>NC_046319.1:75071119-75371119 GCF_009819535.1 Lacerta agilis | reverse complement strand
CCTCTGTTTTTGAGAGACAACCCTAATCCTCTATGTGTACATTGGTGCCAAGGAGGGCTAAGCAGTGAGATACGCAGAACACAGTTCAAATCGGCCCTAAATTCTGTATACAATTCCGCAACTGTGCTGCTTTTATGTATTAAACTGTTTTCAGTGTGAAACTTCTTCGAGATACTTTGCGGGAACTGTTTCACAGGTGGATCTGGCAGGCTGTGTCGGTACCTGTGTACTTCCCAGCAAGTGACATGACGGTTCCCTCCTCTCCCGGGCGGCGATGGTATACCAGCTCCCCACCCAGCGCCAGGCACGGTGTGATGCTCTGTAGGTAATGCGCCACCAGGATCCCTGTGGGGCAGAGAGGAGAGAGGATTGGTCAGGACTCGACAGGTAGAAATACAGCCACGTGGATCACACCCTCAGGACAGAGGGACCCACGCCAAAGGCCAGTCTAATGAGAATGAGAGGAGAATGGGAGCTGTCTCACCTGAACCCACTAAGATATCGGGGTTCCCTAGCGTGACAGCTGCAGTGAAGTCTGCGCCCCGGTATTCCCCATCCATCTGCCAGTTCACGAATTTTGATTGCTGCGTCTGGGTTGCCGGGGGGGGGGGGGGGGAGAAACATTAGTTTTATTTGGCACAAGGAATTTGATAAGCATGGGCCACACTGAACCACCACGTGCTGGGAGACACATGGGGTAAGAAGAGGTCAGTTGCTGATAGCCACTGCCAAGGCATTAGGAGATCTCAAGCATGCAGCCTGGCCTTGCATGTAGCCACACCTTCCCAAAGGAGCTGAGGCGGGAGACGCCAAGAGGCTGAATCGCTATCAAGTCATACAGCAGGGAATCCCAGGGCCGATCCCTTTCCCCCCCACCCTCGCAAATCCCTAAATCAAAGAGGGAACGTGGAGAGAGCAGACTAAGAGGGGGAGACGCTGCAACTGAAATACAAAAATAAAATAAGAAAGTCTCCTCAACCAATCCTAAGCAATGGACCGAGATTATTAGTCCATTAGTAAGTTGGTAGTCGTAAATTAAATGGGAATATAGTTTTGCAGTGCAGCCCCCCTCCCTGGTCACCTGAAGGCAATTCTGGCTCGCCATAGGTGATCAGGAAAAGAGGGATATTTACAAGCCTCAATCACAGGCCAGCAACATACCCCGAGACCCAAAGGGCCCAGGGCATACTGCAAGGCCTGGATCTGCAAGAAGATGGCAGCAGCAGCAGCAGGAGGAGGAGGAGGACCTGTGGGAAGGGAGAAGAGGAGGAGCTCAACCAATAACTGAGTACCTGGAAGGCCACCTTGGAGCGAACTTTGTTTGTGAGCTGGTGAATGATCTGTGCGTTGAGGCTGCCGCTGTTGTCCATGTCCCCCACCAGAACGGGGAAGGCCTGAGGCAGAGAGAGGAACAAAGGCACATTCAAAGGGTAACCAATAAGTAACTTGTTTAGGTTGTGCATTTATGCTCTGTCTTTCCACAGTACAGTCGTACCTTGGAAGTCGAATGGAAGTCCGTTTGACTTCCAAAATGTTCAAAAGCCAAAGCACGGCTTCTGATTGGCTGCAGGAAACTCCGTTGGACGTTTGGCTTCCAAAAACAGTTTGCAAACCGGAACACTTACTTCCGGGTTTGCGGCATTCGGGAGCCAAAACGTTCGGGAACTAAGCTGTTCGACTTCTGTTCCAAGGTACAGTCTACAGGGAGGCTATCATAATTACATGAAATACAACTCGGAGAACAAAGTAAAGTAGTAAGAAGAAGAATAACAGACACAAATTGCAGGGGTTGGACTAGATGACCCATAAGGTCCCTCCAACAATTCTGATTCTATTATCAAGAACCCTCAAATTACCAGTCAAGGAGTACCCAAATACAACTATTTTAACTTGCGTTATACATTTTGTTTGATTTCATTTTGTTTCAACTTTGTTTTATTTATTAAAATATTAATATTAATATTATCTAACTAAAGATTTCAAGGCAGGGCACATAGCTCATTAGAGCAAACTACAAATCAGGCATGGATTAAAAAAACAAAGTAATAAACAATCTTAAGGCGATCAGTGGCCATGGCAAAAGTTAGAGCAAGCAGTCACGAGAAACTTGAGTAACAAAAGTTACGGCCAGAAGGATCTCAGATTCGTGTTTCTATGTCGTGTAAAAGTTGTTCGTGCTTTTGTGCGCCACCCCAGAACGTTTTGCTGCGGGTGATAAAGTGGTATTTTAAATAAATAAAATGGGAGAAGGTGATCCTGACTGACACAGATGAGAGCAGACTGCCAGTCAGGATGACCCAATTATTCAGCTGCCCAAGATATGCAGAAAAAGCGCCTACTGTTTCTCCCCACCACAATGCGTGCAAACGTACCTCTGTGGGGCTCAGCTGCTTTGTCCCTACGTAGGTCACCCCAAAGTGGTAATTGGAGTCGCCAACCGTACTGAGAGCCACCGTGTGATTGACCTGAAGAAGGCAACAAATGTGCGAAACAGCAACGTGAAACTAAGATGTAGGAACACAGCAAGCCAACATATACCAAGTAAGTCCATCTAGCGCAGTATTGAGTACACTGACTGGCAGCAGCTCTCAAGGATTTCACAGTGGTCTCTCCCTGGATGAAAAGAAATAAACCTGTGTCCTTCTGCATCCAAAGCAGATACACTAGCACTCAGCTACAGCCCTCGGCAACTGCTTGCCAGATCGCCTGTGGTGAGCGGTGATTGCTTCCAGGTGACCACACTTTGAAGCCTTTGTCCGTTCAGAGAAGAAGAAGAAGAGTTTGGATTTGATATCCCGCTTTATCACTACCCGAAGGAGTCTCAAAGCGGCTAACATTCTCCTTTCCCTTCCTCCCCCACAACAAACACTCTGTGAGGCAAGTGGGGCTGAGAGACTTCAAAGAAGTGTGACTAGCCCAAGGTCACCCAGCAGCTGCATGTGGAGGAGCGGAGACACGAACCCGGTTCCCCAGATTACGAGTCTACCACTCTTAACCACTACACCACACTGGTGTAGAGTGTGTTCTCTCTCTCTCTCTCTCTCTCTCATATTTTTGGCTGATGCACTACAAATACCAAGAACAGACAGGACTGGAAAGGCAGTTAAATCAACATTTGCACAGGTCAATGCAAAATATTGCTTGCAAAAATTACTAAGGGCTAAAAACAGGCTTGTGTGCTGCAAACCATGGTTTACCATTGCAATAGTTTTTATCCAACTCATTCATTGAGTAAGCCCATTGAAATCAAGACTTGGATGCAACCCAAAATCTCTAGAGTGACTCTGTCAAACTGCCTGCAAATTCAAAGGAGTCACTCTTACCTGGAAGTGGTTGCTGAGACCTTTGTTCACAGTCAGTTTCACACCCTCCATCTGGATGGGGAATAATTCTGAAACGGTGAGAAAAGAGGGTGTCAGATCATCACGTGGTCACATTTTGTCCTTTCAAGCTTCCCTTGCTCAAAACAAGAGCTATTAGGGCCTCTCCCGGAGATGCCCAGCGTCTGGTTACAGGGAACGTGTTCAAATTCCCACTTGGCTGCACTCTCAGCCTAGGCTACCTCCCATTGCAAGGCTAATGAGAGAGAACCCAGCACCTGCAATCCTGAGCTGCTTGAACGAAAGGCAGGACATTGCTACAGGCAATCGGGAGAAAGCGTGGAAGTGTTTTCCATACTTGGTGTCAGCATGAACAAGCAGGTAAAAACAAAAAAGGGTAAGCAGGCAGAGCCATGAGATCCAACCTTCAGGAAACCTAAGAGAGCAAACAGCTTTTGGAAAACAGAAGGTTCGATCTGCACCAGCTGAAGTCTGGTCTAGTGTACCCAGGCAGCAGAATGAATTGGTAGAATAGACTGCACCACTTTGGGCTGTGTGTCTCTGCGGAACTGCTATTTTTGAAGGCTTTCCTTGCATAAAGGTGGCGGGGGGGGGGAACTCCTGCAAATTGAATAACGAAATCGGGGTAGCCAATGTGATTTATCTCCACGTGTTTTTGGACTGCAACTCCCATCATCTCCGACAACTGGCTATACTGGCTAGCCCTGAAGGGAGTTGAAGGATACCACAGTGGCTGTCTCTGAACTAAATTACCATGGCAGGGAGAAAGGTTCTAAGCTAGCCCCACTCCAGGATGTGCTCGTTTCTCGCTTGCATGTTTTCCACACACAAAAAGTGATTCCCACCCACCCTCTAGCCCAATCCGTGTTGATCTTAACCACCTCGTTCCACATCATGTGTGAGATCAGGCCTTAGACTGTTTAAATGAAGAGTCGGCACTCGGCATGGAAGGAAGCAAGGGGGACCACCAACATCCACGCTACATAAATGAATGAAACTAGTAGCGATACATTGTGCCTACTGTTAGCCATTTTCGCACAAGAAACAAGAAGTCAAAAGGAAACGGTCTCCCTAACTCTGGACTAGAATCGTGTTTGTTTTTTTTAAAAAGCGCATACGAAGATGAGAAGCAGATTCGGGAAAGCGACAGCCCCTCTGGAACCTTCTGCCTAAGGAATGGGATTTTATGGCCAAGCTATCCTTGGCCATATCACAAGCAATATACATCCTGTGCTAGGGAAGGGGAACCAACGGAGCTGGGGCAAAACGCAGCCTCTCTCTGGCCCTTGGAACAGTGATGCCCTCTCAAAATGTGTCTGCAGAGTTTTTGGAATAATTATATGATAGCTATTTATATAAATACTCTGCACAGCCGGAGGACACGGCAGATTACAAGTGGCGGCCATTTAGGCGTGTCCAATTGACGAGCAACTGCTGACGCGCTGGTCTTTTTGACCTGGAAGAGGGCAGAACAGGGGTGGGGTGGGGCATGCGCACAGGGGCCGGGAACGGAACCCTTGCATGAAATAGTCACTGCATGTGCAGAGCCATGCTCCAGTGTCTGGTGTGACACCATAGCATACAGCAGCCTTGCTGAAGCCAAGCTTAGGCCTGGCCAGTGGCTGAATGGGAGATCAGATGGGAAAGACACAGAAAGCCTCTACAATGCTCCATCATGACCGAAAAGCAAGAAATGAATGCAGGTCTAATAAAAAGAATTAAGCGTTTACCACAAAATCAAGGATTGTTAACAAGTGAAAGAAAACGGCACGTCATCATTACCTTCACACTTATACGTGTGTCACTTTAAGCTGCTCAAGCGTATAGGGTTTCTCTCCCTGTGCCATTATATCCTCACAAAGACCCTACACGGTAGATTAGGGTGGCACTGTAACTAGCCAAAGATCACCCAGCGAGTCTCACAGCTGAGTGGGGATTTGAACCCTGGTCTCCCAGGTCTCAGTCCCACACACTAAACACTCCACTGCAGAGATGTAAAACTGAAAGCCAGCTGGGAATTTTCAGTTCTTCTTAGAAGTTTACAAATAATGCCAGCGCTGCTATCCCCATATTGCACATCAAAATGAGGCAGGCATGGCTAAGGTCACATGGTAAGTTTATAGCCAGGGGTCAGCAAACATTTTCAGCAGGGGGCTGGTCCACTGTCCCTCAGACCATGTGGGGGGCCAGACTATATTTTTTTTTTTGGGGGGTGAATGAATTCCTATGCCCCACAAATAACCCAGAGATGCATTTTAAATAAAAGGACACATTCGACTCATGTAAAAATACCAGGCAGGCCCCACAAATAACCCAGAGATGCATTTTAAATAAAAGGACACATTCGACTCATGTAAAAACACGCTGATTCCCGGACCGTCTGTTGGCTGGATTTAGAAGGTGATTGGGCCTGATCCGCCCCCGGGGCCTTAGTTTGCCTACCCATGTTCATGGCCAAGGGGAGATTTGAACTGGCGTCTGCCTTGGCAGCTCCCTCTTAGCCACTGAGAAGAGATAACAGATCAGGGTCTCTGCCCACCTTCTGGCTAACCAAGTCTTTAGCACACACCACTGCTAGGTTATTGTGAAAACGTAGCAATGCAGCTTTTGCTTTCCAAATAGAAACTGGGGTTTTCACTAATTTGATGGGAGCACTCTCATAGCATGTCATACTTCCATGCTCCCAGGATCCAATCCGAAGGCGCATAACAGATTTGGGTCTGCTCAGTGCCTGGATGAAACACCATTTCGGAAACCCCAAAGATGCAGCTTTCAGTTTACATGATGGAACATGCAATATGCATGAAATAAATAAAATTCAAGAGAGGATCCCAGAGTCTGTGCACAGACCAGACATACCAGAGACATGCTCTAAGCAGGCAACTTGCATGACAAAATATGAACTCAATAAGCTGGAAATCCGACAACACGGAGAAACATCAGCTTCTTTTGTTTTAGGAGTACAAGAGTCCCGTGACATAGATGCTGCCTTCCCTTTCCCATGTGTTGGAGGAGCATTTTACCTTTGCATTTGCGGTGACACTCCTCGAAGGTGCCTGGGTTGGGAAGCTGGTCACACTTGTCTTCTGTGGCACGATCTGCTGCTGGGGGAACCAGCCCGCTGACAGGGGGCATGGAGAATCCCGGTGGAACCGATACGAGGCCAGAACCCGGCCCTGGCACGGCAGCAGGGGGCGCTGGGGAGCTGGCAGCCAGGACATTACCCATGGCGAGGAGCTAGGGAGAAGGAAAGAACTGCTCAAGCGGAAGGTTTTGTTCAGGGCCTTCAGAAGTACCCATTCTTCAGTGTGACAGCCTATGCTTTGCAATGAGCAAAGGTTGGAATATAGCCACCAATTCCTAGTATCAGGTTCAACGAAGCAGACCGATGGCCTGGGTCAATCTGCTTCCATTGGTTGCTGACCAGTGGCAGACTCAGACAGAAGAGACAGATCGGTATCCTGGCTTAATATAGGACAGGGTTGTAGCTCAGTGGTAGGCTACATGCTCTGCATCAGAGTCCCCAGCATCTCCAGGAAGCGGTGGAGGAAACTCCTGCATGAAACCCTGGCAGATCTGATGTGCACGTAGAAGAGAAGAGTAGTTTGGATTTGATATCCCGCTTTATCACTACCCTAAGGAGTCTCAAAGCGGCTAACATTCTCCTTTCCCTTCCTCCCCCACAACAAACACTGAAGAAGTGTGCATGCACACGAAAGCTCATACCAAGAACAAACTTAGTTGGTCTCTAAGGTGCTACTGGAAGGAATTTTTTTGTTTTGTTTTGTTTTGACTATGGCAGACCAACACGGCTACCTACCTGTATCTGTGAAGTGAGTGAGACTGAGAGACTTGAGAGAAGTGTGACTAGCCCAAGGTCACCCAGCAGCTGCATGTGGAGGAGTGGAGACGCGAACCCGGTTCACCAGATTACGAGTCTACACGTTGGCTCCCATGTAGCTGCTGACCACTCTAAAAGACACGCCAACATCACACTCAGAACAAGTCTAGAAACAATCTTTTCCATGCTTCCCCACTTCAGGCTATGGGGATACAGGCTATGGGGCTGTAGTCCAACATCTAGGGACCCACAGTTGGGGGGAAGTGTGGTCTAGGAGTGAGTGGAGATAGACCAGCAAAATAACCCAGTATAAAGCTCTTATAATAGTGGCCTAAAACCCTGGAAGTATTTAGTTCAATACTGAATACACTGACTGACAAAAGCTCTCCAGGGTTTCAGGCAGGGAGCATTCACAACCATACCAGAAGATGCAGAGGACTGAAACTGGGACATATGCCCCACCACTGAGCCCCTTTCTCTGAAAAAGGGAGCACTTCTGAAGTAGCAGTGTATACATGCCAAGAACCACCTGGCCTGAAATGCTTTTACAGTACAGTAAGAGCAAAAGAAAGGGAAGCTTGCGATACTCAAGACTGCCGTCCCGTGCAAGTGTCTGAGCTGACGTTCCCAGGACTTGCAGTTAGGCTGCAGTCATAGGAAGCTGCCTTATACCAAGTCTGACCATGGGGATGCACCCAGTTCAGTACAGTTCATACTGGCGGACAGTGGCTCTCCAGGGTTTCAGGTGTGTGTGTGTGTGTGTTTTCCCCCAGCCGTACCTGCAGTTGCCAGGAGACTGAGCCTGTCCCCTTCCACATCCAAAGCAGATACCCTAACATCTAACCACTGGGTAATCACTCATCAGATCACCTGTGGTGAGCACTTCCAGGCAACCACACAATGAAACATTTGTAAATTCAGAGTCCTCCCCTCTATCATATTCCAGGCTGATGCACCACAAAGCTGGCAACAGCTCTCCCAGTTTTCAGCCAGGGGGTGCGGGAATCTCTCCCAGTCCTACCTAGAGTTTCCGGGAGACTGAACCTGTGCCCTTCGCCATCCAAAGCAAATGCTCTATTACTTAGTAAGCGCTCGCCAGATCACCATTGGTGCTCGAGGGGCACTTCCAGGTGGCCCCGCGATGAGGCTTTGGCCAATTCAGAATTCTCTTTTTATATTCCAGGCTGATGCACCACCAGGGGCTCTCCGGAGTTTGAGGCAGGAGCTTTACACCTGGGGGGGAGGGGGGGGGTGGATGCTGCAGCTTGAACCTGGGGGACCTCCTGCGCGGAAGCCACATGCTCTGCCGACGAGCTGCGGCCCTTCCCTTGAAAGCGGGAACCGGTGGCTTGGGCCGAGGGAGATCCTCGGAGCAGGCAGTGGGGGGTGCGAGGGATGCCCACCCCCTGGGCCACCAGCACCCCTGGGCCTTCCCCCTCCCCCACCCACTCCCAGAGCTCCTCCCTCCCACTCCCCTCACTGCAGAGTCCATTTTGGTTTCCCCTCCTTCCACCCTCGCGTGCCTGCCTCCCTCCCTCCCTGGTAAGCTGCCCTCCCTGCCCTGCGCTGCTTCCCCACCCTGCGCGGCCTCCCCCCTCCCGCCACGCCGGAGCACCGCCGCCCTCCAGCCCCGGACACTCCTGCCCCGCTCCCAACTCACGCGGTGGCGGCGGCGGCAGGAAGAGCAGCAGCAGCAGCAGAGAGCCGGAGCCGGGGGACACCCGAACCCGCCTGCTCACAAGCCCCGCCCTCCGGCGCCGCCATTGGCCAGCACCGCCCGTGCTCGCCCTCCGCCGCGGCGCGACTGGCTGCTGCTCCCGCAAGCCTCGCCCCTCAGGCACCCCCCCTCCATGGCTCGCAGGCATGGCAGTGTCCCGCCGCTTCCGCTCCAAGGAACGGCTTCCTATTGGTTGGGCTCGCCGTACCGTCCGCCCCGATTGGGCCGGTTATGGGAATGAATCCGAGCTCCTCTCGGCCACTGGTCTCTTTTTTCCGCGGGCTTGCCGCGTCCCCATTGGTTGTTTTTCGAACGGCGCTGGGGATAGGGTTCCCTGCCGCCTTGTCACTGGCTGCTTTTCTTAATTGAGAGGCGGAGCGAGTCTCGCTAAGCCAGCAAGGTCAGCTGCGGAGAACAGGAGCAAGGTCAGGTGGCCACCGAGCTTAACGGGCAGAGTGGCCCGCAAAAAAACCATAGAGTTTGATAGGTGGGAGGAACTAAAGGGAAAAACCCCACGGGCGGCTCCATCTTTGTGAGCGTCATTGGGTTCCGCGCGCCGAAGGTTTCCATAGTTACCCACATAGGATCCTCGTCTTTCCTCAAAGTCAGGCCAACGCCCAGAATGTTGATATATTACACACACACACACACACACATCTATATCTGGAAATAGAAATTGCTTCTTCCTCTCAATATATATTCGTGGGAACTGTAGTTTACCCTGCACCGAGCTACACTTCCCAGCACCCTGAGC
Organism: Lacerta agilis; assembly: GCF_009819535.1. NCBI lineage: Eukaryota > Metazoa > Chordata > Lepidosauria > Squamata > Lacertidae > Lacerta > Lacerta agilis. The sequence goes on along the minus strand of NC_046319.1, from coordinate 75,361,466 downwards.
AAACTGTGCTTCCCCAAAGTCTTTGTGAGGAAGCCTCGTGCTTTCTATGTATGTTGTGGATGTGAGCCAAGGCTCATTATTTATCTAGGTGTCAAATCAGTGGAAGTCTCCGAACCCTCCCCAGGACACCTAGCCCATGGCAAGATAACAAATCAGGAACAGTTCGGGCTCTCCTAACCCACAAAGCATTATGCTGTCATTATGAGGGTTTGAAAAACATTTATTTTTAAGAAACAACATCAATAAAGTTTATTTTAAAAAGGAGAAAGTCCATCTGTGTTCCCACTGAGATCTGTCCATTCAGCATCAAGCAAAGGCACGAAAAGGGCATTGAGGGGGGAAAGGCATCTTGTGTTTCAATCATTCCTTCCCTCAGACCCTGAAATTCATGGCATTAGTGTTAAGTTCAGTGAAGACAAGGGGAACAGGTAGTAAAAAAACAATTGTAATCACAATAAAAAAATCCTGCAGCGCCAATCTGTACCTGCGCCCAGGGGAAACAGCAGCAGTGGCAAAAAAAGCAACAACTAAAAACAGCAAACCTACAAAACAACCCTTCACATTTTCAGATCAGGAGCCCGGAAACCCAGGCGGCTCCTGAGCTCTTGGGGAACAGATTCACAATTCAAGTAGCAACCGGACCGGAGCCTGAGCTATAGGGAAATCATGCCAGTGGGAGTTTGTGGCACCAACCTCCCCATTCAAAAGTGGAAACTCTGAAACATGGAAATATCTCTGTGTATCCTCTTATGTGGGGCTGGGAGACCAGGGGACCCCCAGGCATTGCCAGACTACAACTCCCATCACCACCCCTTAGCGCTAGCAATGCTGGTCCATAGGTTCCCCACCCCTCATCTAATCCAAACTTCTGGAGACTAAATCTAGATGGGAGATTGATTGATTGATTGATTGACTGATTGATTGATTGCCAGATGTGCTGCAGACACCCAAAGGCTTCACCGTAACGTTGTACTGCAACAGTCCCCGCCAGCCTAACTGGTCCTTGTTGGGGTAATGGGCAAGATCAGGCATAGCACTCCAAACTTGGGCTTGTGGACAAAAGTGGCCTCTTGCCAGCAACACAGCAACAGTAACCTGCGCCTGGCAGCTTTTATAGGGAGCTGCCACACGACCTACTTTGCCCAACTGATGTGAAGATCCTTCCTTGCTGTTCTCCCTGCAGTTCCCCCCTTTGGCCAGAGCCGAGTGGGGCAGCACAAGCTGCCTTGCCACCCTTCAGGTTCCAGGATTTGGCATGGGGTCGAGTCCTGATGACGTGTCGCAGTCTCAGACCCAACGAGAGATCATTATGCACAGATACCTGCGCAAGTCCGTCCCGTTTCCAACCCCCTTGCTAAAAAGGCTGTCACAGCTCATATCCCTGGCCTAGTGCTAAATTGGCACCTTGAACACTGCATTTGGGAGGTAGCCCAAGCAGGGATGTCCTAGCCCCTTTTTAAAAAGCACTCATTGCAGGGACCTGCCCAGCCACCCCTTGAATACTGCCGCAGAAGGAGATGCCACTTGCCCTTGGCTCTCTGCTGGAAGGCTACAAGGTGTATTCTGTTGCAGCCGAAACCTCCTGGGGTGTGTGCATATGGTTGCTTGGGGAGGAGAGCTCAGCTTTCAACAGCAATAGACCCTATCTTTTGCACTCACTCACATGGGGAACCCCCAACTCCCTGGGGCTGGTATTTGGGCAAGGAGGAAGCAATACTCTCGGGTGCTTGGTGGGAGATGCCATGCGCGGTCGGGAGCGCATGCCAAGGTTGTTTTGAGGACACAATGAGAAGCGGAGTACCCTCAACAAGTTGCCCACCCCGTGGCTGAGGAATCTAGCACGTCAAACCACAAAGATGGCTAACACTGTGGTGGTGGTTGCCAGGGACCTGGCAGGCATTCCTTGTGCCTTCTGGGAGGAGCCTAAACAGTCACAAAGGCGTGATCACGTCATGTGAAGATAGTTCCAATCGTATCTCGGAGTCAGAGAGAAAAAGCTCTCATCTGGTGTTGTTCCTGGATTGTTCCGTTCCAGAGTGCAGACGGAACTGCACGACTGAATCTCTCCCCCACCCCCCCACCCCCTGGACACACATGGAAAACTCTCCATCCAGAGAAACTAGATGCTGGGGGAGTCTGGAAAAGACTTCTTTCCAACATGCCCATTTTCTATGTGTAGGATTCTTTTCCCTTTTGGGGGTGGCGGGGAGCTATCAGGCAACCTCCATCTGCAATACGAAGTGGCACAGCCCAGGAGTCGTCGTTTTACCAGGTGCCAGGCATCCTCCAGGCAGGAGAGGTTAATACAGGGCTACCAAGAGAATGGGGAGGGATACCGAAGGAGGTAAAAAAATCCACCTCCCCCCCCCAGGCTTTGGCAGGAGTCAATGGCAGGAGTCATGGGGGGGGGGGAGAGAAGTTGCAAGAGGTACTTGGCCCCTGCATCCACGCATGGGAAGTGGTTCTGAGGACTCTGGTTTCTATTGTAAACGTAGCATTTGTCCGACAGCCAGATGGCTCAGGGTCAGGGAAATTTGGCTCAGGAAGGTCCACTGGACTTTGGGGGAGGCTGGGAGGGTATAAGCCACCATCAGGCCCATTTCAAAAGGCAAAAGATGAAGGCACTACGTGTGTTTGGCATGCTGGGGGACAGTCCCTAGCTCTGGCCTGGCTGGAGAAGGAACAGAAGGAATGAGAAGGCCTGCTTTGAGCAGGACGTGCTCCTGCCTATCTAAGGCACAAAAGAAACCCGGGATTTTCAATGGAACCGCGCTGGGCATCTAACAGAGGATATAGCGTCAAAAGAAGCAGCATCTCTCCAGGACCAGCGTGAGATACAGCATCCTCATCTTTGGGCTTCGGGTGGAAATCCAGCCTCAGGGCTCAGACATACATAGCCCTGGACATGATAAAGGCCTTGTCGGTGGACATGGGAGCCATGGCGGCCTCTTCCTCGGTGGCTGCGAAGGAGAGTGCGTCATAAATGGGGTTGATCTGGTCCAGATATTCGTCCTCCATGCCGGGGCCAGCGTCTGCCGCCGCCTCTCGCTCTTCCAGCGTTGGCAGCTCGTGGTATCGCGGGGCCTCCTGCAGAGGGAAGGAATGGATTGGAGGGGGGATATTTACTTAACTGCTGTCCCCCACACCCCACACCCCTTGTTGCATCCCACCGCGTTTACACTGAGGTGGGCGGGAGGCTGTGATGGTGGACCCGGGTTCCTTGGAGACAGGAGCAGCCAAATCTGGACTGAAGTGGAGACCATGCTGCTCTGATGACCAAGCCAGAGCCTATAGTGTGGCCACATTCACACCATGTCATGGCTTCCCCCATGGAATTCTGGGAGCTGTAGTTCGCTAAGGATGATGAGCATTGCTAGGAGACCCCCTATTCCCCTCCCAGAGCTGCAATTCCCAGGGTGATTTGGCAATCAATCCCTCTGCAAAGGGAACTCTGGGAAGTGCCTATATGTGACGGGAATAGGGGTCTCCTAACTACTCTCAGCAGCCTTAACAAACTACAGCTCCCATAATTCTTTGGGGGAAGTCATGACAGTTTAAAGCGGCATCATAGCTGTTAAAATGTATGGTGTGATTGTGGCCAGGCCAGGCCAACCCAGGGGCATCATCCTGGCTGCCAGTCACAGGGGTCAGCAGTGCATGCTCTCTCTGTGCTGAGCTCAGCTAACTTGGCCAGGCCTGAGCCCCAGACTAGGAGGGTCCTAGCTAAAGCTGTGGGGGCTGGATAAACACAACCCCTAAGGAGCCGTGCCACCAGGGACTTGTGTCACAGACTATGTGGCACCTATTTCTTGTTCTTTCTTGTAATCAGGGCTGGCCCAAGACATTTTGCTGCCTGAGGCAGAGCAACAAGTGCTGCCCCTCCCTCACAAGTCAAGGCCTCCAAAGCTCACCAAGATATTTTTGGACTTAATACAATAATAAAATTAATAACAGTTCATGTCATGGCCCCTTCAAAACACCACAGTTCAGCTCTCTGAGGTGGACACTTGACACTGCCCAATGGTTGGGCCGGCCTTTGGTGTTACCTGTTGGTGTGCACAGAATTAGTATATTGATTCTGAAGGTAAAGTAAAGGCACCCCTGACCGTTAGGTCCAGTCACGGACGGCTCTGGGGTTGCAGAGCTCATCTCACTTTACTGGCTGAGGGAGCTGGCGTACAGCTTCCGGGTCATGTGGCCAGCATGACTAAGCCACTTCTGGCGAACCAGAGCAGCGACGGAAACACCGTTTACCTTCCCGCTGGAGTGGCACCTATTTATCTACTTGCACTTTTACGTGCTTTCAAACTGCTAGGTGGGCAGGAGCTGGGACTGAACAACGGGAGCTCACCCCGTTGCGGGGATTCCAACCGCCGACCTTCTGATCAGCAAGCCCTAGGCTCTGTGGTTTAGACCACAGCGCCACCCGCGTCCCTCTTGATTCTGAAGAGTACCTGGCAAACAAACATATCTGCAGCTAGCCCAGTTGTGCTGGAAACACAAGTCACCGTTTGTGGGAGCAGCTAGTTTGAAGGGCAGATCTGTTTCGACCAGCGCTAAGAAGCACTGTGCAATCCAAGAGGCAAACTCCAAGATCCTAAGCAATGCTGCTGAGAATCCAGAAGCACAACCTCAGATTATAGGCGGTGTAATGCTTTTGTGTTTGCAAAAGTGTGTAGCAATGGAGCTTTGGGGGATGCTGAAGCAGCCCCCCGCCCTCTGCTCCCTACTCATTCTGCTTGGTCCCCCCTTCTACATTGTAGAAAACTCACCAAGCCTTGCCCACAAGTTTGCAAATTAATTGCTACGTTTTGCAGCCATAAGGACTAGAAACTTTGAGGACTTTAAAAACAAAAAGGAAGCCATGAGTCTCAGGATTCTCTGGTGTGTACTCCACAACCAAATCCCACGCTCTGAGAGGCACGATTGCAGATGGGCAGGATACATCCTGGGAGTTGTGTGTGTTTGCTATACTGATCTTCCTCTTGGGGCCCCGGGGGTCAGCATGGGCTAGGTTTTCTCTCCAAGGCAAACCCGAGAAGTTGAATCTCAGGGTGTCAGAGTGGATCCCATCGCAGAGGGCTCGGTCTCCTTGATCGCACCCCTTCTGCTCAACGTGGGATCTTCCCTAGAGAAAACTCCTTGGCACGGGCTCCCCCTCACCTCCGTTGCGGTGGCAGCGACCCCGCCAAAGAGACCGTCTGTGATGCTGGGTTCATAAAAGGGTGCTTTGAGCGGGATACTCTCAGCCTCACTGGGAGTGGGAACCTGGAATAAACCAGAGATGTGGGGTGAAGACGGGAGGGGGCAGCCTGAAGTGCAGGAGGAAGCCGAGAGAGAGAAAGACCTCCCTTCCCAGAGTCAGAATAAATTCCAGGATAGTCTCAGCCAGAGAGGGAGAGAGCCGCCAGCTCATGCAGAATTTCAGATACTTCCCTCCCCATCCATCCCTGGTTGCCTTTGCCTGTCTGAAGAGCTCCTTAAGACTCAGCCAGCCACCTCCTAACCGGCCGCAGGAAGAAATTGCTGCAAGGAACCCTGCCCAAAATCTTCACCAAAGCCTCCATTGTCTCTTCGTCCTCAGCCAGCCATGGCAGGGCCCTGCGTATCCTGCCGTTTCATGCAAGCACCGCACAGATGCAGGGTTTTTGCTCTGGGAGCCAACGTTCATTGGAGACTCCCAGCTTTCTGGTTTTTATTTTTTTTAAAGCAAGTTGCTAGGCCTTATGGTTTGCAAAGAGAGCTTCGCCCGAGAGTGGGCAACGCCTGCTGAAATCACAGCCCAAGAAGCCCTGCTGGGTTAGGTCAGAGGCCCACTGAATCCAGAATCCTGTTCCCACCGTGGCCAGTCAGGTGGGAAGCTCAGAAGCAGGATCTGAGCACAACAGCAGCCAGAGGGAGTAAGTAAGGCTTCCAGCGACAGAGAGAACATGCATTGCCCCACTGAGCTCTTGGCCTGGCCCCAGGAACAGCAGAAACAGAAGGGAATAAGCAAAAAGCAACAGATATTGCACACACTTGCTTGATCTTCAACTGTGAACAGATACATTAAAATCCAGCTTTTCTCACTTCAAGGATTATTATTATTATTATTATTATTATTATTCTAACTCAGTCAGATGGGAGATGATGATGATAACAGCACCCTCTTTCAGCACAGAGTACAAACAGCCCTGGAAATCAGTAGGCTGATGATTGCTAAGCATGTGAGGGATGGGTCTTGGCTGCGCAGGGGTGGCTTGGCCAGCGCCAAGGACGACATTGCCAGGTAGCTGCAAGCTTTTCTCCCTGCTTTCTCTGGCCAGTTCCCACCACACCTGGGAGGAATCTTGGCCAACTCCAGCTACAAAGGCAGCTTATGTGGCTCAGAGTGCCTAGAGGCCATTGAGATAGGTAGGACATCGTTTTGGGCAGTCTTCACCAACCTGGCACCCTCCAGAGGTTCTGTGCTGCAATTCTCATCAGTCCCAGGCAGCATGCCCCACTTCGCCCTGAAGCTCTTTGGGGGCAGGAGGAGGGGTCTATGTTGGGCCAGCCAGTGTCTCTTAGCCTCAAGTACCTCACGCAGTTGGCAGGTAGGGCCGGGGGTGGAGAAAGACCATTTGTAGATACAGGGAAATGTGAGCCACCATTAACACCTGGGTCAAATAGACAGAGCCTCCCTTGCCCAATGGCAATCAGTGAGTTTTATGGCTGAGCTGGGCAGGATTTGAATCCATCTCCCTTTGGTACAGGTCCTACCCACTTTTGTCCCGGGCCCCAGTTATCACCTGGGATCTGCAATTTGCATGAGGACACTGTTATAATTTTGTCATCCCCCCCCAAAAAAAGTCCAAGAGACTGAAAAAATAACCCCATGTGTCAGGAGCATATCCTGGCTACTTCAAGGCACAGGTACTTACCGGTTCTGTTTCGTCAGACAACTGGCAGGGTGGGGGCGGCTTGTACGCAGGAGGTCCTTCCTGGCTGCAAAGACGGCAGGAAGGAAGATGGTCAGGTGAGGGTGTAAGTTGCCAAACCACTGACTACCAGGGCTGGCTGGCTGGAGATAATGTGCTTTAATGTGCTTTAGGTGGGTCAAGGGAGCCGTGGACTCAGAAAAGTTGAATACCACTGCTCTAGGTAATGGGTGTTAATCTGAGTTCAGATTTGCACCCCAATGGGTAAAGAGATGCCAGCGAAAAGGGCCACCTACTCAAAAGATGGCAGGCCAGATTTAAAGGGTTTGTTGACACCCAGCCTCTGGGTCCTCCAGATGTTGCTGACCTGCATCTCCCAAAAAAGCTCACCCAGCGCTGGACAACGGTCAATGGCCGGTGGCAGCTGCGGTCCAACAACATCTGGCAGGCCACAGAGCCCCTGCGATAGAGAATCAAAACAGTAGGCCTGTGATAAAGGAACAGCAAAGGACCTAGGGAAAACATTGCAGATGGGGAAAGTGCAGAAATAATTACATCCAGGTGTTTTGGACTGCAAACATCTGGAAGCCACCAGGTTGGCAAAGGCTGAGCCAATCCCCTAGAAATTTGGATCGCTGTTCCTGCATTGTAGACCCACCATATTGAATCTCTATTGTATCTGTGAACTAAACCGTTTTCATTTGTTTCAGTTAAGAGTTGTGTGAGCCTGTGGTGTTTCCAGCGACACTTCACCCGCCCAATCTGAACCCAGGCCAACCGTGGCAGGAGAAGGAGAAGTTATCCCTTTCTTGCCATGCCTCATTGCCCATCTCCCAGGCCCCCTGTGGTCTATCTGGATCCTGGCCCTAACCCCCAAGCAAACTGAGCCACTCACTCGTCCTCCTCGCGATCCATCCGGTTCTTCTGCTGCTGGCGGCAGATCAGGATGCCGGTGGCCACCACAGCCACGGCCACAATGGCTGCAATCAGGCCACCAATGATCCCCCCTGTGGTGCCTGCCCCTTCCATGTTGGGCTTATCTGGACAAAAGAAAGAAAGAAAGAAAGACAGAAAGCAACACTGTGAATCGGAGGCCCATGTGAACATGTGTTGCACGTCAGGCTGCTTCAGGGATGGGGGAGCTTCGTTCCTGTAGGTGTTGTTGGGTGGCATGGACAAGAGCAGGGGTGGTGTCTGGAGCCAGAGTCAGGCATATGTCAGTAAAAATAAATAAATACCCAGTGTCATTGAAGTTAACTCTTTATTCAAAGAAACCAAAACAGTGCAGGGTCATGTTGTGCAGATGCCTGATTACCGTCTCCCAAAGCAACTACTCTACTCCGAACTTAAAAATGGAAAGCGTAATGCAGGAGGTCAACAAAAGAGGTTTAAAGACTCTCTCAAGGCAAATCTAAAAAAAAAAGTAGTATAAACACCGACAACTGGGAAACACTGGCCTGCGAGTGCTCCAGTTGGAGAACAGCCTTTACCAAAGGCGTCGTGGGTCTTGAAGACGCTCCAATTCAGGACTAAAGGGAGAAACGAGCTAAGGGGAAGGCACGTTTGGCAAATCCTCACCGTGATCAACTCCCGCCCGGAAACCTATGTCCCCGCTGTGGAAGGATGTGTGGATCCAGAATTGGCCTCCACAGTCACTTACACAGTAACTGTGTTTATGGAAGACAATCTTACTCGGTTACGAGGGATCACCAAAGAAGAAGAAGAAGAATGATCCCAGCAACTCTTCCCAGTAGGTCTTGCCCCAATGAGGCAGCTGCTCTCCAAGGTTCCTTTCCCTGGTTCCTTCCCCAGCAGCCTAAGGCTCCATCGTCTTGTGTCTCTTTGCTCTGCCCTCTTCTTTTCCCTGCATGTTCTGGGAGATCAGGCAGGAGGGGAGCTGGTTGCAGCAGGGCAGAGGGACTCCATAGGTTCTCCAGCAGCTGGCCTCATCTCTGTCTCCTTGCCCTCTTCCTCTCCCACCTCTGATTCTGCACTGCTCTCTACCCCAGCCTCTTCCTGCTCACGAAACCCTGTTGCCTCTTCAGCTTCGGACAGCTCCTCCTCCCAGTCTGCACCCTTTGACCAGTCACTGCCGTCCCATCAATAACGGGCTCTGTGCCTTCTTCCCCTGTGGGTTCCCTTGGGAGTTCCCCAGCTGGTGCCTCCCACCACTCCTCTAAGTCCAGCCATGACTGGTGAAGGAAGTTGTAGTTCCTCAAAATGTGGCAGGCTACAAGTTCCCCATTTCTGACATACGCAAGACATCGAAACCCTCCTCAAACATTCAGAAAATCCACCGCTGTGGCACCCAGTAGCAGAGAAGCTGTAGATCTCCAGATTCCGTCAGGCCACTGGTCTGATCCAGCACGGATCTTCTTCTGTTCTTAGGAATGGTGGGAGTTGTAGTCCAGCAACATCAAGAGGGCTGCAGCTTCCCCCCTCCCGGGATCCTTCCCAGGTCAAAGGATAAGTCTGCGTGGAGCTGGCACCAAAACACATTTTTAAAAGCAGGCCTGAGGGTGATGGCCGAGTCACCCAATTCCACCAAGCAGATCTCACAGATGAAAATCATTCATTTTAAAAAAAATTAATCCTGCACCAAGGTAATCCAAACTGCAACAGGAAAAGGCGAATTCAGCGACCTGTATAACTTACGCAAAAAAAAAAAAAGGAGAGAGAGAGCGCTTGCATGGTTTTCTTTCCTTTTCACAATTTCCTACAAACATGGAAACTCTGGTTATTGGAAGCCTCTTTCAGAAACTGCTGCTTCTGAGATTTCAGCTGGCCAAGTGGGGCTCACCTGTTTTCAAACCTACCCTCCCAACGACTGTGGCTAGAAAAAGAACTCTGAGGTTTTCTTTCAGAGAGCTGGGTTTGGCAGATGCACAGCTCCAGCCTGTTTGGGTGTCAACGGACACAATGGTTCTCTACTTCCACTACAGGGGTCAAATCTACTCAACAAATGCCAGGATGAATGTGTCGTCTCCAATTACTGATGCTGCAAATGGTCACCGTGCTGATTTTGCACAGGTTTTAAGCCATAATTTAGTTCCCGGCCTGTAATTTTTTCATTTAATGGCATTTAACTGGACGCCGGTGTTTACAACCTCTCTGTGGCAGGGGTTGGAAACATGGGCGTACCCGGGGGGGGCAGGGGGGCAGCTGCCCCCCCCCTAGAAGCAGAGTCCAGGGAGAGTCTGGGGAGGGGAGAGCGGGGAGGTAAGTGAGGCGGAGCAGGGGCTTGGTGCCTTCACACCTCCAGTGCCCCTCTGGAGGCGCTAGGACCTTGTTGCGCTCTGAGGGCTGAGCACGCGAGCCAGGGAGGGGAGAACAGTAGCCTAATTCTAAAGTGGCTCTCCCTCGCTGTAATCGGCTCCTGAAACCGGGGAGGGGGGGGGCTACCATGGCTTGCCCCCCCTAGTTTTGATCCTGGGTATGCCCCTGGTTGGAAACCTGCATCCCTTTCATCATTCCTGGCCACTGGCTACGCTCAGGGCCGGTGCTAGGGCTTCTTGCGCCCTAGGCGAACCACCTTCTGGCGCCCCCCCGCCCCCCCGCCAAAGCCTGCTTAAGCGGGAGCCGGGGGGTGGTGTAGGGGGCAAGCAGCACCTCTCCACTACAGCGGAGAAGCGGCTGCTAGCCCATCCTGCCCAAGCCTGGCCAGCGCCCCCTCCATTTTGGCGCCCTAGGCAATTGCTACGCTGAACTGGGCCTGTGAGGAAGCTGGAGCTCTGCAACATCTGGAAAGCCAGAGGATCCCCACCTCTGCCCTTGTGCCTATATATATTCCCCTCATCCGAAGATAACAATTCATGCAATAGACAATGTGGATTCTAGTCCGCAAAGCACCATGCCCCCAATACATGTCTACATCTTTAAGGTGCCGCAAGACCCGTTATTGTTTCTGCTGAATTGTGATCATAGAATCGTAGAGTTGGAAGGAACCACGAGGGTCATTTGGTCCAACCCTCTGCAATGCAGGGATCTTTCTGACCAACGTGGGCCTTGAACACACAGCCCTGAGATTAAGAGTCTCGTGGCTCTTATAAACACACAGGCCTGCATCTCATAGAGGAGAGGGCTCTCAGTGGCTGCCAGCCACAATGGCTGTGCTCTGCTTCCACAGCCAGAGGAAGCAAAGCTTCCGAATACCAGTTTATGGAAATCGAAGGAGGGAAGGGTCTCTCTTGGGCTCAGGTCAAGCTTGCAGATTTCCCATGGCCACCTGGGTGATCCCATGTGAGAATAGGATGCTGGATTATATGGGCTGCAGGCCTGATCCAGCAGGCTCTCCTTATGTTTTCGTGTAAACCCAGAACAGGGCTTTAACTGGCCGGGATTCTAGATCGTGTTTTTATTATTATTTCTCTTACTCTCCAATCTTCAACCACTAGGTGGCACCTTAATTCTACGCTGCAGATTCGCAATTGCAGGGGGGTTTTGCTAGTTACTGGCAGATAGGAAGGTTGAATGGACTGTGATTCACACCACAGTTCTCCCCTGGTGCCCCCACCGCACCCATCCCGCTGCAGTTTCAGGGATTGGAGCTTTGGAAAAAGGATGAGGGCAAAGCATTCTTCCAAGTTGGAATTCCTGGCCATGGGAAAAGAACAGGGAGGGAACACACAAGAGCAGGGGTCAGCAAACTGTCCATCAGACCTTGTGGGGGGCCAGACTATATTTTGAAAAAAAATATATGAATGAATTCCTGTGCCCCACAAATAGCCCAGAGATGCATTTTAAATAAAAGGACACATTCGACTCATGTAAAAACACGCTGATTCCCGGACCGTCCGTGGGCCGGTTTTAGAAGGCGATTGGGCCGCATCCGGCCCCCGGGCCTTAGTTTGGGGACCCTTGCACAAGAGGCTCCCCCAAGACCCGAGACTAGTTCTAGGGATGGCAATCTATTGATTAGGGAGGGCTGCATTGTTATTTCTTATTCTATTACTTATTAGATTTTATGCACCGTCTTCATCGCAAGATCTCAGGGCGGCTCATGAGATAAAACACAAAGTAAAAGCACAAGCAAACAACTAAAGCCACAACGTTCAGGGCGACGTCATCCCATCGCACAGCTGCCCTGTGCAAAACCAGGCACACCGGCACCAGCAGAATCTCAGCCATCGTAGTTTTCAACAAATATCTATCTGCCGCTCCCGTCCTGAATTGTTTGCGACGCAACAAATGGCTTCCAAGTTTCTAGCTCTCAGCACTCGGAAGCGTAGGGGGTGAACCGCTGACGAAATCTCGGAAGGCGCAGATCAGGATTTCCGCTAGCCAGGTTGCCTTCCTTTCACCGCAGTTAGCAAGGAGCGATATAAATTATGCAAAATAAGAGATGTATGGAGGCGAATGAGCTCAGCGTGCATAATTCATACGGCCTGTAATGCGCAGCTTTTCTTCGGCACACAATTGATGTTTTAAGCATAAGGGTGAAGGCAGCCCTGAGAGGGGATGAATGCTGGGATTCTGCCTTTCATCTCTCCTCAACACTTTGAAGAGAGCGAGGCCTGGTGGCTTCAGTGTGTGTGTTGTGTGTGTGTGTGTGTGTGTGCACGCAGAGCTGCATGGTAAGTTTCCGGGTTACAGGCCCCTGTTCTGGAAAAAATGAAAAAAATGAGGTCCAGCGGTTAAGCTAAGGTCACCGACCTTTTTTGGCCAGTAGGCGCATTTAGGATTTAGAGAGAGTGTTCAAACAACCCTTTGCGTTGTTCTCCCACCCGCCCAACCGCACATGCATACACAAACACACTTTGCTTTTCCATGGAGTCTGGGTAAAAAGCATACCCTCCAACATTTCTCCGATGAAAATAGGGGTGTCCTTGCCTGAAAGCATGGACAATCCAACAACAAACCTAGGTTACGTACAGCTCAAGCTTTTGGACTTCTTATTTCATTTTATGGGATCCATACGTATTGGGTTCCTTTTTGTACATTTGTCATAAATCTTTATATGTATTCATGTGACAGAGTTGTTGAGTGTCACTGTATTTTACTATATTGTTCACCCCGGTGTGGAGATAAAATTAGATATTACGTGCAATATTCTCAGCAGGTTACGTATGTTGTGGTTTATGCCTGAAAGCATGGACAGTCACTGCCAGTCAGGGCAGGCAATGGGTAAAAAATGTAAAGGACCCATGGACGGTTAAGTCCAGTCAAAGGCGACTATGGGGTTGCGGCGCTCATCTCGCTTTCAGGCCGAGGGAGCCGCCGTTTGTCCACAGAAAAACATTTCCGGGTCATGTGGCCAGCATGACTAAACCGCTTCTGGCACAACTGAACACTGTGACGGAAGCCAGAGCGCACGGAAACGCCGTTTATCTTCCCGCCACAGTGGTACCTATTTATCTACCTGCACTGGCATACTTTCAGACTGCTAGGTTGGAAGGAACTGGGACAGAGCAACGGGAGCTCACCCCATCTTTGAGATTTGAAACACCGACCTTCCAATCAGCAAGTCCAAGAGGCTCAGTGGTTTAGACCGCAGTGCCACCCGCGCCTGAGATGGGGCATTGGCCTGACTCACCATGGGTTATGTTCTTACGTGTTGGGTCTCTGCGACTGCGCCTTTTTACTGGCCTGCCAGGGAGAAATGAAGCAAATGAAGGCATGTGTGTTTGTGTGTGTTTGCATCTCTTTTCCTTGCCAGGCAAAGCACCCACTGCTCAATTTCTGCCTGGTTAAGAAGGCGACAACCCCTGTCGTTCGTCACTGCCGTCAGACGCTCTGGGGCTTTTCATAGCACAGGGCATCCCAGCTCTGCCCATCACATGCCAGAAGCTCGCGCAAAGCCCATCAGGAAAGCAAAGGGAAGGAAAGGCAGCAAAACACACATAGTAAAAGTACAGGGATCCCTGACCATTAGGTCCAGTCGCGAACGACTCTGGGGTTGCGGCGCTCATCTCGCTTTACTGGCCGAGGGAGCCGGCGTACAGCTTCCGGGTCATGTGGCCAGCATGACAAAGCCGCTTCTGGCGAACCAGAGCAGCGCACGGAAACGCCGTTTACCTTCCCGCCGGAGTGGTACCTATTTATCTACTTGCACTTTTCGAACTGCTAGGTTGGCAGGAGCAGGGACTGAGCAACAGGAGCTCACATTGTGGGGATTCGAACCGCCGACCCTCTGAATGGCAAGCCCTAGGCTCTGTGGTTTAGACCACAGCGCCGCATATACACACCCTCAACACACAAAGAAAGTGTGCTCCTGTCCTCTCCCTTGCAGTGGAAACTTTATCAGGACTACAACCTTTGTCCTGGCTACCTGGGGTTCAATTTTTATGTATGTTTCTCTGGTTCAGACTTCGTGGATTCTGTCACTGGGCAGCCTTGCACAAAATCGGTGTCGGCTCCCTTCTGCATTATGGGGATAATAACTACTACTTCACATAACTGTTAGAATAATGTACATCGGGATAATGAGACAACGCATGAGGAGCACTTTTAAATAAAATTAGAGTCGACAGCAGGCTAAAAAAAAAAAAAAAGCCCATACCCATCTTGCTGCTGTGCCTTTAATAGCATCCCAAAGTGCAGAAACCTGAAAGCAAAGCTTTTCACGGCAGGACGATCAGCAGAATCACTTCGAAATCCAGCGGATCAAGTGGTACTCACGGGCACAGGAGCAGAGGCAAAGGGGAAAGTTGGCAATCTTCAGCACTAATTAAAGGAGGGATGAGGAACCTCAGGTCCAGAGGTCAAATATGGCCCTGCAAACCTCTCTGCTTGGCCCTGAAAATACTGCCTAGGCCAGGCATGTCCAAAGTCCCTTTTGGGGACCTAAACCGGCCCCCGTAGCAGTATATGTCCTGGGCTAAAATCATTTTAAAAAGCTCAGCAACTTCAGTCCTAAAAAGCTCAACAACCTTGGTCGGCCCTCACGCATGTTCACTTCATCAAATCTGGCCCTCTTTGGAAAAAGTTTGGGCACCCCTGCCCTAGGCCAAACCCCTCAGAGGCCCTGCTCCACATTTCCTTCCGGTGCTTTTGCCTGCTTGGGATGTACAGAATCACAGAATCGTAGAATTGTAGAGTTGGAAGGGACCCTGAGGGTCATCTAGTCCAACCTCTTTCAATGCAGGAATATGCAGCTGTCCCATGCGGGGATCGAACCTGCAACCTTGGCGTTATTAGCAGCATTCTCTAACCAACTGAGCTACCCGGGTATCTTGGGATGGTGATAAAGACCCTTCATTGCCTGGATGGAGAGAGGAATGCATGGTTGTGTGCACAAAGCTCCTGTCTTCAGGTCAAGACTCTTCTATCTGGCTTCCTTCAGAAGGAAGGGTAGGAAATAAATGGACGAGATAGCAATGATAAATCTGTTGCTCCACTCGGTTTTGCTCTTCTGGAATGTGGTCCCCAGGAGGCTAAGGCGAAAACGGCTTCCCCACCCTTGATATATTATTATTGTTGTTATTATATATTTATTTGTACCCCCTCATTTCCCTGCCAGGAACACAAGGCAGCTTGCAGATTATATATATATATATATATATATATATATATATATATATATATATATATATATATATATTTCATTCCTTCTAGACTTGGGCTGCAACTCATTCCTTCTAGACTTGGACTCCAACTCCCATCAGCTCCAACCGACAGCTGAGACGTATGGGAGTTGTAGTTCCACGACAGCTGGAGAGTCGCCGGCTTCTCTGCCCCCGCCGTCCCAGATCCAGGGCAACTGCGGCCAACTCCTTCCTTCCCAGCAAAGGCCATCTGTCGCCTTCCCTTCATGTTGGGAGGCAAAAGCACCAGAGGTGCGAGATTGAGAGGTGAAACGCAGACCTCCGTGTGCCATCTTTTCGCTGCCAGCTTGGCGTGTTCATCCACTAACTGATCCCCTCCTCAGCTCTCCTGGGAGGACCCATAATTACCCACAGCCCCATCCATTATGCATGGGCCAGCTTGGAGCAAATGCCGGCGCATGGCTTTCTTTCGCGGCGGCTCAAAATTCTTATTTTCCAGCCAAGGAGCAGATTTCCAAAGGAATCCTTTCGACGCCGGCCCTGCTGCCAAGGAGCTGGGCGCAGCCAAGGATGCCCAAATCCAAGAGGGGAAGGAGGGAATGTGCAACTTCTTGGCGCAGGTACAAAGAGGAGGAAGCGAGCCTGCGAGATCTGGGTTGCCCTCCCTCCCTTAGAGCAGGCTTGGTCAACCTGGCGCCCTCCCGACGTTTCGGAGGGCAGCTTTGAAACATCTGGGGGGGGGTTCACCAAGGCTGTGTTTTAAGAGCAAGGAGAGGAAGCGAGAAAAGGAAGGAGAGAGAAGACGTGGGAAGATGGTGAAAGGAGGAAACGTTTTCTCTTACTCGGGGAGGCTTAAAGGATTAGACTGTTCTGAGCTTAGAAATGCCTATGACTGCGAGGGAATATGACAGCCACACATCCGGAATATGAAATCAGAGGATCACAAAAAGCAGAGAGAGAGAGAGAAGATGCAATTTGATCAAGCCCACTCATCCACTCCTGCCCAGCCGAAAGAATCTGTCACAGACATCTTGGCCACAGCCCGGCTGTGCAACAACAACAATTTATTATTTACACCCTGTCCATCTGGCTGGGTTTCCCCAGCCACTCTGGGTGGCTTCCAACAAAATATTAAAAATACAATAAAACATCAGACATTAAAAACTTCCCTAAACAGGGCTGCCTTCAGATGTCTTCTAAAAGTCAGATAGTTGTTTATTTCCTTGACATCTGAAGGGAGGGTGTTCCACAGGGCGGGTGCCACTACCGAGAAGGCCCTCTGCCTGGTTCCCTGTAGCCTCACTTCTCGCAGTGAGGGAACCGCCAGAAGGCCCTCGGTGCTGATCTCAGTGAACGGTGGGGGTTCACTGAACGATGGGGGTGGAGACACTCCTTCAGAGAGCAGGGCTGAGGGTCCCAAGGAACCATGAGGAACCTGGCCTGGGGTCCCCTAAAATGTGTCCAGAGGGACAATCGATGAAGGGCAGGAGGAGAGGAGCCTTGCACTGCCTCTGCCCAGCCAGGCCAGAGATGGTCCGTCTTCTGCTGTTGGCAGAATAGGCGGCCTGCAAGTCGTATGTCCACAGTAACTTGGAACATGAACAGCAGTAGAAAATTGGTAATATTTGAAATAGAAGAATATTTGAAATTAGAAGAATTCTGATTTATTACAATGCAGTAGATAAATGGGATTGGATGGGATTAGGAACAGGAGTTTGGATTTTGGATTTGATATCCCGCTTTTCAGTACCTGAAGGAGTCTCAAAGCGGCTAACATTCTCCTTTCCCTTCCTCCCCCACAACAAACACTCTGTGAGGTGAGTGGGGCTGAGAGACTTCAGAGAAGTGTGACTAGCCCAAGGTCACCCAGCAGCTGCATGTGGAGGAGTGGAGACACGAACCCGGTTCCCCAGATTATGAGTCTACCGCTCTTAACCACTACACCACACTGGCACACAGCAGGAAAAGGCAGGAAGATAATGAGAAATGTCTAACAAATTTGGAATCTGGAATTCATATGTAAAGATTAAGTTTAACGGGGGAAATTGTCTTGCAAAAAATAAATTTTAAAAATGGTATGTCCACAGTAAGTGCCCACAAGTGAAACTATCACCTGCCCTGACCAATGCGCAAGAGTGAAATTTTGGTGAACAACTGTGCAGTCATTTTTTAACCCTTTCTCCTCCTCATCACTCATCGTTTTTCAGGGAGCGCCCCGCCTATCTGACTGGCATCGCAAGGCACTATTAAAACAGGAAGAGCTGTGTTGGTTGCGCAAGCTGTAGCTCTTGCAGTAGGCATGGCATGCTATTTCACCATCGTTTTCTGCTGGGCAATTCCCCTTGGTGTCTCAGTCTGAAAAATGGGACTGTGTCGCAGCGCTCCGTCAGCACAAAACCCTGGGACACTGGACATGCCCAAGTCATGCTGAGGACCTGTCAGGAATGAATCCGATACACGTGGGGAACCTGCAAGCAGGATGCAAGAACAAGACAACTCTTCCCACCCCGCCATTTCCAGTAACTGCTTCCAGCTGTGGAGGCACAGCATAGCTAGCAGCCACTGATGGTCTTATCCTGCACAAATTTGTCCAGGACTCCTTTCAAGCTACCCAAGTTGGTGTTCATCACTGCTTCCTGTGGCAGAAAGTTCCACAGTTTTCACTCTGCGCCGCATGAAGGAGGACTTCCTTTTATCCGTCTGGTATCTTCCACTGAACGTCCATGAGTTCTAGCGCTATGAGAGAGGGAGAGAAACTTTCCCCCAATGCCTGGCATACTTTTATAGCCTTCTCTCATGTCACCTAACAACAACAACAGTTTTTATTATTTATACCCTATCCTTCTTACTTGCATTTTCCCTAACCAAAAAGTCCCTTTCCTCATACAGGAGTTGCTCTACAGCAGGGTTTCCCAAACTTGGGTCTCCAGCTGTTTTTGGACTACAATTCCCATCATCCATGGCCACTGGGATGATAGGAGTTGTAGTCCAAAAACATCTGGAGAGGCAAAGTTTGGGAAACACTGCTTTATGGTATTCAGAGGCAAACTGAATACAGTGGTACCTCGGGTTGCAAACACTTCGGTTTACAGACCCTGCTAACCCAAAAATAGTACCTCGGGTTAAGAACTTTACCTCAGAATGAGAACAGAAATTGCGCGCTGCGGGCGCAGCGGCAGTGAGAGGCCCCATTAGCTAAAGTGGTACCTCAGGTTAAGAACAGTTTCAGGACCTCCAGAATGAATTAAGTTCGTAACCAGAGGTACCACTGTACTTAAAACTGATAATTTGTCAGCTACTCTGGGGAATCTTTGGTGCGGCAGAAGGGTTGCAGAACGGGATAAAGACCTCCAGATCTTCCTATAGCGATTAAAGTAGGTGTCTCTGTTTGTGGACACCAGCTGGGCACGGATGCCAACCATTTTCACCATCCTGGGAGTGAGAAGCGAGGTTCAGGGATTTCATATATCTCATATTGCATCACAGGACGGAGTTTTGGGCAGCCACTTCTTTCCAGGACAGATCCTTGGTAAGCTGCGGTTCAGGCAAAGTCTTGCGTCGGAGGTGAAAGCAGGAGAGAAGGCTCTAGTTTTACCAGCCAAGCGGGTACCGCTGGGGAGGATCACTCCCTTATCAGATATTGATATATACGAACTGAGGAAACAGATGCTGAAATTTTTCCAAAGGCACAGTCAGAAGGACCTGTCTGGGGAGCTCGTTCATTATGTGATGATGTAGGGCAGGGGCAAGGGAAGGGATGAGTGAGTCAGGGCTGTGATTTTGAAACAGTCACGGGGGGGGGGGGCAGGGAGGGGGGCGTGCATGAGAGTGAAACTTAGCCATTCAAGGAAGGAGAGTGATTTTGAGAGAAGCGAGGTGGGAGGGAGAGAACGCAGGCGATTTTTCTAGCTGAGCACAGGAGGTTTCAAATTCCAGAGGGATGACGGCACATCTGCGCCACTCGGTTCCCGCTCATGCCCCACCACCACCCCGCCGCCCACAAAGACCCGGGCATCAGCCCACACCTCACAAAAGCCTGTTGGAATAGTCACCCTCCCATGCTCTCTCTCTCCCTGCCCCCACTCTCTCCCAGGCTCTCTCATGCTCCAAAGAGCTGGGAACAAAAGTTTTATCTTATCTCTGTTCCACCCGCCCCCATGCAAAGTCCAGTTTCGCTCTCACCCGCCCCTGCTCGCTGCAGCGAAAGCCTAGTGCCATGCACCCATCCTGACTGAAGGCCACAGTTTAGCCTCAGTGACCAGTGCCTTGGGGGAAGCCCAGAGAGACCTAGCACCAGGAATCGCAGGCATGAGTCCGTTCCACCATGGTTAATTAAATTGCAGGGTGGATAAGCACCACCTTTTTTTCGAATCGACATGCCAGTTTTGTTTTGCTTTCCCCAGCCCCCCCCCCCCCATAGGATTCCTGTGTTCTTGGCAGCTGCACAAGCAGAATATCCAACAGGGAAGGTTTTTGCAGCCCCACAGGTGTAGCGCTGCAGGAGAGTGCCCCCACACCTTTAGATTTCCGGTGGCTGAGGGGCCATTTGCTCTTAGTGGTGGCCTTTTCAGGAGAAAAGTGCAAGGGCCACGGGGAAGGGATGTGGCAGAGGTCTCCCAGTGCGGATGGTGTCAAGAAAGGAGGAGAAGCCAGAGCAGCGGTTCTCAAAGGGTGTGGCATACCACGCTGGGGTGGGCCAGAGAGGATGGCAATTGTGGCGGGGAGATTCAAGGACAATCAAGGGAATGGTTCTGCGAATGATTCCTGTTCTTACGCAGCTGCATTGTTTTATATACTTTCTGCACGCCCCATGATCATATTATGAAGTAGTTGTGCTCTATGTTACAAGTCAAGCACTGGAATCATAGAATTGTAGAGCTGGAGGGGGCCACAAGGAAACAGAATCTTTCAACCAATGTGGGGCTCGAACCCACAACCCTGGGATTAAATGTCTCATGCGAGCCAGTGTGGTGCAGTGGTTAAGAGTGGTAGACTCGTAATCTGGTGAACCGGGTTCGCGTCTCCGCTCCTCCACATGCAGCTGCTGGGTGACCTTGGGCTAGTCACACTTCTCTGAAGTCTCTCAGCCCCACTCACCTCACAGAGTGTTTGTTGTGGGGGAGGAAGGGAAAGGAGATTGTTAGCTGCTTTGAGACTCCTTTGGGTAGTGATAAAGCAGGATATCAAATCCAAACCCTTCTTCTTCTTCATGCTCAACCAACTGAGCTATCCAAATAAACTTGCCACAAAGTAAGTGGTAACGCCTTAACCATATGCGTGTTGTACAGGTCACAAGGACCTCTTCCATCCTTATCAAGGGGAGAGCTAACCTTCGCTCTTTTCGTTTTCCAATGCATTCCTTACCAATAATTTGTGTGTGTGTGTGTGTGTGTGTGTGTGTGTGGAGTGAGCCCAGAGAGAAAAAAATGTTTGAGAACCCCTGAGCTAGAGCCTAAGACGAGCAGTGCAGGGTCAGGCCAACAGCCCATCTGGTGCAGCATCATGTTCTCCCAGTGGCCAATGGGAAGCACACAACAGGGCCCGGGCGTAAGAGCAACTCTCCGCTCCTGTGGTTTCCAGAAACTGGCATTCAGGAGCAAACTGACTCCGACCACACGGAGGCAGAGCACAGCTATAGTGGTTAGTAGCCACTGACAGCCTTAACGCTCGTGAATTTGTTGTCTAAGTCCCTTTTAAAGGCCTCAGAGTTGGTGACCGTCACTGCCGCCTTAGGGGAGCAAATTCCACCGCTGCTCTATGTAAACAGCCCCACTGGCCTGCCTCTGTCCCCCACCCTCCTTATTACATTTTGCAAGCTCGTTTCCACCGGTATAACGAAAAAGAAGAAAGGGAAAAAGAGGAGTTGGGGGGGGGGGAGGCAAGAACCCAACCCGAACAGAGGAGCTAGCCAGCTGGGCTGGGTTGTTGTTTGGGTCAACGGGCCGCACCCTTTCTGGATACACTTTGCTCTTTAAATAAAAACCCCTCTCAGCTGCATTTCCTTAACAGGAAGGCCTCCCCGAGTATCAACCCCACCCTTGGGAATCTCTGGTGTTTACATGAAACTAGACAAAAGAGGAGACTTAAACGCACTTTCAGTCTCAGCGGAGCGAGTTTATCTTACTTCCCCAGAGTCGATGCCCGCATCCCTAGCAGGTTGGCTGAAGGGCGCTCACGGGGAATCTGAATTTTGAGAGCCGGGAAGGCGAGGTTTAAAAGCCTTTGCCTGGCCTCAGGAAAGGCACTTTTGAAAGCCTCAGGCTGCTCATCCGCAATATGATAATATATACCGCCCTACCCCACAAGCTACTGTAAGGACAGAGACACTATTTATGCATACTGTTTCTCTCATTATCATTATTATCCCTGCATTCCTCCTCCTCCTCGACTGAAGTCCTGTGCCTGTAATAGCTGTGCCACAAGCCAGGAGCGGGGCAAAGGTAAGAATAATAGATTCATAGGATTGTAGAGTTGGAAGGGACCCCCGAGGATCATCTAGTCCAACCCCCTGCAATGCAGGAATATGCAGCTGTCCCATGCGGGGATCAAACCTGCAACCTTGGCATTATCAGCACCATGCTCTAACCAACTGAGCTATCCAGCGTTTTCTCCATCAGATGCCTGCAGGAAACCTGGAAGCAAGACCCGGGACCCGGGCACAAGAGGGCTCTCCTCTCCCGCCATTTCCAGCCTCTGGTACTCAGAAATATATCTATGCAGAGCAGGAGACGACACTGACATCATACATAGCAGGATTTATCGATGAAGCAAGCTGCAAAGGATTTTGATCTGAAGCCAATGCATCCATGGAAACTTTTCCGCGAAATATGTAACCTGCGGCCTTCTGGATGTTGCCGCAGATACAGTTTCCATCACCCTAAACCTTCAGCCAGGGTGACGAGAGCCGACAGAAAACAACATCTCAGGGGTCAGCTACCCGAGTGTATGCTAACTGGCCAGAAAAATAACTGCCTAAGCCACAGCAGCGTTCAGAAAACGGGCAAAGCTTTTTTACAACAAGGAGATAAAGCGTCGGCACTGCTTACGGCTTCATGCACAGTTGCCGTCAAAGGCACAGCAGCAGTGGCTGCTGCAGAAGTTGGCAACGCTAGGTGTTCATCTTACCTCCTCTGCTGGCAACTTTTCTTGATACTGTTGTTCCCAGCCAGGAGGGGGGAAAGGCTGGGAACAGTAACTCTGCCAACACTGGGAGACCCCAACCCAAAGGAACCTAACCTATCCTCCAGCTGAGTTTTATTCCAACGGGTACAGGAGCGACATTTTAGATTCTGATGCAGCAGGGCCCCCTCAAGCCTGACTTCTGCAGCAATAAAACCGATAGCACATTAGCAAAGCTAAGCAGGGTCTGGTCTGGTTCCAAATTGGATGGGGGGCTGTGTGTTCCTGCATTGCAGGGGGTTGGCCCTCATGACCCCTTCCAACTCTACAATTCTATGATAGGCCTAACCAGTTTTTTTAAAAAAATCTTAACTCTGCACTCACAGCCTGCATCACGGGAGTGTCTCTGAGCATGTGCAGAGAGCCTTTCCATCAAGTAACCGCCTGCTAGGTTCTGGGCTTCTAGGTACCTCTCATTCTTACAGATGAAACACTGGTTCCAGTATGTTTCATTTCGTAACCAAAGCCCGACCATCATCTCCTCTTGCGTCAACTGACCCCTTTGTTTGTACATTCTTCTCAGGTGAAAGAAGTAAAACTTTAACTTCAAGCTGTCCTTTCTGCCACTTGCACAAATGTTCTGTCACTTATCTCTCCATGCCAGGAAACATCCAACGCAGCTGAACGTTATAAAATTCAGAAGAGACAAAGTACATTTTTCACACAGTGCATAGTTGGGCTGTGGAACTCACTGCCACAAGAGGTAGCACTGCCTGATAACGTGGGTGTTTTTTTTAAAAAGGGTTTGTTTGCTAAAGGCTCTCAATGGCTACTGCCAAAGTTTAGTGTCGCCAACTGGAATTAATGGCGGGGAGCTGGCCCTGTTTGCTTCTTTTAACGTGCAGGTGAAATCTGCACCCAGCCGTGGGGTATTCAGTCCACGAAAGGACAAGCAGCCCAGACATACAACCGGTCAGTTCCCTGTGTGGAAATTTTCCTACAATATCTGATAAGTTGCCAGGTTCTGTGACCGCACAAGGTTAATTATACCCTGCTATCTTGAGTCGTCTATTAATATCCCAAAACACAGCTATAAGGAAAACTGCCTGATTTCTCGTAAGAGGGCTGAGCATTAACAGCGAATCGGAGCTGCACAAAGTTAGGCACGTCCTCAAATTTCAATGGGTCTACTCAGAACATTGGATACAATGCCTTGCGCCCCTGTATGTTTTTAAACTTCCCATAGATGGTAGATCTAGGTAGTTGAGATCCCTGCATTGCAGGGGGTTGGAATAGATGCCCCTCGGGGTCCCACCCAACTCTATAATAGATCTATTTGGATCTACTGACATCAGGCAGCCGTACTCTTTTTGACACTTGTTTAAAACAAAGTATTTGCTTAGGTAAGCTCATCCAAACGTAGAAGTTACGTGTGTGTTATTTCTTTTCAGATGCTGTTGATTTTAGTCATCTTTTGAAAAGTTGCAATTACCTGTTTTAAATCAACCATTTTAATGTTTTATTTCATATTTTTGTAAACCACTTTGCTGTTTCCTTTCCTTTTTCACCCCCTTGGAAAGAACATACAGTATTTAACTGTTTTTGTGAATAGGCTTAGAGGTTTTCCTAGAAACAAGTTGTGTATACATTTTGTTAAATAAATAAAAATAAGTATTTCCCGGGAAGCAGGGTTGGGCAGAGAGAAAACAGAGCATTTCATTAATTTCAATTCAGGTAATATCAGGACACAGGTTTTACTGGCATATACCGGTACTTTTCCAGCTACATCTATTAGTACAAATTAAACAACTGTCACTCCCACCTGCATTTTAGGAACTGTAATCTAGCAAGTGTGCGGCGAATTCTTCATTGAAAGCAGAGGCTGTGGAACCTGAGGTCCACTCACTCTTTTGTTTTTGGATTATTATTTATATTGGTTTTTATACTTCCAAGGCAAAAAAATCCCCACAAAGTGGCTTACAATATAGCTAAAGCTAGTCTGATTACAAATTTAAACACAGCTAAAATTTCATTTTTAACAAAACAAACCCAAACAATCCCACGAGTCTCTTTCAGCTCAATGATTAAGGGTTCCGGTAAACAAACGGACACGTTAGACAAGTTTAGGAGAGGTGGAATCCTGATTTACAATTGGGCTCCAACTCCCACCAGCCCCAGCCAGTGTGACCAATGGCGAACGCTGATAGAAATTGGAGTCACTGTCTAGATCACGCACAGGGGGACCATTAGCCAACCAGATGTTCCCAAACTACAAGTGGCCAATTGGCCACAGATGCTGTTCCGTAACATCTGGAGGGCCAAAGGATCCCCACACACGGTTTGGACTCTAAAGGACCAGAAGCTGTGCCCATGGGCAATTCATAGTACTGCAAGGTGACGGTTTTATCTGCAGCTGCCGATTCGCATAGATCAGCCTTCGCTAAGCTGGTGCCCTCTGTACCATTTGGACTACAATTGCCACCGCTCTCAACCCAATGGGAGTGCTGGTCCAAAACAAGTATAGAGATACGTGCCCTAAGCTGGCGGCTTTCAGAACGTGGTCGAAGGAAACTCCAGCATCCTATGGAAGTTTATCAACTGTTTCCCTGCGATCCTAAACTAGTGTCCCTGGGTCTTCCCTTGAAATGCAGAGCTGGAGGAGAGCAATGGGTATAATCTAGAGCAGTGGTTTCCAATTGGTGGACCTCAGAAGGTCCACGTAACCCACCCAGTAGCTCCGTTCACATAACAAAAACTACCACAGATATATAAAAATCTTCAAAAGTAGGGGGCCCATGGCTTGGCCTTTGAAAAACAGAGGGTCTGTGATACTTAGCTAATTGGCAGCCAGTGACATCTAGAGCATTTATTGAGTTCAACATGGACTGATGGTTAGGTCCCATAGGACAGGCTATCACCCCCTGATATCAACTCAGCCATAGACATCTGAAGGCAGCCCTGTACTGGGAAGTTTTTAATGTGTGGTGCTCTGTTGTGGTTTTGTATATTTTGTTGGAAACGGCTCAGAGTGGCTGGGGCAACCCAGTCAGATGGGCCCAATTATTAGTACTGTACTGTGTTCCCAAAATCCTTCTCATCATCTAGAGCAGTGCTTCCTAAATTTGGGTCTCCAGCTGTTTTTTTTAAGACTACAATTCCCATCATCCCTGACCACTGGTGCTGCTGGCCAGGGGTGATGGGAGTTGTAGTCCAGAAACAGCTGGAGACCCAAGTTTGGGAAATCCTGATCTAGAGGTTCCTCATCAGCAGGGCAAGGAAGTCTGAAAGCCAGCGCCTGATACGGCTTAAACCTCTCAGATTCATAAACAGGGCCTTGCTGACAGCACACACCCGTTCCAAGAGTTGAATTACGCTATTTCTTTCATTTTTTTAAAGGGCTTTGGGGGGTTTGGTGTGCCCAGCGGGGGCCACACCCCAAAGCAGCCAGGGACCAGGAGCCGTCTCCAAGTGGCCTTCCTTTGACCTTTCTCCACAGAGTCCGACACTTGAGCACTTTTTATTGCCTAAGCAAAAACAGCTGCCGCCTCCTTCTTTCCCAGGCTGCAGCCTGGGTGGCGAAGGCGGCAGGCCCTGTCGGCGTGGAAGGACTTAACCCGATATTCACGCTAGGCTTTAAGTGGATCAGGCCCCACGGCGACCTGAAAGTGGATTGGGCCAACCAGTGGGCGAGGGATGAAAGCGGAAACCTAGAGCAGGGCCTTGCCAGTGGGCAAGAGATTAAAACATAATCTGGAGAAGACCTCGGCCACACTTTTGGCAGCTACCTCAGCGCTGCTACCGACACTTGGGAAACATGAATACGTTCTGTTTGCTAACATTCAAGCTGCATTTCGCAGCTTGCTTTGAAACAGCTGTTTGAGGGTGGTTCTGAACAAGTGCAAATTAATAATAATATTATTGCATGCAGGGTAACCTGCTAGGGACCCCCTTTCCCACACAACGTGGGCTAACCAAAAAGATTACACAGCAGAGAACCTATAGTACTTCAGACAACGTGGCCAATGTTCAAGGGTAATGAAAGTTGGGAACCAACCAACCTCTGGAGGGCCAGTGTGGTGTAGTGGTTAAGAGTGGTAGACTCGTAATCTGGTGAACCGGGTTCGTGTCTCCGCTCCTCCACATGCAGCTGCTGGGTGACCTTGGGCTAGTCACACTTCTTTGAAGTCTCTCAGCCCCACTCACCTCACAGAGTGTTTGTTGTGGGGGAGGAAGGGAAAGGAGAATGTTAGCCGCTTTGAAAAGCGGGATATCAAATCCAAACTCTTCTCTTCTTCTTCTACCCCTAGACTAGCACCTCCCATGAAGTTCGAACCCCAACATTTCATTACTATCGCACATTTAGCATTTGCCCCTAAGTGCTTCAACGAGGCTTTATGGTGGCTCCAGCGATGTGTTACAGACAAGGCCAAGAAGACAGTTTGTGCCTTAGCAAAGGCCGGGCCTGTGAACGTGTGGCAAAACTCGTCTGTTTGAAACCAAGGGCTCATAGCTCGCGCTCGTAACCACCGTGCAAGCCGCTTACAGATGAAGCGCCGGGCTTGCAGGTGAGCGAAAACGAGGCCGATGGCAGGCGTCCACCAGCCATGCTCCACTGAAGGGTGAAATAAAGATTTATAGGAAAGTGACAGGGAAGCGAAATTTCAGAAAGCCTCTCCTTTTTCTAAGTGTCAGAGCTCTCCCTGGGTGTGTCAATCATACACATCCTGGTGTTACGAGATTGGCAGAACCACACCAGGAGGGGTGGGGAATCCTAGGCAACTGAGTCAAATGCGGCCTTCTAGTCTTCTCTATGTGGCCCTCAAGATTCTCCCCAGGAAACATCACTCCCTGGCTGTGATTCACACACCCCTTGAGTGTTTCTGCTTGGCAAACAGATTTTTTTAAAATAAATAAATCACTGACATCCCTCACAAATATCAGATTGGGAACGAAGTATGCTATATGAGCATTTACGCAAAGTAAGAAAGTTTGCATCTATCGGGATGCATGCATTAAAAGTCCGGTGCTTTGATTTCTTTTTTAAATTCAGAACGGCGAACAGCCCTGCTGCTTTTGAACAAGGTATCTAGAGAGAGAGATCAGAGTTACAAGTTCAAGGAGACGGCTTGGAGGGAAATAAAGATGCCAGAATCCTAGGAAGTGCAAGTATTTGGGCTGCCAAACCTACGAGAAGTTCAGGGGCCCAACTTGCTGGACAGACAAAAGTACTTCAGTCACAACACATATGAGATTTGCTGCCAGAACGTGGTGCAATGGTACCTTCTACCTCTCTTTTTTTATAAAAAGAATGGGGTTGAGAAAGGGTTAGGCCCCAGGATGGGAACCTATGGCCCTCCAGATGTTTCTTCAGTTCAACTGCCATCAGCCCCAGACAGCAGGACCCAGTTGTCAGGGATGATGGGAACTGTAGTCCAGGAATATCTAGAGTCATACGTTATCTATCTTTGAGTTAGGCCAGTGTTTCCAGCAGATTTTGGACTACAATTCCCATCATCCCCAACCAGTGGTCTTGCTAGCTACGGATGATGGGAGTTGTAGTCCAAAAAAACAGCTGGAGACCCAAGTTTGGGAAACATTCGAGGTAGACTAACCTTTACCAACCTGGTGCTTTCCAGACTTGGTTGGACTTCAAGTCCCATCAGCCCCCTGGCCCAGCACCTGCTGGCTGGGGACTGATGGGAGTTGTAGTCCAACAACCAGGTTCATAAAGGCTAGGTTCGACAATGGCCTGGTTTGCATGACACCCTAAGCCAAACTGAGGCTTATCGAGACTGTGCAACTCCAGGAGAGCAGCTTCCAGATGCTTTATGCTTTTCTTTACTGCTGTGCTAAGCCGTGCCATGCCACGCAAACCAGACCCGAAATCAGGAAAGTCAGGCCTGTCAACCACCACTAGGCCTGCCAGATAAACAGGACCTCTGTGGTTCAGAGGCAGAGGACAACAAGAGGGCTGGCGTCTTGACAACAGAGGGGTGTTGGTTGCTTTCACGCCTTGCTTGTGAGCTCTGCCTGGGCTTCTAAGGCTGGGTGGGGCTTTAAATCCAATCCGGCAAGGCTCTTCCCTTTTGAGCTTAAGACCTCCCTTGCCAAGAGGATTAACCTGGGGTGGAGTTGGGGATGTCATGCACCCCTCAGCCCCGCTTGCATCATAGGCGCTGTGAATGTACACATGGAGAAGGAAGTAGGGTTAAGCACTCACACCACAAGGCCATGCCTCGTTCCCGTGCTGTTCTTTTATGTACCTGAGTAGACAACTGCAACAAAATGTTGCAGCAGGGAGCACTCCTGTTAAGGATTTTTGGCTGGCTGGCCATGCCTATTTTCAGGATACTCCATTTTAACACCTTCCTAATCTAACACCCTTATCGAGTTGTGGTTTCAGTGCGTTTCCCTCCACACATCCTTAACTTTTTTGTACTTCTGCAAACCTTGGGATTACCCTAGCCTGCCACTACTTCTCTCTTTTGCAGAGACCCTGTCGCTGTGATCGTGCCAAGGAACATGGGAATGTCGCAAAACTCTCCTCGGCCCGTTCAGAGAAAGCTATTCTCTCTGTAGTTGAGAAGAGGAATCCTGGGAAGGGGTAAATCAGGCCCAACTCTGGAAACAAAAAGAAACCCTGCAAGCAGTCCAGGAGAAGATTTACTCCTGCTTTCATCTGACTTCCAACTCATTTTCTCCCTGAAATAAGAGTTAAAGCAAGGGTTTGGAAATCTGTGTTTGTCTTTATTGGCATTTTAGCTTCCACTGAAATATTTCGCCTGAGAAAAACACATGCACCACCCCCCCTTTTTTAAAAAAAGGAAGAATATCATTTCTGTGGCAGTGCTTGTATTAAAATGGTCGTTAAACTGAACTCTTTGTGAGGGAAAAAAATAACTCAAGCTGCTTACAAAGATAAAATTTTAGCTCACTTCCCTACAGAACTGGAGAGAAGCATCACATCAATAGGTTGTTTTTTATTATTATTATTCATTGGCACAGCCTCCTGTTCCTCTATTAGCAGCCACAGATGTTTAGCTGGTGAGGCTTTTTCCTGGCATGGGGATAAAGTGACCGAGAAAAATTCACAGCTCATATTTCAATGCATCAGGCTGCTGTGGGAAAAACATTGGCAGGGTCTTTTTTCTTTCCTTTTTTAAAGGTAGAAATCCTACCCCAGAAGTGAACGCTGCCATCGATGTGGCCTGTATTCAAAGCAGTCTTTTCACTGCCTGCACCTGCAGTCACAGATGCCTGTATACAGTGCAAGGCACCGTAAACTGCCCTCTGTTTCTCCAAAACAGCACCTGGGCCATACCTGCTGTTCCTGCTTTTGAAGGAAACCCGATCTCCCTCCCGGGGCAGACAGGTGGTCATGGAGACGTGCAAAAAAGGGCGACAGATCAGACCGGTTCTAAACAGCAGGCACCTGCTGCCAAGGAACACCCTGGCCCCGTCCAAAACAACGGGGAGGTATTTGGGAGGCTGGTTTTAACAGTGCAATAAGAGCGAGGAGGTGCAAAACCCATGCACACTAACCAAACTACTTTTTTTTATTTATAGCACCGCAACGTACCTTTCCTAGCTGAAGGAGCATAGCTGTTTACAAAAGAACAACAAGCAGAGCTACTGGTGCAATTCTCTTTTCTCCTCAGAGCTGTGAGGCCTAGGCAGTGAGATTCTTTTGGCCAAATTCAGAGAGGAAGAGGGGGAAAGTGCCGATTAATGGGAGGCTGAGATAGGCCACTTTGCTAACCACATTGACATTCAACATTATTAACGAGTATTGTTAATGATAATAACAACAGGCAGGCAGACACACTGCCAGGACCTATTCTAATCAGACCGTGCCATCCCACAGGGCCAACAATCACCATTCTGCCGTGTGATAAAAGAGGGAGACAGGGTTATTTGGGTGGGAGAACTCAGAAACTGTAAACCGTCTTGGTGAAACGGCAGTATATAAATCCAGTAAATAGGAAAACCACGTATAAATTCATCTGCAGGAACCATTTAGAGCAGGGACACCCCTCCCCTCCAACCTAGACTACAACTCCTATCATTCCTGACCAAAGGCCATGCTCGCTAGGGGTGGTGGGAGCTGGCGTCTTGACAGCATCCAGAGAGGCTACGGACCTGAACCACTTTTATATGGCTGTATTTGGGAAGTTTGCTCACAGTACGAAAAGCAATTGGTGCCTCCCACTCTGCTCTTCCTTTGCAAATATATCAGGTTACAGGTAGGTAGCCGTGTTGGTCTGCCGTAGTCGAAACAAAACAAAACAAAACAAAAATTCCTTCCAGTAGCACCTTGGAGACCAACTAAGTTTGTTCTTGGTATGAGCTTTTGTGTGCATGCACACAAAAGCTCATACCAAAAACAAACTTAGTTTTAGATCCTGTTTGTTAGTAGCGTGATGAAAGATTGGTGATGTCTTGTTCTAAGTTGTTAATTTTAGAGGAGGTTTGTTTTTTAAGGAGTGCTTTCTCTTTTATGCAAGCTCCTCTGGTAACCGCTTTCATTATGTCCCATAAGAGGGGTGTTTTTATATCGTCTACATCGTTTTGCTTGAAGTAGTTTTGGAGAGTTTTTGTGAGACTCTCTCTAATTTGTTTGTTTGTAGTTAGGGTGGGACTGAAGGACCATGATGGGGTGGTTTGTGTTTCTCCTATTTTAATAGTGACTTCTAATAACAAACTTAGTTGGTCTCTAAGGCGCTACTGAAATATATCAGGAAGTACCTTTTGCCTCTGTAGCAACGTTTTTTTTAAAAAAAATTTTTTGCAAAAGACAGCACTTCACAATAAAGAAGAATCCACAGTTATGATGCCCCTCCAGGACTGGGTTGGAGAAGGCCAACATTGCCCTTTCTTCTGCGGATCAAATTCGGCTACGCGAAACTTCCTTTCCCCAATGGTCACTTCCTCTCCCACTCAGAGGAGACAGCCCAGTCACTTAGCCAGAGCCTCTAGGACATTTCGCTTGCAATTAATTTTATACCAAGCAAGGTGGCTTTAAATAGTCATGAGGCCGTGATAAGGCGAGGGATTTGGTGTCACCGTGGCAAGGATCCCTTCTGCTTCGGCAACATATGGGGTTCCTCGCCGCCATCAACCCCCAAACCTCCCCTTGTCAGGTAAACCCCAAAACAGGAAGGCAAGAAGAGTTAGGTTTTGATACATCTTTTAATTACACTCAAAAGCGGAGACAGAGCCCACCGGGGACACACACACAAAAAAACCAAAAGTACGAAAATAACTCTGTGCCTTTTCCACAAAGGCGGGGGCGTATTTACAGACATGTATGAAGGAGGGGGAAACCTGCTGGTCCTCGTTAAGGCACAGCATGGGGGTAGTGCAGAAGAGAGAGGAAGAGGGACCCATCTCCTGACCCTCCAAACAATTCCACAGGGACCCCCCCACCCCACCGAAAACAACGTGCACAATGATGGTGAACGATCCAGGGGAGTTTGAGGCGGGGGAACGTGGGGCAGGCCAGGCCGAACCGGGGGATGGACAGACCCCCGGCAAACAGATAAGCAAGTCTTTTGGAATAAAGCAAGGCCCAGGGGCTGGCAGTGCGAGTGGGGCTGTGCCCCCTCTCTCCTTCCCCCAACCCTGGCCGTGTTCCCTGATGAAAGAAGGGGGGCGATCCGAAGAGCAGGCAGGCCTTGTTTACCTGTTGAGACAGGCAGGGTGGAGGATGTGCAGAGAAGGGCAAGGAGGAGACAGCATTTTTAGACAGGAGCCTCGTCTTTTCCTCCCAAGCACCAGGCTGGGGGGGCAGGATTCAGCACCAGCCAAGACCACCCGGTTAAGAGCACCAAAAAGAAACCAGAGAGCGCCATTCGAGGGAGAGAGAGAGATTAAAGATTGCCAGAACCTGGGGGTGTCGTGCAAGGCAGGTTGAGCCCAAAGGTCCTTTTTCCAGTGCCAGGAGAAGCTAGCTGCATTTCCTTCCCAAGCTGCCCCACGCCCAGTTTTTACAGTCAGCTCTGCATCTCCTCTAACACGTACTACAAAAAAAGGAAGAAGTCGAATCCTCTTAAGGCAGCAGCACGCAAAACGTCTTCTGGTGGTCGAAGAAGAGGGAAATCTTCAAGGTAAAGAGTGTCCCGCCCCCACCCCCCGCTTCTTAAAAAAAGAAAGCAAAAACAAGTCTCCCCTTTTCGGCAAACCCCAACTTTATGGGGCTCCGACAAAACTCCCCCCGGGATGTCTCTTGCGGCTGCCTCGCCTCTCGAAGGGAGGGAGGCTTCACCCCACCAACAGAGTCTGGCCACACAGGGCCCATAAATTAAAACGAAAACCAGAACTTCATAGAGTCTCTCTTAAGCGTGTCTTTTGGGAAGGCCAAAGTTCTCTTCCCGGCCGGGCTCACACGTAGACAGCTGTCTTGGATATGATGGAGCCGTCGTGCTGGGACTCCATGTCGTCGAAGTCGTAGCCGTGGTGGGGAGAGCTGAGCCGCAACATGGGGCCTAACTGGTCGTACTGCTCCTCGTTGCCCTCCAGGCGGTGGGATGGGTAGCCGTAGGGCGAGTGGCGCTCCTCCCGTTCATCTTCCTCGTCGTACTCATCGTCGTCCTCCTGCCCCCTGCCCGGGGCGGCTTTGAGGGGCCGGTCGAGTTCGGTGAAGTCGCGGGCTGGGGGAGGAGCTGTCCCGTTGCCAAAGACCCGGGTCTTGGGGTCGTAAGTGCCTTTGGTGCCCCGGTGACGGTGGCGGCGCAGAGCAAAGAAGACTATGACTCCCAGGAGAGCCAGGGCTAGGATCCCCCCCACGATGGACCCGGCCAAGGCTCCAGCGCTGCTGCTCTGCCTCTTCGCCGGCTGGTCTGAGTAAAGAAAGGAAGATTGGGGGGGTGTCACTCAGATAAAAGTGCATCACTAGGCTTTGCCAGCGCTGGGGAAGGGGCAGAGCTGCAGGTGGAGCCGTGGAAGAGCACACGGGTGGGGTCTCAGGGACCCCCCCCGCCTCCCCTATCCATCTGGAAGGGTCCTCCTGCAAAGGAGCCCCCTTGCTGTCCAAGGAGAATTGGGACATTAGAGGGTCCAGGGAGT
Organism: Lacerta agilis; assembly: GCF_009819535.1. Lineage (NCBI taxonomy): Eukaryota > Metazoa > Chordata > Lepidosauria > Squamata > Lacertidae > Lacerta > Lacerta agilis. Next base: position 75,327,901 of record NC_046319.1, on the reverse strand, counting down.
GCCTCTTCCATGCAGGCCTGCCCAAGCATGACGCGGCCCAGCATATCGCCTCTGTACCTAAAACACACCCAGCCGGAAGCACAGCCTGTGCCACAACTTGCACCCAGCTGATTAGGCCCCGTAGTGCTCCTTGCTTTCCCGTTTCCACAATGCATTCGGCTTTCGGTACATGCACAGTAAGCCCACAACTTACACAGGAGTTAACATTCCGCGGATCGCAACTAAAGCCAAAATCGCGTGGGCTCAACCCTGGGTGGGGTTGCCAAGGTCATTTTTTCCCGGAACCCCGACTCCTCTTTCCATCCTCTGCTTTTTGGCTGAATGCACATGGTTTACATGCACGTAAGTTGCGGGCTTGCTGCATTCCCACGACGTGAGCATGTATCGAACCATTTGCAATACCAGGAGAAGGACGTCATATGGTGTGGAGGCCCAGATTTGGGACATCCAGTTCTGTTCCGCTCCACCCAGCACGGCCATGATAGGAGTTGCAGTCCAACAACATCTCAAATTTCAGCAAATTTGGTGTCCCCCTGTCTCTTGCGCTCCCCTAAATGCATCTCTGGAGGGAGATTCAGGTTCCCCACCCCTAGTCTAAAGATTTTTCCCTGACATGTTAGTATCATGTATACAAGGATTTTGGGGTGGGGGTGGAGAGAGAGGAGAACAGAAGCACTCTAAACATCACATCCTCCATCTCAAACTGAAAATGGCACAGCCCTGTAATCATGTGCAAGTTCTAAAGAGCTTCAGCTCTCAGCTCAGAGAAGGAAGCACATATTATATACAAACAGCTGGCCCCCAAAGCAGTTTTGTTTTTGTTTGTTTTTTTAAAAGGCAGCAAGAGTCCTCATATGCACAAAACACCAGGCCACCCTATCCAAGTCCTTTCACCCATGCACACTCAAGATCATCGACTCCCCACGATTCTCACCTCGGACAAAGATGACTTGGTCTGTCGAAACCTGTCCCACGCGATTGGTGGCCTGGCATCTAAAAGTGGTGTTCACTGAAGCATCCACATTGCGCACCAAGAGTTTGTCTCCCTGGACCTCCACAGTCTTTGGGAGCGGCCCATTGGCCCTGAATGGGAACAAGAGAGAGAGAGACAGAGAAAGAGAGAGAGAAGACTTAGCTAGGAAACAGAATCTGGGAGACTCCAATAGTCCCTTGTAAGAACCCATTACACATGGCGTGTCTTTTGCATTGAAGGATGCAAGACACCTGTGGGTATACAGTGGTATACAAATTTAATAAATGATAGTGATAGTGATGCAGGTGGCGCTGTGGGTTAAACCACAGAGCCTACGGCTTGCCGATCAGAAGGTCGGCGGTTCGAATCCCCAGTAAAGTGAGATGAGCGCTGCAACCCCAGAGTCGTCTGCGACTGGACCTAATGGTCAGGGGTCCCTTTACCTTTACTAGTGATAGTGATAATGATACTAAATGTATTCCGCTGCTGTGTGAGCTTTTCTCCACAAGCCACGACAATCAGAAACTTTTCTTTTTTTAAAAAAAAGAAAGAAGGAAGAGAATGCTACAAATTTCTTAACCTTGGGTCTCCAGCTGTTGTTGGACTACAACTCCCATCAACCCTAGGTAGCAGGACCAGTGGTCAAGGATGATGGGAGTTGTAGTCCAACAACAGCTAGAGACCCAAGGCAGAGAAACCAGTCTAGGACAGTCTGAATGCATGGTATAGGGAAGGTGAAAAGGGGCCTATTAGATAGCTACCAATGAAACTTAAATAGGAAAATCATCCCAAAGAAGATGGATGAGGACCCTGCAGAGCTCCAGATATTGCTGGACTACAACTCCCATCAGCCTTGACCAATGGCTGCACTGCCCTGGGGCTGATGGGAGTCCAAAAACGTCGATAATACCACAGGCTCCTCATCCCTGCTATAAAGGTTTATATCATTTTATATTAGGACTGCATGTAAGCTGAAGACATGGAGTAGCAACACATGAGCGAACTTTTTCCTGGTGCCACTCTGAGCTTAATTTGGCACTCACTGTTTACAGTATCTTATCAGTACAAAACAGGATACCCTTTTTCCAATGCATGCCATGCCATGTGTATGGCCTTGGACTAAACCACAAACTTAAGCCCCCTCCTCTTTTGCAACACTTCTCTGATTTTATCCCCTCGTCCCAAGGTGCTTTACAGAAGGTCATGCAGAACTTGGGAGCCCTGTTTTCCTGGCCCTCCCCTGCCTACAGCCAGAGTCATCTGGGGAGGATTTTTTTTTCCTTTGGAGAGCCTGAAGAACCGGCTCAGCCTCATTCTGTGCCGAAAGGGGAAGCCGCCTCCCACAGGCTGGAAGAAGAGGCTTAACACAGCCTACGAGTTCTTTGGAGCAGAATGTGCAACGTTCAACCCACTGAGCTGAATGCAAGCGACCAATCCCATGTTTTGAAAATGTTTTTCTCTTATTGCAGCCAGAGGCAGGCAGAAAACGCCTGTTGGTTTTTCAAACTAACTAACTAACTAACTAACTAACTAACTAACTAAATAGCTCCTGAGGGGCAGATGGGGATTGTCAACCTGGAAAGGTAAGCTCATCTAGAAGAAGGAAAACTCTGATCCTAAACCTCCACTGCCTTGTGGGATATCTTTGGAAGAAAAAAAGGCTGAGGAGTAAACCCTACACAAATCTGGAGTGGAGTCCCTAAGACGGTTGGATGGCACCTTGCACACCTCCTTCCGGCAACTCTTGTAGCCAAGCCAGTGCCAAACGTATTGCTCTGCCTTCCTTTGGACCACATCAAAAAGGCCAAGAGTGGGGTCTTGTCATCTAGGCAGCCCAGGACCTCCAGGCACACTGTCCAGGCTTGCGCCCCAGGGAGGTCACTCCAGTGCTGCAAATGCAGCAGTTAAGACTTCACCCCCAGAGGTGCTCTCCACTGTCTCTCAAGGCCAACAATAGACTCCCATCCATGGCTACGTTTTGCTTAGTGGGTCACAAGCTATTCCGGCCTATCATAAAATACAGTGGTACCTTGGTTCTCAATTGCCTTGGAATCCAAACACTGCAAACCCAGAAGTAAGTGTTCCAGTTTGCGAACTTATTTTGGAAACCGAACATGCTCCGTTTTGACCGTTACACTTCAGTTTTGAGTGTTACACTGAAGTCTGTCTGTTTTTGCAATTTATTTTGCGTTTTTGTTTTTGCAGCTCTTTTCGTTTTGTTTTTGTGACTGTGTGGAACCCAATTCAGCTACTGATTGACTGATAGTGTGACCGCAGTACATTTTTTTATTGCTTTCATTGTATGCATCAAGGGTCTCGTTAAGAGAGTAAAATCCATGTTAAATTGCTGTTTTAGGGGTTGTTTTCAAAAGTCTGGAACGGATTAATCCATTTTGCATTACTTTCTATGGGAAAGCGCGCCTTGGTTTTGGAACGCTTTGGTTTTGGAACGGACTTCCGGAACGGATTAAGTTTGAGAACCAAGGTACCACTGTAGATGCAACTGCCAGGAGCAGCTTGCACTGAAAAACAAAAAGCGGCAAGTTTCTAGTCCTCGTGGACACACAGAAGTGAAACCGGGGGGGGGGGAGCCAACACTCACTGGGCATCTTCTAAAGAAGCCTTCTCCAGCCAGGTGTTTTGGGTCACAACTCCCTTCACCCCCCCAACCTGCTGGTGGTTGTGCTGGGTGGGGCTCAAAACATGTGGTTCAAAACATCTGGGGAGCTGAGATGACCCTCCCAGGCAGACTTTTCAAATTTTGAACGTCCCAAATAGCGCAGAGAGAACGTAAGGTCACACAGTGCAGATCCTCCCTCTCGAAATCAGGAACTGCGGCACTTGGAAAAGCCTTGCATCAGCACCACTCCTGAGAAAGTGCAGGGATGCACTTCAAAGCTCATCAAAGTGCAGAAGTCCTAATTGGCCGGCTTCAGGTGAATGCCTCCACGGAAGGGCACACGCGAGGGGCGGGCCGTGTGTCCTGGCTGGCGGTAGGAGGGAGAGAGAAAGAGGTTTCGGACTCACGTGCTCCAGGTGAACTCGGTGGGCGGAGGGTTCCCCTTGGCGGTGCACTTGAGCATGGCCTCGTTGCGGCTCAAATACCAGTTGTCGTCATATCCCTCTATGGTGACCTCGGGAGGATCTGCAAGGAGAAACCAGATAGGATACTCCTGTCTTTTTGGCGGCGGGCACTGAGAAGACTCACAACCCCCTGCTTCTTCTTTCTCCCCCAGCCAAGAATGCCTTCCTGCGAATATCCCCACAAGCACTTTCCCCTTTGCTTTCCCTACCCTACAGCCGGGAACAGCACCTGCTATCTCCCTAGGTCCTATTCTCAGTTTTTTCACCTCCCGGAGAGCCTTTTATTAGCTATAGTTCTTCCCTAGTCTGCTTCTGCATCCGAATTGCCTTTGGGTTTTTTAAATGGTTTCACTGCCTGCAGGTTTGCAGCCCTTGGGCAGCTTGGGGAACAAAGGTGGGCTATAAAACACAACCTCCGGGTATCATTCCCCTCCCTCCAACATGCCTCCAAACTTGTGCGCCAACCACTAGGCGCCACTCCGCTACCCAAAACTAGGGATGGAACCCAGGCATCCTAGTTTTCAACAGCTTGCAAAGCGATGCCTTACTTCAACTGCTCCCACCCCCCAACCCCAATCTCATGTTGGGTAGCGAATAATAACAAAAATAATTTCCGAGATTGTTCAAAACAGCATTCAAAGACCAATCCTCATTCCCCTTCTCCTCCACATCCCAGGCCACTAAAAGTATAGGATCGTAAGCCTTTCCAGGGTCAGGAAATAAGAGCAGAGAAGTGAAGGCTGTGTACAAACCAAACATTTAAAGCACATTCTGCACCCCCTTCAGAAAAAAAGAACCCTGGGAACTATAGGTTACTCTTCACAAGAGCTACAATTCCCGGCCCCCTTAAACTGCAGTTCTCAGAGATCTTGATGGAAGGGGATGGAGAACGGCCTTTAAATGAAAGGGGGGGGGTGTGCAGTCATCGTCTCCTGGGCTGAGCGTTTTCCTCCGCAGGGGCCCACCTCGAGACCCTAGCCACCTCCAACCCCAAAGCCAGGCCTCACCACTCACACAATATTGAAAGCACCACCGGAAGAGCTTCTGGCTGTGGCTGCGTCTTGTGCTCCACAGTGCAGGTGATTTGCTGCCCATTGGCTTCCTTGGTGGGCACCATGCGGTAGTAGCTGGTGACGGTGACCGTGCCATCCGCGTTGGTCACCTCCGAGACGGTGGCGTTGCCGTTCAGCCCCGACTGCCACGTGATGCGGGCCGGCGGCTTCCCCCTGGCGGAGGTGCAGACGGCCACAGGGAGTTCGAGGTTGCTAACCTTGACCTCCTGGGCTTCGGCCGTGTTTTCGGGCTTGGCTGAAAGAGAGGCAGAGGTTGGGGATGAAACAGAGCAAGCGGGGGGGGGGCTGGACTGTGCTACTTTTGAATTTTGGGGAGAAAGAAATCTGAGTGCATGTGTTTTGAAACTCCCTGGTGGCCTGGGGGAGGAAAAAACTCCCCCCACATAGAAAGCTAGCATGTCAGGGATCAAATCTTCTCCACCAACTGGTTTATTTTTTGGGGGGAAGGGGGGTTCTCCTCAGTCAAGGAAGGTTGAAACATGCACTCCTTCCCTCCACAGCCGAAGAAAATGGTGACGTAATGTTTAGAGTGCTGGACTAGGACCTGGGAGAGCAGGGTTCGAATCCCCACTCAGACCTGAAGCTCACTGGGTGACCTCAGAGTCAGTCACCATCTCTCAGCCTAACCTACCTCACAGGGTTGTTGTGAGGATGGAATTGGGGGGGGGGGAGAGAACCACATGCAACACACCTTGAGATCCTTGGGAGATAATGGTGGTAGACAATGGTAACGCAATAAAAATGATTTTTTTAAAAAGCTCTCCCAGTTGATTTGACTGTACGAACTGGCGTAGTGCAGTAAACAGGGTTAATAAAAGGAGTGACTCCGAAGTTAATTGTTCTCCATCTGGGTGCCTGCTTGCGTGCAAGGGAGACAGAATTTGAGTGCCCTTTGCCTGTGCCTGGAAACGCAATGAACTGCCTAATAATAGGACAGCTCTGTCAAGGCTTCTGCTATTCATACTGGAGAAAGGGATTTAAGAGAGTCTTTTCCCACGTCCTGATTGGCGCAGATCAACGGGAGGAGCCGCTGTTGCTGGCTCTCGTCACCCTTTCCTCAGTTCAAAAGCGTGCCCTCTATTAAGGCCTATTTGCATCGAGTAAACTTGAAACCTCCGTTCCGGCCACATTTGGAACCTTAGCTATTGCATTGGAAGAACTGCCGCTACTTGTAGATTCCCTGAAATTGAGGGTCATTTCCTCAATGTTTGGCAGCTACTCCACTGCAACACTTTCAAGCTGTTATGCCGCCACTCCTAGAATCTCCGTAATCTTAAAGGCTAATTTGTTTTTAAAAAAATGGACTCTGCAGGCAGAAAGCACGCATGCCTGGTTTATAGCTGTGCAGATTCCTGCACCAGAACATTAGAATGAAGAAGCCTTTATGCAGTCGTACCTTGGAAGTTGAACAGCTTAGTTCTCGAACGTTTTGGCTCCCGAACGACGCAAACCTGGAAGTGAGTGCTCCGGTTTGCGAACTATTTTGGGAAGCCGAACATCCGACGGGGATTCCGTAGCTTCCTGCCACGCTTTGGTTTCTGAACATTTTGGAAGTCGAAATGTAGTTCCGGAACAGATTCCATTCGACTTCCGAGGTATGACTATAGATACAGTTCTGGACTCTAATTGGCGTAACTTATTCTGGTCTTGCTACTGACAAGGAGGGGGCAAGGCAATAAAGCCCCCACAACCCCCTCTCCAAAAACATCCCATTATTCTGCCACCTCGAACCGCCGTCAGTTTTATGCCTCCACGTAGATTTTGAGGCTGCAGCATCTACAAAAACGTGCCACCCCCACCCCACCCTGGTCTTTTAAAAAGGCAAACCAAGAGCTTTTGTAAGCAGGATTTGTCACCCAGCTCCACACTGCGCTGCTGCAGAAATCACAGAACACACAGCCCTTGCTTTTTAAAAGGAGAAACCCCTCAGAGATAGGTCATCCAAGGAGCTCTCAATCTAATGAGACCTCAAGGCAGAAAAGATGGGGGGGGGAGTGGGAATCCCCCCCCCCCAGAGGTCCTTCCATGCTCAGATTAAAGGCAAAGAGTCCTAAATGACAGTCCAGCGACTTTATTGCTGAGCCATGCAAGAAAACTCCGGTAATTTGAGCACGAAGCCCTGTTGGGTCTCAGTTGCCCAAAGCCCTTTTGGGTTTGTTTGTTTTTTTCCCCCTGCTGCAAAGCAGCCTATTAGGTAGGGACTTATTACCGCTGTTATTACGCTCCCTGGTTGCGGAACATTACAATGAATTGCCCATAATTAATTCGAGGAATCGGGGCACGGCGCTACCTCACAACACAGGGGCGCGCGAGCCGGGGAAAGCGTTTAAGAGGCTTGGTTCAGAAATGGCCCCGAGGAAGCAATTTAAAAATGTGCAGATTCCCCTCCCGTCAGAATACTGCCAGATGCAGGCAATTTGCATCTCCAAAAATAACAGGCGGAATGAGCCAGAGTCCTACTTCCCAGTTCTGGGAAGGACAGATCAAGACAGGGGGTGGGGGGTGGGGGTGGCAGCACAACTCCACAGGCCTAACCAGTACCCTGCACGACATCACTCAAAATATTCTTCAGTATGGTGGTTAGAGGGTTGGGCTAGGAGCCTAACGTAGGGGAAGGCTCTGGGCTAGATCCCTGCTTAAGTCAAAGCTCGCTGTTTGACCCCTGTCCAGGACTAACCTGCCTTACGGGGGGAAAGGCATGGAGAAAGAAGCAGCCCATTGCAAACTCTGAACTCACCAAACATCCCATATACAGCTGTACCTCGGAAGTCGAACGGAATCCGTACCGGCCAACCGGAAGCCGCGTCGGACGTTCAGGTTCCAAAGAACATTCACAAACCAGAACACTCCTTTCCAGGTTTGCGGCGCTCGGGAGCCCAAACGTTCGACTCGCAAGTTGTTCGTGAACCAAGGTACAACAGTAGATGCAAAGTAAGATGAGGTTAAGTTCTTTCTACCATTTAAGACATTTTTATACCATCTTCCCACTGAAAATTTCCAGGGCAGCTTAGAATTGGGCTGTTTGCCTAAGGTGGGGAATCTGTGGCCGCCCCGATGTTGCCGGACTGCAACTCCCATCATTCCTCACCACTGACCCCGAGGACCACAGGCTCTCCACCTCCGGCTTAAACAGGCACGGAAGCTCCTCTGGTGGGGTGTGCTCTCTCTCACCCCAGGGTAGCCTGATCAGCTGCAGGGGTCTGCAGCCTCACCAAGCGCTGTTTGTAACAGGGGGTCCCACATTCGCCTTTCCACATATGGGTTTGCCCTTACCCAGTATAACCAGGTTGGTGATGCCGTCTTCGTTGCCCGAGGGGTACGCAGCGAATTCACAGGCGTAGGTGCCCTCGTCGGCCATTCGCAGGGGGCCAATGATCAGCGTAGCGTCCTCCAGGGTCTGGGTCCTGAAGCGGATCCGCCCACGCTCCGTCTCCAACGGGTAGCTGGGCTTGTGGTCTGGGTGGAAGACGGCCACATTCTGCTTCCTGCCCGCAGCTTCCTTCATCCAGGTGACCTGGCTGACCTTGATCTCATTGCCCGTTGACACAAACGTGCACGGCAGGGTGACTTCCTGCCCCAGGTAGCCCGTGACCTCATCCAGGACTTTCACCCTCTGGGAGATGGCAGCTGAAAGAAGGGAAGCAACTAGTTAAGTAACGGGCCCAGCCACGGTTTTAAAGCAGGCTGGCGAACATCCCCTTGCCTTGATAGTCTCTTTGCTCCTCCCTCTTCATACCTCTTTGGGTTCTGGGAGACCAGTGGGGAAGGGAGCTGGTTGCAGCCGGAGGACTCATCTATGCCTCTTGGCCCCCACTCCTTTCTAGCCTCCTCTTCTGCCTCTAATTCTGGACTGCTCTCTGCCACAGACTGTTCCCACTCACTAAACCCTGTTACCTCTTCGGCTTTCAACACCTCCTCCTCCCAGTCTTCTCCCTCTGACCACTCAGCGCTGTCCCACCACCACTCCCCGGGCTATGAGCCTTCTTCCCTTGGGGGTTCCCTAGCTGGTACCTCCCACCGCTCTCTTGCCTCCTACCAATCCATGAGACCTTCGGGTATAGTGGCGGTATAGAAATAAAACATATAGGCAGGTTCCTGCCTGCGTTCCAGCTTAAGCAGCGCTGGCCACGCCCCTGGGTCGACCGGATTGGCCAGTCCGGCGGTGACACGGCCAGGAATCCTCCCACTGTCCTGGGGCTGGGATCCCAGCCCCTGTAGGCGTGGAAGGGGCGTGATGCCCGCAAGTCCACCTCCTCTTTATGCGGAAGTGGGTTTAGTAAGCGGCTCTTGAACTCAGGTAAAGTGTGTCCAAGCTGTGGAAGGAGCTGCAATCCCACCCACCCCCCAAAGGATCAAGTTTGCAGCTTGGTATTATTATTATTATTATTATTATTATTATTATTATTATTATTATTATTATTATTATTTATTTGTACCCCACCCATTCTGGCTAGGTCTCCCCAACCACTCTGGGCGGCTTCCATCAAATATTAAAATACATTTAAAATATCACAGTTTAAAAACTTCCCTAAACAGGGCTGCCTTCATAATGTTAGAGGACTGGGAAAGGCTTTGGGAGGAGGGTGTTAAGTTTACCGCATGCTATGTGTTGAAAAAAAATATGATGAAAATGATGTATAGATGGTACTTAAAATCTGTAAACACCTGTAGCCAAAATGTATCATTCATATGATAATAAATGTTGGAAATGTAAAGAGAAAGAAGGAACGTTTTACCATATGTGGTGGACGTGTCCAAAGGTAAAAGATTTCTGGGGAAAGATATATAATGAATTGAAAAAAGTATTTAAAAAGACATTTATTTAAAAAAACCAGAAGCCTTTTAACTCTTAAGAATACTTGGTGGAGATTTACCCAAAAAAGATAGGAGATTCTTTATGTATGCTACGACGGCTGCGAGAGTACTGCTTGCCCAAAATTGGAAAACACAGGACATTCTGACGACAGAAGAATGGCAAATGAAGATGTTACACTATACAGAACTGGTTGAGATGACTGGATGGGTTCGGGAACAGAAGGAGGAGATGGTGGAGGAAGATTGGAAGAAATTTAAAGTACAGTGGTACCTCGACTTACGAATTACTCGACATATGAATTTTTCGACTTACGAATGAAAAAAGTGCCCGCACGCCTAAAAAATTTTCGACATCCGAAGGACATCCATTGGCGGTTTTAATGGAGTTTACTCAACTTACGAATTTTTCCGAATTTTTCGTTTCCAATGCATTCCTATGGGGAAATCGGTTTTTTTTTTCGACTTACAAATTTTTCGACCTACGAATGTGCATTCGGAACAGATTAAATTCGTAAGTCGAGGTACCACTGTATACTATAAAAAATATTGTAATATTTGAAAAATTGGAAAGATTTTGGAAGTTGTGGCTTAGGTTTATAATGAAAATAGCAAAATGAGAAATTATGGAAATAAAGATAGAAGATGACATAAAGGAGGTTAATATCGAGGATTTTTAAAGGTTAACAATGAATTTGGGAAAACTACTAAAGATGTATTATAATGAAATTCAACAAGGAGGGATTTGAGGAAGTCATGTAAATAAGTGAGGAACGTTAGGAGTTTAAAATTTCTATTTCTGTTATAAGAGGTAATAATGTATATCAATTTTGTTAATGTAATTATGTTGTAATCCTTTATTGATTTGTGGAAAATGAATAAAAATATTAAAAAAAAAAAAAGTTTGCAGCTTGGAGCAGGAGGAGAGTCTCTTGGATCCAGTTTTGCCACTGGAAGCCCAAGTCGCCATCTAGCTGGCCAGCTACACCCCTATCTGGACACAAATAACCTGGTTTGCATACCTTTCAAATGTTTAAAGCACGGGTGTCAAACACAAGGTCCGCGGGCCGAATCCGGCCCACCAGACTTCGTCATGTGGCCCGTGTAGCCGCCGCCAGCCGCCAGCCTTCACCTTTTATTCTCGCTTTTTTTAGCTATTTTTGAATATCTACTTGCCATTATTCTGACTATGTTTCTGCTTTCAGAGCTAGTTATTACTTACATTATTACAAAAAACAGTAATAATTGAATGCAGTGACAATAATTTATGATAATAAAGAGTGGACACATAGTCCTACAAGATACAACCGGCCCTTTGAGGGTGACCAAACTGCTGATGCGGCCCCCGATGAATTTGAGTTTGACACCCCTGGTTTAAAGTGTCTGCTCACATGCATTGTCTAGTTACAGCTTTGTTACGCAGGGATGGGGAACCAGATATTGCTGGGAGTCCAACTCCCATCAGCACCTGCCAGCATGGCCCATGGTGAGGGATGATAGGAGTTGGGAGTCCAGCAACTCCTGTAGGCTCACAGGTTTCCCCGTCTTTGCGCTGTTATTCCCTCTGCTGCAGAGAGTGGCAACTCGGGCTGAGAGCAGGCAGCCTCGCCTAACGCCTCCTTGGTGAGTGACTAGCGGAGATTCGAAGTGGGGGGGGGGGGTTCCTCGCCATCTGGGAAGCATGTGAAAATTGACAATGCAATAAAGGAAGCCCAACGTCTTCCTGCCACTATCTAGAAGGGAAGGAGAAGTGGTGATGCAGATTTCAGGCGGTCCCCGGGAAGGGGGAGCAGCAAGCTGATCGGCAAACAGATGGAGGAGAAAGCCGCACCATCTGCAGACTGGCTTGTGGTTCTGCCTACAGTGAAATACTGCTCATAATGCAGAACAAGCGGAGCTCGGCGGCAAAGAGAGGGAGAAAAAGAGCAAATGTGGTATCAGGTGCAGGATTCAGCTCCAAGGATTTGAAGCCTTAGTTTGAAGTGATAAAAGAGGCCTCACGGCTGCAAGACAGAACCTGGGAGCATGTAGGTCGTGCCTGTCAAAAAAACCTCAAAAGGGGGTGGGGCTGAGCATAATTTTGGGGGAGAGGAATTGGATTTCAGCTCCTTTCCCCTTTCCACAAAGTAAAATTATGTAAGGGGGAAATTCCAAGTTTGGCTGGTTCGTATACTTTTGACCAGCTTTCCCCAGTGTGGTGCCCTCCTGGTTTTTTTGGACGGCAACCCCCATCAGCGGGATATAATTATTATTTTTTTTAAAAAAAAGATACAGCAAAACAGAACAAAAAAAAATTCTGCTCCAAGAAAATCTGGATTCTGCGATCTGTCTCTGATGCCCTCCTTGCATTTTGGACTACAACTCCCACCAGCCCCAGCTGGAGAGGAGGGGAGGCAGGAGACAGAGATGAGGCCGGCTGCTGGAGAATCCAGGGAGTCGTCTCCTCCTGCTGCTGCGACCAGCTCCCCTCCCTCTGGTCTCCCAAAACACACAGAGAAATGAAAAGAGCAGAGGAGAGATTGGTGGCACACAGACACAGTCTCAGATTGCTTGGGGGCGGGGGGGAAACCCTGGAGAGGAGGAGACTTAGGCAGCTGTGGGAAGGCAAGGACCTGCCTCATTGGGGCGAGACCTCCGGAGAAGAGCTCTAGGCCTGTGCTGTTTTGGTATCTCTGAATAAAGAGTCAAACTTCGCTGACACATGATTCCTACTTCTGACACTAACTCCAGGTTTGGCCCCATCATCAGGAGAGGTGAAACGCTCAAGAGGGCATGGAGGATCTGTTCCCGGCTCATCCCTGAAGGTATTGCCATTATATCACCTCTGGTCACATTCAACGCTAGGGAAAGGCATGCCACAGCGTGGCTCAGCATCTCAGGCCCACGTGACAGAGGCCCGCACCAAACAGCTGCCACATCCGCCCAAGCAACACAAAAGCACTTTGCACGCTGCGTAAAATATCGGTGAGCAATATCTGACAGCCACTTCTTAATCATGGGGTTGCAATGAAAAGCCAGTCAGGCCGGGCGAACTTCTCACTCTTCCAGAAAGTGCTGCAGCTGCCTCTGGCAGAACCACACACACTGGCCATTCCCTGCCTAGGGTAACATGTGCAGGAAATGGGCCAACATTTTGCCCAGCTTGAGAGTTCATTGCACTCGAAAAGGCTCATTTCCTGGCCGCAAGTCCAGAAGTAGCGTTATTATCAATCTACGATGGGGTGGAAGGTTCGCAGGCTATGATGGACTTGCTCACAGATTTATTGACAGCTGCACAAATTATGATAGCTAGGAAGTGGAAGGGGCAAGCAGAATATAAAATGTAAGAATGGTATAAAGAGGTGTGGGATATAAGCTATTAACAATAAATTAGCATGTGCCATTAAGGTAAGACGGGGAATACACAGGAGAAATGATTTTGAGGAGATACGGAAGGTATTTGTAGAATTTGTGCTGTTAAAACGGAAAAGGGGTCAAACCATTGCAAGAGGTGTTGAAATTTGGGGAGGTTGGATAGTTATAATGGAATGGTCTTGGTGGTGGGGTGCACATTTTCATTCTTATTATTTATGATTATTACTTTGTCAAAAAAAGAGGCTCAATTCACAACAGTCTAGGTTTGCATGAAAAACGCACAGATTCCTTTACCTGAAAATTAATGTTATAAAGAGGGGAGCGGAGAGGACAGGACTGTGCTGATAACATCACTATACAAGCATTAGACACTGAAGAGATAATCGCAACAAACACTCTTAAAAGCACTGTTGTTCTTTCCAGGAGTGGAAATATCCCAATCTTGCCAAGAATCTTGTCCCATCCTCCCTTTAGAACAGGGTTGCTCAAGTCTCCAAGAGGCTAATTTATTAAGCAGCAGCCTGGCTCCTGGCAGAGGAAGGATGGGATATTAAAAAAAAAAAGTCTCTCAAACTTTCTCCAACACAGCCAGGGGAGGTTAAAAATAAACAAATAAGCAGATAAAACAAGTTTGACAACACAGTATCTAAACACATACAATATTTCTGCTGCTATATACAACCTTTAAGTCAGGGATAGTGAACCTGTGGCCCTCCAGATCCTGCCATATATGGGAAAAGGTCCTTTTCTGTGGTGGCTCCCTATTTGTGGAATGCTCTCCCCAGAGAGGCTCACCTGGCGCCATCACTACATATTTAGGCACCAGGCAAAAACATTCCTCTTTGCCTGGGACTTTGGCCATTAAACAATCTCTGATTGTTGGTATGGTCCCCCCCCCCACTGGTTGTTTTATTACATTTTATTATCATACTATGCAAATTATGTTTTTAATGTTGCACACCACCTTAAGATCTTGGGCTAAGGAGTGGGATATAAATCAAATTAACAGCAACAACATCCAGCAGTGTGCATGTGGATGGGAAGATTAAAAAAACAAACTTGAACAGATCTGTACCCCAACCCATTGAACATTTCCAAGGAATGTTCATAAAAATCCCAATTTGTACTGTTGTTGGCATCCGTCTGCCTCAACAGACAATGGAGTGCACCTCTGAGGGTGAAGAAAAATTGCTGCATTAGTAGCAACGGGGTGACGTCCCTGGGGCGAAAGTCTGGGCAGTGTGTATGGAGGTCCTGAGCTGCCCAGATGACAAGACCACCCCCCTTGGCCCTGCTGATGGGGTCACAAATAACTCACTAACAGGGAATAATAAGTTCACTAACAGAGATGGTTAGGTAAAGGTAAAGGGACCCCTGAGCATTAGGTCCAGTCGCGGATGACTCTGGGGTTGCGGTGCTCATCTCGCTTTATTGGCCAAGGGAGCTGGCGTACAGCTTCCGGGTCATGTGGCCAGCATGACTAAGCCGCTTCTGGCGAACCAGAGCAGCGCACGAAAATGCCATTTATCTTCCCGCCGGAGCGGTACCTATTTATCTACTTGCACTTGGACGTGCTTTCGAACTGGTAGGTTGGGTAGGAGCAGGTACCGAGCAATGGGAGCTCACCCCATCGTGGGGATTCGAACCACTGACCTTCTGATTGGCAAGCCCTAGGCTCTGTGGTTTAACCCACAGCACCACCCGCATCTCATAACAGAGAAGGTTAGGGAAGCTTTTATTGTTTGACGGACTATTGTATTTTAATCTTCTGTTGTAAGCTGCCCAGAGTGGCTGGGGAACCCCAGCCAGATGGGCGGGTTGTAAATTATTATTATTATTATTATTGGGAGTGGAACACTTTGATTGTGTATATATGGCCAGCTGTAAGGCCCAAACTTGTGTGGCTGCACCGCAGTGCCTCAACGCACATCCATGATTGGACAAAATGGAATCCTCCCACAATACACTGCTCGGATACAGGTTCAACAAGCAGGAACACTGCAGACCGGGGGTTGGGAACCTGTGCCGCTTCAGACATGGTTGATTACAACTTCTGGAATCCTTGACCAATGGAGAGTTGGTTGTTCCCCATCCCCACTCCAGGAAGGGTGCAAAATGGGGATTAAGCATGGAGAAGGATGCTTCTGCAAGAAGGGGCAACTCTAAACCACTGCAAAACTGGCAAAAGGGGCTGGCTTCTGTTCTCTGCGCTGAAGCGGCGCTGCTGAATCACTGACTGTCAGATTCAGGTTAGCAGGAACCTTTTGAGAATCCCAGGCTGTCCAAGCACCACTCGGCAGACGAGGATCTCTTCCGACGGGCAGGCCATGAATAAGTAAAAGGAGGAGAGTGTGCAGTTTGCAAAGTGCTGCCACACTCTGCCCCTGGAGGGTGAAGCACACTCAAACGACACACACAGGCCAAGCAAGCCGGAGATGCACGCAGAGAGGGGACTCTTAGCACCAGCATTTGGGCTGCCTGGGTTACAATAGCAAATTGAGACATGCTCCATTTAACACACACTCCTGCGCCCATTTTGTTCAATGCACTCACTGGCTAAATGGCGAAAATGGATGCTTCCCCCAGGATGCAGTCACCAGAGAGAAAGAGAAATATAAGCAAACTTACAGATCCTTAAGGTAGCAATGGATTCAAACTACAAGAAAGAAGATTCCACCTAAACATTAGGAAGAACTTCCTGACAGTAAGAGCTGTTCGACAGTGGAATTTGCTGCCAAGGAGTGTGGTGGAGTCTCCTTCTTTGGAGGTCTTTAAGCGGAGGCTTGACAGCCATCTGTCGGGAATGCTTTGATGGTGTTTCCTGCTTGGCAGGGGGTTGGACTGGATGGCCCTTGTGGTCTCTTCCAACTCTATGATTCTATGATTCAATGTGTGCTTCAGCCCTCTGCACCCCAGGAGTGCTGCGCAGATGTGTATGAATGTGAACTTTGCACTAATTCACCAAAAAAGCTAAACATCTGCATCAAGAGCACCTGTTGCAAAAGTCTTAACTCCAGCGCTCTCACCGAAAGCCATGCACAACCAAATGAAGTCTGCATCTTGCTGTTCATGTTTTGATTCTGCTTCTGGAGCAAAAAAGCTATACAGTGGTACTTTGGTTCTCAAACTTAATCCGTCCCGGGAGTCCGTTCGACTCCCAAAACCATTCAAAAACTAAGGCACGGCTTCCGAATAGCTGCAGGAGCTTCCTGCACTCAAGCAGAAGCCGTGTCAGACATTCAGCTTCCGAGAAGCGCTTGCAAACCGGAACACTTACTTCCAGGTTTGCGGCATTCGGGAGCTGCTTTGTTTGGGAGCCAAGCCGTTCGAGTACCAAGGTACCACTGTGCAAGGCTTTGAATCCCTGAAAACACACACGTACCACACAAAAATCACGAAATGTACCAACCATCAGGCTGGGCGATATCCGGTTTTCAACACTGTGACGTATCACCAGCTAAACATCACAATCTACCAATATATCACACTGCCTGAAATAAGGATGGAGCTATGTAGAAGCACTGGATGACTTTACGGTTTCCCCCACATTGTGATTTTTGCATAGCACGCACATCACTTTTCGTGATATATTGCCAGGTCAAAAAATTAGGAAACTGATATTACGATACGGACTTCAAACCGGTTTTTGGACAACCTATCGATACATTGCCCAGACCTACCCAACACATCTGTTAAGTGGCAAGTAGCTTCCACCGGACGGCGTCCACACACTTTCAAAACTCAGCACACACACACACACACACACACCCCACAGCCACAGGGACTAGAAACTTTGAAAAATAATAGTGAAGCAGAGTCAAAGAATACCAAGTTCATCACCAGGCGCCAAAACCCAGCTCTGGCAGGTGACATGAGATCAACACAGCCCTGCTTATTCCCTTTCTAGGCACGCAGCTCTCCCAACCTAAAACAAATCCCATAAAACTATCTACCCTTGAATTACTCAGCAGAACCTTTTGTCTCAAAAGAGTGAGAGATGAGCTATTCCAGGGAGGCTAGGGAGGAGAGACCCGGGCTGCATTCGCAGTAATAATAGAAGCACTTAGTATTTACATTGCTCAAAGCACTTTGCATATATTATTATCTCCATAATCCTCACAATAAGCCTGTAGATAATACTGACCTATCATCCCCATATTGCAGTTGGGAGGGAGTGGGGGGGGGGGCGGACGGATGAGGACACCAAGGACCAGAAATGGCAGCTTCCCTAAGGTTACCCAGAGAGAGTTCATGGCCAGGCTGAGATTCCAACCGGGAACTTCCAGCTCATAACCATTATGGCTCCAACTGATGCTTAGCTTAGGTGTGCTTCGCGTTATTGTTTATGAAAGGATTTGACTGGGATGCTTTATGCGTTTCCTTAATAATATACTACTGGCAGGAATGAAGTGCAACTCAACAGTTTGCATCTGCTGCCCGCGAATGCTAAAATACCCATTTTTATAAGCTTCACCTGCCGCCACAGCCACTCGCACATCCCCCCCCCAACATGCCCAGCAGCGGACACCACTTCTTTCTCTGCCTCCCCACAAAAGACCATAAGCAGCGACAGGCCAGATGGAGAGTGTCTGGCTACAGCCGAACCACAAGAGCAGCATGGCACACATTGCAGAATAAAGGTGGAGGGGGGTGGGAAGAATTAAGGTGACCCAGTTTTAGGGCAATCTAAAACAGGGATGGGGTCTGCGCCACATAATGGCCATATTCACACCAGGCAGCAGATTTGGGAGGGACCATTTCAGAGCGGCAAACTGTTTGGGCGTGTTAGGTTTTCTGCCTCAAGATGCCAAAATGTCTTAAGCTATCTCACACTGGCAGGATTAAACAAGGGTATCAGATGGATACTTCCAACCAGTGTTAGAAACTCACAGGGCTATTCCCCCCCCCCCTAGAAAAAGAGGTGCCGGAGCTCATTACAAAATGGCTTCCCTGTTCTCTTATAAAGGCAGTGGTACCCACCTGAGAGGTGCCGGAACAGAGTTCCGTCGACTTCCAGCTGAAAATAAGCCCTGGAAACTCAGATATATAAGGTAACCGCTAAAGGGCACCATAACATGGCACCCTAAACGTAGGTTATGGTGCTTACGCAACATTTTCCCCCAGCAAGGTTTATTCTTATTCTTATTAATTTCATTTCTATACCGCTTAATATTTTAAAGGGGAAAAAATCTCAAAGTGGCTCACAACACATTAAAACATCAAATAAAACAATCCAAAATAAAACAAATTCAAGCTTCAAGGAAAATGTGTCAGATCCTTCTCTAAGTGCCATGTTGCTTTCTCCCTATTTACTGGTATTTAACTACTTAAGTTTATAGAGCTGCCTCATAGCAAAAGGACTCTCGGAAGGCAGTGTGGGCTAGTGGTTAGAGTGCATAGCTGTCAACTTTCCCATTTTTGCGGGAAATTCCCTTATTCGAGTGCAGTTTCCCAATGCAAAAAAGGGAAGGTTGACATCTATGTTAGAGTGGCGAACTCGGACCTGGGAGATCAGGGTTCAAATCCCCACTCAGTCATGACGCTCACGGGGTGACCTTGGAGTCAGTCAAAGCCTCTTAGCCTACCTCACAGGGCCGTTGTGGGGATGAACCGAGGAAGGGGGCCTGAATCATGTGCTTCTTGGGAGACAAAGGTGGGATACGAATGCAATAAATGAGCTCTTCTGCTGACCCGCTTAAGAAAGCCGGAGGGGCCAGCCAGATGGAGATGTCCGTCGCCAGCCTGGCACACCCAGAGGTCTCCACGTGGTCGCAGTTGGGACCCGCGCCAGTCGCAAAATGCGACTGGCTAATATCTAACACTGCTCCCAATACCCAACAGAACAGCATGTCCCAGAAGGACAACGAAGCCATCCTCTCCCTCTCTGAATCGGTGTTATGTGTCCTTGAAATCCAAGCTGCAGGACTCTGCCCGTCTCGGAGGCTGCCTCCTGGGGAACTTTGCTTACATCTTGTACTACAACTTCCCATGTGGCTCAGGTATGTTGCAACACGCATCCCGTTTTTCACCGTGAGGCGGGGGACAAGCAACAAGGAAGTGTTCACCCCAGAGGCGGCACGAGATGCGTGTGTTGGAGAAGGGGTGATCGGTATGGAACATTTCAACTAATAAGCTCTTCACACTTCACAGCCCAGCAGAAACAGGTTAGGGAAGCCATTTCCCACCCGTGCGGCTGTTATTAATCCCCCATTGCTTCCCTTCTAAAAGCAGACTGCAGCCAGAACCCCGCAGTCCTGGGTCCAAAAGCCACCCATCTCTCCACAGGCCGCCAGCCAAAAGATTTCAGCTCCATTTTGTGCCAGGGGGTGGGGAGGCGCATAGAGTCCCTGTTGACAAAAGCTGCCGGCGCGGTACATTTACCAGGGTCATATTTTATCAGTTTAGAACAATGGTTCGCATTATGGAGCTTTGTTACAAAGCAGCCTGGATGGAGGGAGAGGCAAGAGGAAAGGCAAGCAATGGAACAGTTCACAGCCACACAGACGGGGGGGGGGGCAGGTTACCGCCCCAGAACCTGCCGGCCGGAACCCGAGCCTCAGCAAAAAACATAAGGCACAAATTAGGAGAAAGCAAGAGAACCTCTTTTTTCCATTTTAGCTGAAAGATAGTGGCTGGGATCCAGGGAGCCACTTGAAAAAAGTCGCCGAGTTTCAAAAACAGGATGACAGCAGCTACTCTGCTAAAATAAGAGAGAAAGTTTTGAAAGTCATTCATCGAGCGCACAAAACTGCAACAGTTCCTTCTCTCCACCTCCACCAAGCTAGCTGTATTCACACATCACTTCAAAGGGAAAACTATGGTTTAAAATGTGAACAGGCAACACTGAAATCGCAGGCCGATTTTTGCTCCTCCCCCAGTCCTGCCGTGCTGCGAACCTAGCCACAGTCTAGCTTAGCGTTGCCTCCAAACCTGGGCTCGTGCTTGGTTTCCTTCGAACAAACCATGAGCAGTAAGCCGGGAACTAACCTTGGCTACTGCTTATGGTTTGGTTCAGAGGGAAACAAACCATGAGCTTGGGGTTGTGGGCATAATACTAAAGGCAGACAGTGGCTTAGCTCCCAGCAGTGTGGCAGCACCTGAGATTGCACAAACAAGCACCTGGCAAGCTGAACGTTCACATTTAAGCCATAATTTGGTTTCGTGGTGGTTTAAAAAATGATGTGCAAACCAGGCTCTGGCTGCCCCGCAGGATATAATGCAAGGGGAGATGTGGAAATGGGAGATTAATGGGGATTGGGGGGAAGATAAAGGATATTTGGGGGCAAGTCACAACATACAGTAGTTACTTGTGCACTCAATTATCAGCTACTGCACCTGCACAAGAACAGCTTGTATTGGGGGGGGCTTTTTGGAGGGGGGAGGCATAGAAGCAAAAGACACAAGTTCAAGGCCTCATGGAATGGGGGATGTGGCAGAAAAATAGAAGTACCACAAGACCCACCCATCCCAGTTTTGAAGTTCCTTTTTCCTGCATGCACATTCAGACACAGAAATTCAGGAAGCCCCGTCAATCAGCGACAAGAGACAATGAGCTCGGGGTCTGAAAACACCTGTACAACAGAACAGATGAGCTCAGAGGTTAACTTGCCGAGGTTCCCACAGTCTGTCTGCCCCCACCATTCAGACTGTCCTTTCTTCTTTTCTTTCTTTCTTTTAAAAAAACACATACATTTATTGTACTTCTCCCCTGCTACCCGCAAACCGTATCAGATGGTTTCCTGTTTGGCTTAGAAGATGCTTTTCAAAACAGAGGGAAAGAGAGAAGAGGGGGAGAGAGAGAGTACACAATGTGAAAAGCAAAGGCTTTTTTTATTAACAAAAAAAAATGGGATCAGGCAGGGAGAAATCAGACACACATCAAGGACAGCTCCTCTGGTGCAGCACCAGCTTCCAACATTTTAAGATGGGGGCAAACAAAAAAGGGAGGTCAATGCTGACCTACGGACTGTGTCATGATGTATCCTATTGAGATTGTTCTTTCTGAGAACTCACATAAACCCTGCTGGTCAGAGGGTGGGGTTCTGTGCAGGAATTTTTTTTTTAGTTTGCATATTCAGTTCTTTGGCTGAATCTCCCAATCCAGGAAGAGTGACAGCATTCTTATGCATACCTACATAGAAGAAAGTCCCCCCCCCCCAAAAAAATCAGAAGATAAACATTTTGCAGCACCCTTTTAAAAAAAGAAAAAAGAAATCCCACCATCGTTTAAATTAGGGTAGCCTTGAATGTGCAAGGCAAAATCCCTGGTTCCAGTCTCATCTCTGCCACAAACTGCATTACTTGGGGGGGCCTTGAGATAAGCCACAGTGTTCTCACTTCCATCGCCTCATCTGCATTATGCAAATGCTGGTCTTGCACGCAAGATTTTGTAAGGATTACCCAAATAGTGCTTGTTAAAGCACTTTGAACACTTAAAAAAAGAAAGAAAGATGGGGAGTGGGGAGCAAGTCAGTACCATGCTCAACTCAAGCCTTTCTGAACGAAATCGAATCCACTCGGGTTTTACATGCAGAGAGGCCTTGTAGGACATGGCAACCCAGCCAGATGGCAAGCAGAGCTGCTGCAGCTCCTTGGGCATCTGCCGCCGCCCTGCACCCCAGATGTGTGGTTGGCAGTTTGCAGGTTTCAGCCCCCAGCCCAAGCAGTTAAGAGAGACTGGGGCAAGACGAGATAACATCACAAAGAGGTGGTTGCAGAAGGAAGTGTTTTAAGTGTGTGTGTGTGTGTGTGAGAGAGAGAGAGAGAGAGAGAGAGAGAGAGAGAGAGAGAGAGAGAGAGAGAGAGAGAAACATGCACGTGCAAGGTAATATGGATTCATAACCTTGTCAAAGATGCCCCCACGGCTTAACAGTTGGCCTTAAGAATAAATAACCTTTTTAAAGTTTTATACAAATCCACATCAGAAACATGATGGCAGATTGCACCAAGGAGAGAGAAAAATATACCAGTTTTGCTCACAGCGCTGAGATAACGGGGGGGGGGGGGTTGCAAAATGAAGTATTTCACACTGCTCAGACTTCCTTAGACCATATTCCCTGAACATATGTGCAGCGAGACAAGAGACGAAACCCAAATTATTGGAACTCCCTTATCCGGCCTCGCACGCCCGTGCAACCCAATGCCAGTTTCGCTCCTGCTCCTTTAAAGGTTGTTTGCCCAGCATTTTTTTTTTTATTAAAAAAAAAATGTTCCCAAGGCCTTTTGGATTAATGAGATGGTTGTGTAATCGCGTGCCAGTTCCTCTCGAACCTGACCTGCCTTTAGGATGCTGAGGCGCTAACAAGCGGTTGCAGAAGCTCACAGACGGCAAAGCGGGGAAAAGGAAGGATCGGAAGAATCGGCATGGGGTAGGTTCCGCAGAGGTGGGTCCTTCTGAACCTGGGACCTGCAAGGAAATCAACGTTGCCAGCGGTGTTAGAAATTAGCCAGGCGCGTTTTCCGACTGGCGCGGGTCCAATCGCGACCACATGGAGACCTCTGGATGCCGAGTTGGCGACAGGGGAAAGCAAAACGTCACTTAGAGAAGGAACTGAAATAGTTTTCCTTGAAGCCTTAAATTTCTTTTGTTCTGGATTTCTTCATTTGATGTTCTGATGTGTTGTAAACCCGTCGAGATTTGTTCTTTGAAATATAAAGCGGTATACAAATTAAATGAAAAAATAAAATAAATTCCACCAGGGAGAAAAACAGTGCCTAGACGTTCCATTGTGGCAACCGTAACCTAGGTTTGGCGATTAGATTATATATCTGAGTTTCTAACCATGGTTGTCAATATACCATGGTTGTCTTTCCTGGCCCACTGAGAGAGAGAAGGTGGGCAGCCATCGTTAGTTTTGCAATTCTTCATGTAAGGAAAGGAAAGGGAGTCAGCGAAGCAAGGAGTTGGCAACGCCTAGGGCTTGATGAGGTATAGCGGATGAGAGCGCAATGCCCTACGAGACAGGACGTCCTGGGTTCGAATCCCCACTCAACCACAAAGCCTGGTGTGTGACCTTTGGCCGGCCACCATTTCTCGGTCTAACCTACCACACACATTCGTGGTGAGAAACGTGGGGTGAGAGGTGGCCGCCACCGCCGCTAAATGCCAGCTATGACTAAAGGCTTTTCCCATACGGAAAAGGCAGGGATCAAAAAATAAATATATATCAAAACAGGATTTTAGCTTAGTCACCACCACCTCTACTGCCATCTGCCTGGCTCTTTCTCTCTCATCTTTCCATCCACACTGTCCTGCCTAGCCAAGCAAGTTAAGCAGAAGGGAAGGAAGCTCTAAAAAGAGAAAAAAAAGGACGAACGAGAGAAAGAAAAGGGAGGCAAGAGGTCACACGCAGCACACACAGCTGCCCGACAACAGGCCTCCAATTCCCAGAATCCCCGCAGAATAGCATTGTCTATTAAACCCAGCCTTGCCTCAATTTGGAGGCTCTTGTGCTGCAATCGCCCCCCCCCCCCCCGGCTGGCCAAGAAAGCTTCTTTACTGCCCCAGTTTTGATGGGCAGAGCCGCTCTTTTAGGGTGGGGGTGGGTGGGTGAAGGTTCTCCAAGGGGGAATTTGTGGCAGTGCAATGGTTAAAGTGCCGGACACTGGCTGACCTGCGAGACCAGGGTTCAAATCCCCACTTGGCTGCAAAGCTCACAAGGCGAAGCATGTTACAAATGAGCCCGGCGCGTTTTGCGACTGGCGCAGGTCCAAAATTGCGACCACAATGTGGAGACCTCTGGGCGCAGGGACATCTCCATCTGGCTTGCCCCTCCGGCTTTCTTAAGCAGAAGAGCTCATTTATATCCCCACCTTTATTTCCAAAAAGTACAGGATTCAGGCCCCCTTCTTCAGTTAATCCCCACAGCGACCCTGTGAGGTAGCTTTAGAGGCTGTGACTGACTCCAAGGCCACCCAGTGAGCGACAGGACTGAGTGGGGATTTGAACCCTGATCTCCCAGTTCTGAGCTCAAGGCTCTAACCACTACTCCACACTGGCTCCCTAGAGTCCTTCTGCTATGGGGAAGCTATATAAGTGAAGTAGGTAAATACATACGGGGAAAGCTAGATGGATTGTTTTATTAGATGTTTTAATGTGTTGCAAACTGCTTTGAATTTTTTTTATTTAAAATATAAAGCAGTATATAAACAAACAACAACAACAAGTTATTGCAGGCAGGGGGAGGCGCGTAGACATTCCCTTGTGGTGACCGTAACCTTTAACCTTATGGTGATTATCCGATATATCTAAGAATCTGTTGGCGAATCACTGCCTCTCAGTCTAACCAACCACGCAGGGTTGTAGTGGGGATTAAATGAGTGGGAGAACCATGTACATATGGTACACTTTGGGCTCCTAGGAGAAAAAAGGTGGGATATAAATTCAATAAATGAAATAAAATAAAATAAAAGCTATGGGACCAGGATAGCTAAAAGATCGCCTCTCCCTTTATGTACCCAGTCGATCCCTGCTCTCTGCAGGCGAGGGCCTCCTGCAAAGGCCATCTTACCAGGAGGTCTGTTCTTGCACATTGCATGAATTCCTAACCTCTGGAATTCCTTCCCCTTGAATGTTCAACAGACTCCGTTGTCTTTTCGGCACCTGCCAAGACCGTCCTCTTTCAACAAGCCTTGGAAGCCGAGGTCTTTCCCAGTCTGCATTCTTGTACTGGAATTTTATTTTATTTTTAATTTTAAAGATGGCGTTACTCTTTTATCGCTTGTTGTTTGCTGCCCTGGGCCACATTTGGAGAGGGAGGTTGGGATATAAATTCAACACATAAATCAAATCTTACCAACGCTACACCCCAGTGCTCCGGAGTGGCATAGTTTGACACAAGGGGGCTTTCCGAACCCAAAATGTGAAAAACGAGGCAGTTGCTGTCCTGCAAAAACAGGGCTCTGCTGCCTAAAAAGTTTGTTCCACCAGCTCCAGAGAGAAGCGGTGCTGACATGCGCCATTAACTGTACTTTGGGGGTTCCTAAAACACCAGAGCAACTTCCACGCCGCTGAGGTAACTTTGGAAAAGGCCCTCCGTCAGTGCAGGTTTAAAACGGCTCCAATGGTTCAACTTGTTCAATTCTAATACAGTGGTAACCTCTGATTATTAATTTAATTCGTTCTGGAGGTCCGTTCTTAACCTGAAACTGTTCTTAACCTGAGGTACCACTTTAGCTAATGGGGCCTCCCGCTGCCGCCGCACAATTTCTGTTCTCATCCTGAGGTAAAGTTTTTAACCTGAGGTACTACTTCCGGGTTAGTGGAGTCTGTAACCCAAAGTGTCTGTAACCTGAGGTGTATGTAACCCAAGGTACCACTGTACTAAGAATGCTGTGCAATAAACACACACAGAGACACACACACGCACACACACACACACATACACGTATTTCTGGCTTCAAACAGGAAAACTACAGGCAACCCCAAAACCTTGACCTCATCTTGGTCCCTAAGCAGGCCATGCTCATATGCAGCAGCCCTTCCAAAAGTCTACACCTAATTAAGTCCAGGCTTTAATCCAGCACCTGCGCCACACAAATCTGAATCCTAAAACCTTGAGTTAAATATTCAAATAAGTAACTTTGCATCAAAGTGGGTTGATTCATGCAAAATAAGTACTCCCCCCCACACACACCCCTAGTCACAGGCAGATCCAAGGTGCTACTGGGGTCCTTCACATCCTCCCAAGCCTTCCTTCTGGGTCTGAGTCCTTGTTTAAGCTTTCGTAAGTATTTCTGAACCACTCCTCTGCCTGTCGGCCCTTCAAGGTAGCTAAATTTATATATATGCTGCAGCACAAAACAATAAAGAACAGGATGAATTAGTGAGCACAATACGGCACGAAGCAAACCTCAAGTGAAAATGAAGAGAGAGCCAGGAACAAACAAAAGTCAAAGCCAAAAGCCTGGCAGAATAACATAAGCTCCCGTTGCTCGGTCCCAGCTCCTGCCCACCTAGCAGTTCGAAAGCACGTCAAAGTGCAAGTAGATAAATAGGGACCGCTCCGGCGGGAAGGTAAACAGCGTTTCCGTGCGCTGCTCTGGTTCACCAGAAGCGGCTTTGTCATGCTGGCCACATGACCCGGAAGCTGTCTGCGGACAAACGCCGGCTCCCTCGGCCTATAGAGCGAGATGAGCGCCGCAACCCCAGAGTCGGACACGACTGGACCTGATGGTCAGGGGTCCCTTTACCTTTACTTTAACCGCACAGCGGAAATAATAATAACAACCTAAGCCATTGGTGTTCAACCAGACCTGGTATTGACAGCAGCGCTACTGCTATGCAAACACATGGGGAGAGAGCAGTGTTCGAAATTAGCCAGGCACATTTTGCACCTAGCTTTTGAACACTTGCAACCAAGTGAAGATGCCTGGGCGCCAGGATGGCGCCTGACATCTCTGCCATCTGGAGGATCATTGGATCTGGCCTGTTTTCACACACTAATACCCCATCCTGTAGAATTCTATCAGTTATATTTCATCTGCACAATCGGAATGAATTCCTGGAACCAAAATGCAGCCTGAGCAGGAACAGTCACCTTTAAGAAAAGGAGTTCGGAAGAGGCCAATATATATGTGGACTGTCCCTGGATCAAGTGACTTTTCTTCTTTAAGTTCCCAAAGTTCTTAAACTAGCTCAAGGTTGTCATCTGAACTAGCCAGATGCTTAACTGATAGTCCATCATAGTCAACACACCATTTGAAAAATAAGACTTTAGAGCTGTCTTGCCCTAAAATGGCAACTAGACATTCGGTTTCAGCGACTGTAACCTTGGTTTAAGGAGCCATTTGGCACCTAGCTTATATATCTGAGTTTCTAACACTGGGTAAAGCCTGGCATCAACAGCAACGCCATCACCATGCAAATGCATGGTGAGAGAGAGAGAGAGAAATGGGTTGCCAAGCATTTTTGGGTTAAAGCGAGGTCATAGCCTGGAAATTGGGTATTGGTGCCATAAGCCATACTGTCAATGCACTCCCGGTTATGTGTCACCAACAACTACACTTCTAATGTTGGGGTGACATGGAACCAAAGCCTCTCTGCTAAAGATCTTAACAAGCAGGCATGTTGTGTCTCCTCTCCACACACACACACACACCCAAAAACATACCCCAAAGGGAACACATTTTCAAGGCCACTGAAATTATACCTTTCGAAACCAAATTCCGCATTTTTGCAAAACGTTGAAATACACACCTAGCCTATCAGTTCACATCTCTGCAAGCACAACAGCTAGACAGCTTGGCTAGGTTTCTGAAGGGAAGCAACGATCTTCCAGAGGTCACACGCTGTGCCAAATCGTAAAAAAAAAAAACTCTGCTGTACATGGAACACAAACTTCTTTAAGAGACAGCTCTGATTTGTTGAGGTGGGTACACAATGCACTCATGTTCGAAGTGGACTTCTTAGGCTTCTTAGATGGGGAAAGGGGTGGGGGGTGGAAGGCCTCCTACAGCTAAGGCTGAACCTAACCTTGTCATTATTTGGGAACTTTTCTGACATGAGCAGTGCCAAAGCATCATCTTAGAACATGGGTAGGCAAGCTAAAGCCCAGGGGCCAGATGCGGCCCATCGCCTTCTAAATCCGGACAGTCCGGGAATTAGTGCATTTTTACATGAGTAGTATGTGTCCTTTTATTTAAAATGCATCTCTGGGTTATTTGTGGGGCTTGTCTGGTGTTTTTACATGAGTAGAATGTGTCCTTTTATTTAAAATGCATCTCTGGGTTATTTGTGGGGCATAGGAATTCGTTCATTTATTTTTTTTCAAAATATAGTCCGGCCCCCCACTAGGTTTGAGGAACAGTGGACTGGCCCCCTGCTGAAAAAGTTTGCTGACCCCTGTCTTAGAATCAGAGTTGGAAGGGACCCCAAGAGCCACCCAGCCCAACCCCCTGCAATGCAGGAATCTTTTGCCCCACGTGGGGCTCGAACCCACAACCCTGAGACTGAGCTGGCTTGTTTGTGAAACGTGTGGCACACTAATCAATTAAGCAGGATAGCCCAGACAACCGATTCAAGAAGGAGAAAGCAGCAGCAGCTACAACAGCCCTGGGCAATAGTGAACTAGGTGACTGTACACACACACACACACACAAGCCAAACCTGGCAAATATTCCATGCAACACTATGTGCATCTGCTGGCAAAGAGATAAAGTCATAATCAGATGCAGAATGGTAGACAAGATGGACCAAAGCTTTGCCCCAATGTGGCAGCCCTTGTGTCCTTACTCGAAGGATAGTTTTAAAAATAGACCATAATTATGTTCCTCTGTGTTCCAGTATAAAGCCAGAGAAGAGAGCTCCGGGCTGGTTTCGCCAGACAATTCCACTCTGAAAGAAAGATTTTGCTAAGGAAACAGACAAGCCACAGTTCGGCTTTTATAAAAATAGTCACAGGGTAACAAAGCCCCCACTCCTCTGTGCTCTCCTCCCGGCTGGCAGCTTCCACATTCTGAAGGGGGTTTTCTTTTCTTTTCCACTGTGTTTTGTTTTAAGAAGCCCATCCCACCCTAGGACAATTATCCCAGGGAGCCAAGCGCACAGGCCTGTGCCCCTAATGGGAAGCGACATTCCCGTCCGTAGCCCCACGCCGCAGTCAGGGCAATTCGGAGAGCGTGAATGAAGTTCCCCTTAATTTAATAAGAAGACAGATCGAGCGTAAGGCAGGAGCATTAAAAATTCAGCTTTTGCATGGGGGTGGGGTGGGTTTTTTTTAAAAAAAGAGGGCAAAAAGGGTAGATGCGGGAACAAGCAACCCTCAAGGATGTGGGTATATCGAAGAACGCACTTTGCGCGAGCGGCTATAAATAGACAGTCCTACATTTTAAGCCACAGATACTTTCGGTGCAGTTCAGAGAGCAGGGCTGCGTGCCTCCCACAATTCTGCAGAAGCGGAGAACGGGGATATTGGCCACGGAGTTCAAGTTTCATTGACGAGAACCCTGCAAGTTTCTCGAACTCATGCCTTATGTGAGTTGGCAACACGTGCTGCAATTCTCTGAAGACGAAGCCAGGGTTCAGCACTAAGCATAGCCTTCCGCTGCTCCTCGCTGGATGAATCAAACCGGAATAAGTTGTTCAGAGACAGATGTTGAAAAAGCCTGTGCATAAATCTGCATGCGTTTACCCAAGCCACACAATATGGCTTTTAAAACCAATTTTAAAGGTACGAGGTACACCCAGCCCAAGCCACGCAACTAGAGGAAAAGTACTGCATTCAAAGTTGCGCAAAGTTTTCCAAGCCTCATCCCTTCTTCCCATGCCCCACTGCCCACCCCCTATTACAACACACCCTGAATCGGCCAAACGTTGCTTTGCAACTACTTTGAGACCAACCATTTGATGAATTTGACAGGATTAACCACATGATATACTTGGGCATCTCAGCCCATATTCCTCAGTTTTGCTTCTGAAAACATAGAATTGCAGAGTTGGAAGGGACCCTGAGGGTCATCTAATCCAACCCCTGCTATGCAGGAATATGCAGCTGTCCTGTACGGGGGATGGAACCTGCAACCTTGGCATCATCAGTGCCACGTTCCAACCAACTGAGCTATCCAAGCTACATTCCCTCAATCTCAGGAATCCACATCAACCGCATGTTATCATGCGTATAGAAGTGGGGTGAGAGTTATGATTCTGTCTTCCCATTCCCATCTTGCAGGCTAACCTAATATCTGTCCCTGTGGGTGAAGCCCCAGAATGTCACCCTGGTAGTAGCAAAGGCACCCGAAAAGGTGAAGTTACAGGTGGGTAGCCGTGTTGGTCTGCCATAGTCGAAACAAAATAAAAAATTATTTCCAGTAGCACCTTAGAGTCCAACTGAGTTTGTTCTTGGTATGAGCTTTCGTGTGCATGCACACTTCTTCAGATACTCTGCTGCTCCAGAGAAGCGGACACGGAGCAATGGATTCAAACTACAAGAAAGAAGATTCCACCTAAACATTAGGAAGAACTTGCTGACAGCGAGAGCTGTCAGACAGTGGGATTTGCTGCCAAGGAGTGTGGTGGAGTCTCCTTCTTTGGAGGTCTTTAAGCAGAGGCTTGACAGCCATCTGTCAGGAATGCTTTGATGGTGTTTCCTGCTTGGCAGGGGGTTGGACTGGATGGCCCTTGTGGTCTCTTCCAACTCTATGATTCTATTTACAGGTGGGTAGCCGTGTTGGTCTGCCATAGTCAAAACAAAATCGAAAATTCTTTCTAGTAGCACCTTAGAGACCAACTGAGTTTGTTCCTGGTATGAGCTTTCGTGTGCACACTTATCTGAAGAAGTGTGCATGCACGCGAAAGCTCATACCAGGAACAAACTCAGTTGGTCTCTAAGGTGCTACTAGAAAGAATTTTCGATTTTGTTTTGTCTATGATTCTATGATTCTACAAGAGTGGGCAATGCATATTCTGCAATTCAACAGACAGACACACACACACACACACACACACACACACACACAGTGCTAGGTGCACAATGCGTCTTCCAGAGAGTCCAAACCTTCATGTTAGAAATGGATCAGGTTTTAATCCTTGAGGCTACAAAAGATGGGCTTGAAAGTATGCAGCTAATGTCTGATGCAATCTCAGAAACCAGATAAGACTGCCAGCGATTGGGGTGGGTGTGGAAAGGGCACTACGCACACAGCATTTCCAAGCGTATCTTGCAAACTTAGCTCATATTCTCAGCGTGTGGAATTCTAGATGTGTTCTGCACTTGCACAGAACAGCAATGTGCTATGAAACGTCCTCTGCCTCTGGTCAACATCTGCCTGTTCATCAGAGCCCAGAGAGCCCACTGAGACAGCACCTTCTGCAAAACCCAAGTCCCCACAGTGCTCAATCCAAATACAAATCCAGCAGATTACCCTGGTTCTCTTACTCAAATATTTAATCTGGCTGTTCAGTGATTTCAAGACCAATACCTCTACTGTCAGAAATCATGCTTCTCTAAACGCCAGTTACTGTGAATCACAAGCAGGGAGCATGCTCATGAGCTGGTTATTATGGGCTTCCCAAAGGCATCTGGTCGGCCACTGGACTATGTGGACATTCAGTCTGATCTCACACTTCTCATGTCCTCAGGAGCTGCACAATATGTCAATATATCAGCCGCACAGGGGCCAAATTTAATAGGCAGGTTTGTGTATCTAACTCAGTACTGTCAACACAGACTGGCAGCAGCTCTCCAGCCTTCCCATGGGGATTCCTTCCCAGGGATTACACCTGGGGCATGTTGCATGCTAAGTAGAGTCGTACCTTGGTACTAGAGTCAAATGCATTGGTACTCATATGTTTTGGCTCCTGAATGCCGAAACCTGGAAATAAGTGTTCCGGTTTGCGAACATTTTTTGGAAGCCGAACATCCGACGGGGCTTCTGCTTGAGTACAGGAAGCTCCTGCAGCCGATCGGAAGCTGTACCTTGGTTTTCAAACAGTTTCGGGAGTTGAACAGACTCCCAGAATGGATTAAGTTCGAGAACCAAGGTGCCACTGTATATGTTCTGCCACTGAGCTATGGTCTTTCCTAATGAGCACATTCATTTATCTTTTGATGACATTTCATATGTCACGCTATTGTAATAAGGAACGATAAAGAGAAGTGAGGAAATGTTAAAGCTTATATCTCTCCCAGAACGAACAGCAGGGTTTTATCTCAGTTTTATCCTCATTGTATCCAGAAAAGGCGAATATCTTGGTGATGTGCAAACACATTTAAACTTGATAAAAAAAAATAAGATTCAGAAAGTAAAGAATTTCCAGTTCTTCATCTGTCTGCTGCATAAAAACAATATTCACTTCATCCAATTTAAGGGGTGATATGATAGCCATGTTCAAATATATAAAAGGATGTCATATAGAGGAGGGAGAAAGGTTGTTTTCTGCTGCTCCAGAGAAGCGGACACGGGGCAATGGATTCAAACTACAAGAAAGCAGATTCCACCTAAACATTAGGAAGAACTTCCTGACAGTAAGAGCTGTTCGACCGTGGAATTTGCTGCCAAGGAATGTGGTGGAGTCTCCTTCTTCGGAGGTCTTTAAGCGGAGGCTTGACAGCCATCTGTCAGGAATGCTTTGATGGTGTTTCCTGCTTGGCAGGGGGTTGGACTGGATGGCCCTTGTGGTCTCTTCCAACCCTATGATTCTATGATTCTAATATAACACCCCTCTTTTCTATTCTTTCCTTCTTTTTCCTTCTATTATTTTTCTCCCCCACCTTTTTGCGTTTTTATGGTATCTATATAAAAGTCTTGGTTTGGTTTTAAAAAGGGAATAGTTATTATTATTATTTTATTTTTCTTTATAAACCTTAATAAAATTCATTTTTAAAAAAAAAATGCAAACCTATTTAAACTTAACGATTTTGGTCGATCTGTTGGCCTACGGCAAAACAACGAGTCAAGTAAAATAAATAAATAAATCGAATAAATGGTGGGTCAACAGCGCCCACTCAAAGCACAATGCTGCCCCCCCCCCAAGAAATCTTAGCATGTTCCCACAACAGGTGGGTAGCCGTGTTGGTCTGCCATAGTCAAAACAAAATAAAATAGCACCTTAGAGACCAACTAAGTTTGTTCTTGGTATGAGCTTTCGTGTGCATGCACACTTCTTCAGATACACTGAGACAGTGCTACTGGAAAGAATTTTTTATTTTATATGTTCCCACAAGTCTAGGACAAGAAGACATCCAAGACTGCACTGAGATGCGCAGGAATATGAAGAGTCAAGCCTGAATCTCCCCCTCCCCAGAGGAGTCAGATATTCCTGAGCTGACTGGAAAGGACAGGAGCCATGGCTGCAAAGTGAACAAGCCACTTCCAGCTGGGTTCCGCAGCGCCTCGGCAAGGCAGCAGTCAGCCGCCTCGGTGCTGCCTCCACCGCCCACCCAAAGCCAGCATGTGGCAGCTGCCACGGGAGCGCGGCAGAAGGTGGCGAATGAGGGCAGCAGCCTGACGGAGTTGCAAGCGTCGGGCAAGCGGACAGCAAGCGGCATGCTTCGTATCCCGGGGCAGGATGGAGACAAAACGGCCGGTGTGGAGACAGAGCTGCGACTTGGTTCAGGATCAAGAGTTCAAGCATACCGGGGACAGACTAAGCTCAGTCTCTGAACTGAGCTAGGAAACAGGAGTCCTGCTTTAGCACAAGATCATAGCTACTGGAAACAAGAGAGACAAAGAGTAGATGGGTGGACACCAAAAAAAAAAACAATGGTGGGAGGCTGTTAAAACCCAAGCGCTGCCAGACTTTCTTTAGTTCTGCTCTGCACCCAGCCTCCAAAAATCCTTTGTCGATTCACCGCTTGACAGCAGGACACAACTCCTCCTCCCCGTCTCTTGACTCCATACCTCGGCATGACAAAAAGGCAAGGGAGGAAAGTGTCGTTTTTTAAAAAAAACAAAAACAAATTGTTCAGCGTTTTTCTACATGCCGCGCGGCACAGACGTGGGGTATCACATTAAGTGGCTGTGCAAAACACTGTAAGGTCGTCAAACTCACGAGATCGTTATTGCTTTAAATAATTTATAATTCTTTAAAAGAACAACAGCCAGGAATTCCTGTCGTGAATCACTCTTTCTGCAGAATAACCACAAAGCTCCAGTGTCCTTTAAGGCAATAGGAAAAAAAATATAAACCCATCTTTCCCAGGAGGGAAATGTTCCCAACAATTTTGTCTCCGATAGGTGTAAATCGGGAGTGGGGAATCTGCTCCCTGAGCCATTTCTGGCCTGTCACATAGTCCAATTTGGCCCGTAAGACCATTTCCCCCAAACCATGTCCACTTGCCCATCAGCTGACATCACTGGTGGAAGGACAGGGTTTAATCCTGCATTGGTTGCACACCCTGTTCCCAGCAGGAGGGGCAGGGATTAAAGCCCTTTGCAAAAGTGCTGTTTGAAGCAGCTGATGCTTCTCCTTTAAGTGAGCAGTGGCAGCAGCCGGCATGCCAACTCACTTAGCAAGCTGCTCCAAACTGCACTTTTGCAAAGCGCTTTGAGGCAGCCCCTGCGCTCCCATTTTAGCCTCTAGAGGGCTCTCTTAAAACCTGCACTCCCCTTTTAAATCCCCAAGAATGAGGACTTGAAACAGAGGAGAGGGGGTAAGAATTGGAAAGCCACACAAGGGATTCGGACAGATGGGCTCCCCTATCCATTTCCATTTGGTATTGTCTAGCTTTACAAAATGGGAATAAAAGAGAACAGGTTTGATGAAACTACCAGTTCACCATCCCATTTAGATTAGAACACATAACACTTTTACCAACGCTAGCCGTTTCCCCAGCTTTAAGGAAAGCGGATGTGGTACGTAAACGTCAAAAATGGAGCCAGCTCTTCTCCTCCATCACTGCCATGCATTTCTTTGCCCAGAAGCTGGGGAAGGGAAAAAAGGAGCAGGGTGTGAAGCTACAAGTCAAATGAATAACAATTTTGAGTTATCCAACAACGGCATCCTAATCAGAGCTGTCAACTTTCCCTTTTTTTGCAATGGGAAACGGCGCTGGAATAAGGGAATTTCCCGTAAAAAAGGGAAAGTTGACAGCTATGATCCTAATCGCAGAAGACGTCACGGGGGGTGGAAGACAGCAGCCTGACAACACTTGATCTACTCTGGCATGCTAGCTGAAGCACCTAAGATTTGCACCGAAAGGTGAAAAGGTAGTCGCAACTCAGTCGGTCTGCAGGCCTGCTCAAGACAGATGTGAAAACATCCCAAAAGGGAGAGAAAGAAATTGACATCCAATGCAGCCCAGAACTGGAAACAAACTTGTTTTTGCTTGCGGTTTGGAGATGTTGGACTAGGATGCAGGATTTCCAGATTCCAGTCTCAAGACAAGGTGAGGAATCTTGTGCGTTTGCGGGGGGGGGGGGGGAGAGAGAGAGAAGGCAGAGGGAAACTCCAAGAGTTGTAGAGCAGGCATGTGCCCTAAGTCCATTCCAGGGTCCTTTGGTCGGCCCTCATGCATGTTCACGTCATCAAATCTGGCCCTCTTTGAAAATGTTTGGACACCCCTGTTGTAGAGCATAAACAGAGCCAGAAAAGGTCTTTATGTTAATTTCAGCCTGTTAATCTCCCTCAAGGCCTTCGTTCATAAGAAGGTCCTCTACCCCTGATGGCAGTAAGTGTCCAAGCCAAATGTTCTCACCCAGCAAGTTACTGCATCTGAAAGAGTCGTCTTCTGCAGAAGGGAACTGCTAACACATGTATGAAGGGCAAATATGCCAGCCCCTTCAGCTTCAACACATGCCTGCCCAGCTGCCAAGACAGAGGCAGCTGTCACTTCTGCCAGAAAGGAGAAAAGGACCCCTCAAACTTGGCAGGTGCTGCCAAGACAAGATTCCTGCTGCTCCGAACATAAGCAGCGGTGTTGGCCCTCTCACTGCGAAGGAACAGCGTGGGGCTTTGGGTTTCGCCCACGCTGCACTAAACTCTCAAGGCAAGGCTTAACCCAAGGCTTGCTAAGTACCAAAAGAAAGTAAAAAGATCCTGCTGGATCAGGCCAACCAGATTTCTTTCTAGGAGGGCTAGTGATTTACTTTTTCAGGAGGGGAAGGGAATCTCAAGAGTCTAGGGCACCAAGGAAAGCCTTCATAGGTGCCAAGATGTCAATGGGAACCAGCTTGGTGACCGCTAAACTTCAGTAAATGAAGGTACATTTCCTCGTATTCATTCTGTTACCTGTGTCTTTCCTACCTCTCTACACCAGCCTCCCAACCTGTCATCCTCCAGATGTTGCTGGACTGCAACTCCCATCAGCCCCAGCCAGCATGGCCAGTGGTCAGGGATGATGGGAGACGGAGTCCAACAACAACAAAATTTGTAGGGAATGACATTGTCTACTCTAACTTTATACTGTAAGCTCCTCAGAGCATAGGCCTAATTCTATCTCCTCCCCCCTTCCGTTTCAGATTGCTACCCAGCTCATTCCTGCTCCAGCTCCATCTTCCCTCTCTCTTCCAGCTTTTGTCTGTGGATTAAGAAAATATTTCTTCAGCCACAAATCCCCTTCGCGGGAAAGGCCTCGCAGACCACAGGTTTAATCAATTTGCATCCACACAAGAGCTGGAGATTCATCACCCCTAAGATCAGAGCGAGTAGGAGCGCAACCGTGGTCCTCGAAGCTCGGGCCCCTGAAACGTGCAAGGTCATTTCGCCGGGGAAGCAGCTCGCCAGGCCTTTTGCTTACGGGAGAGAAACCGGGCGAGATGCTGCTGCTAAGAAGAACCCGGGCGTCAAGAGACGATCAATACGGCTTAGCCACAGACCAAGCGTCCCTTGAGGGGATGGATTTTTACATATCTTAATATACATGCAAATTATCTGGGAGAATTAACTAGGTCACCCTACCACCACTACCGTTGCAGGCTGAAATAAAGAAAGACTTTGTGTGTGCACGTGTGTACAAACAACAGGAGACATATACAGGAGCAGAGAAATCTCACACTGGGGGCAGGGAGGGAGCCACGGGCAGAGCCTAAAGTGCTGTTTGATGTTCAGCAGCATGCAAACAAAGCGGTTAAATGGAGCAAGCTGCAGGGAGGGTATTTTAGAGGGCGGGAGCATGGAGCAACCTCCCAGCTATGAAGCCCCACATCCAGGGGGGAAACAGTAAACAACCCAAGCAAGGAGCAGCCAAAGCAGATCTTAAATGACAACCCAAAGAACTAGGCAGGTGAGAGAAAGAGGCTGATGGGGCAGGTGTCCTTCAGGGACTGGGAAGGAACATGTGCACAGAGCTCTCAAGCTTGTGCCTCTCTGTCTCCCCGCCTCCCTCGGCACCTCCAGTCCTCCTACCCATCCACCCAGACCCCCTGGAAAAGAGCAGAGGAAACCAATCAGATCAGAGGAAGAAAAGAGGCTTCGCAAGGTCACGCCTCCAGAAAGCCCGAGTCAATCTTTCTGCAAATCGCACGGAGCACGAACAAGCTGCTGTTTCCGGAAAACCTGAGGCCGTTTTGTTTTATTAAATGCCCTTTTCAGATTTAAAAGATGATAAGCCAGCGTACTGTTACAAAGAGAACAGAGGCATCCTTTCGGCCAATGAGGGTGGGATCTGTAGCCCAACAACACCTGGAGGGTGACAGGTCCGCCACCCCAAACCTTTAGCTGTGTGCCCCATCTTTAAAGGTAAAGGGACCCCTGACCATTAGGTCCAGTCATGTCTGACTCTGGGGTTGCGGCGCTAATCTCGCGTTACTGGCCGAGGGAGCCAGCGTACAGCTTCCGGGTCATGTGGCCAGCATGACTAAGCCGCTTCTGGTGAACCAGAGCAGTGCACGGAAATGCCGTTTACCTTCCCGCCGGAGTGGTCCCTATTTATCTACTTGCACTTTGACGTGCTTTCAAACTGCTAGGTTGGCAGGAGCAGGGACTGAGCAACAGGAGCTCACCCCATCGCGGGGATTTGAACCGCCGACCTTCTGATTAGCAAGCCCTAGGCTCTGTGGTTTAACCCACAGCGCCACCCACGCCCCATCTTTACGGAGTTTCAAATACAGAGAGAATGAGAATACGTTTCCTTTGCTTAGCAACTTCAGCCACAGTCCACATGCTTTAAGCCAGCGGTCAGCAAACTTTCTCAGCAGGGGGCCAGTCCAATGTCCCTCAGACCTTGTGGGGGGGCTGGACTATATTTTTTGGGGGGGAAATATGAACGAATTCCTATGCCCCACAAATAACCCAGAGATGCATTTTAAATAAAAGGACATATTCTACTCATGTAAAAACACGCTGATTCCCAGACCGTCCGCGGGCCGCATTTGGAAGGCGATTGGGCCGCATCCGGCCCCAGGGCCTTAGTTTGGGGACCCCTGCTTTAAGCAGAGAAGCACTTGTGTGGGGCAACATTCTGAGAACACAATCCGAAACACCTTTTTAGGCTTTTGAAAACGTGTAGCAATACTCCTGAACCACTGCCAATACCTTGTTCAGATCACAAACAAAGTCTACTTAGCACGTGAAAGGGAGAAAATAAAGTAGGGTCACGGTAGCAGGGCCTCCCATACTTCCCTCTGTTCAGCCAAAGGGTTGTGCAGTGGTTCGTCATTTCTGCTTTTGCAAGCCCCTAAGTGGACTCCCATTCATGAGCTTGAATATTAAAACAAGCGCCGCCTCTGTTGTCGTTTGGGTGCCTCCCAAAGACTTTCCCCTTTCAGCAACAAGCCTTTTAAGTTGGGGCCCTTCCCTGTCTGCATCTGCGCCGGAATGGTTTTTAAGATGCTTCATTATTAGTTGTTTGCTGCCCTGGGCCCTTTCAGGAGGAAGGGAGGGGTATAAATTTAATTAATAATCACCATGCCGTAATAACATGCTGGTGTTTAAAGCCCTAAATGACACAGGCACCAAATACTTGAAAGAATGCCTCCCTCCCTAAAGACCCCCTTGGGTGCCAGGATTGGCCAAGTGGTTCCTCCACACTCAGAAATTCGGAGTGATGGGTTGCCCAAGACACAGGGCATTGTCCGTGGCAGCCCATAAGTTGTGGAACTCCTTCCTCACTGAAGTGTACCGGACGTCTTCTTTACACAGCTTTCGGCTGAATGCTGACGACACACCTCTTCGTCCTGACTTTTAACAACTGAGGTGTATATTTCCGGGACCCACATCGCTTCTGTGGTTGTGAAGAACAGGAAGAAGAAGAGGAAGAGTTTGGATTTGATATCCTGCTTTATCACTACCCGAAGGAGTCTCAAAGCGGCTAACATTCTCCTTTCCCTTCACACTCTATGAGGTGAGTGGGGCTGAGAGAATTCAAAGAAGTGTGACTAGCCCAAGGTCACCCAGCAGCTGCATGTGGAGGAGCGGAGACGCGAACCCGGTTCCCCAGATTACGAGTCTACCACTCTTAACCACTACACCACACTGGCTCTCTTGTGAGTTGTTTTGGGCTGCTTTTAACATCTTGCTTTAATTGCTGTAACCTGCCCTGGTAACTTTAGGGGTGAAGGGCAGATAATAAACAACAACCACCATCCTGAGGTAAGCAGGGTTCAGGTCTTGCGTCAGTGCCAAATATTGAACCATGCCAATTCACAGTTGCCTCTACAACTGGCCCCAGTTGCGTTTGCTCGCGCCATTGTCTGTTGGTCTGGCACCAATATGGAAGCCCAAGCAAGTCTCCAAAGAGGAACAAGCATTAGCTCAGTGCAGGGAGTGTGTGGAATGGAAAGGGAGCTTAGCTCATCCACGTCCATTAAGATTACTCTTCTCCTAATCCCACTGGGCCCAAGGCAATGCAGAGTCCACGGGGAGATTTCGACAAGCAGAGACAGCGCTTCACAGCTCATCTTTTCAGCTCTCGCTATCGAGCAGCCAGCTCCTTCTCTGTCCTTTGTATTCTCTGCTCTTTCAACCTCCCCTCCCCTCCTCTTCCGCCCGGCAAAGTCTGAAAGTTGTGGGCAAGCAGAAGCAAAGCTTAGGACGACTGAAGAAGCAGCATTTCCACCTTTTCCAGCAAGGAACTTGGAACACAATAACCTCTAGTGAGAATAGAATACAGGAATAGGAAGCCCCAGTTGCCCCGTCAGCCAAGTCTTCTGCTGTGTAGGGACTCAAGAAATTGCAAAGCAGTCGTTTCACCTCCTGTTATCGCCACACTCTTTGCACAGGGAGCAGCCACTGGCTGCATAAACCCAGAGACAACTGGGAAATGGTGTGCAGAGGTCCATTTTCAACCATTCCTTAGCGTCTCAGTACAAAAGGATAATGGCAATGGCATGAAAGGGTTGTTTTCAGGAGAGGAGAGTTCAGTTCCAGGCTTAAAGGCCCCCAAGCAAAGAACCTACTTCCACAAACCTCTCAATGGCCTCATCATCTCAAACTGGACTTGGGTGAAAGGAAGCTCAGGCTGAATCTTACTTCAAACACTGGTGACAGGATAGCATCCTCCATGGCACCTGAAGGCAAGAGGCTGCTCTTCTCCCCATCCCCTGCAGTGTCAAGCAGCCACTCCACTCTGCCTAATGGTAGAGCCGGTAATACAGTTCACAGGAACCGAGCAGATGGGCCCTTGGATTACTTTCCCATTCCTTTTTTATGCACCCTAGCAACTTTCTCCTACACAAGCACACAGGGCTCTGTAAGCCCCTCTTCTCCAGCATAAACAGAAACGGAGGCCTCCATTATTATCTGCATTTGCTCATGCATACAAATGTGCAGCTCAGCTACATAGAGGGAGGATTCTTACAGGACCCCCATTGCTGGAGAAGGGAGTCATAAGAGCCTCTCCTGAACTAGCAGCGAGGGCCAATGCTCCTGGCTTTTTGGCTCCTGCTCAACTCAAAACATGCTCTCCCATCTTAAAGATTAGTTGCACCTGACCTGGGCTGAAGATTACTTGCACCTGACCCACTAATTGCAGTTTTATGCTTTTTAAGGTAAAGGTAAAGGGACCCCTGACCATTAGGTCCAGTCGCGGACGACTCTGGGGTTGCAGCGCTCATCTCGCTTTACTGGCCAAGGGAGCCGGCGTACAGCTTCCGGGTCATGTGGCCAGCATGACTAAGCCGCTTCTGGCGATCCAGAGCAGTGCATGGAAATGCTCTTTACCTTCCCGCCAGAGTTGTACCTGTTTATCTATTTGCACTCTGACGTGCTTTCAAACTGCTAGGTTGGCAGGAGCAGGGACCGAGCAACGGGAGCTCACCCCGTCGTGGGGATTCAAACCGCTGACCTTCTGATCGGCAAGCCCTAGACTCTGTGTTTGCTGCATAAAGCATCTGCAAATGTGCAAGTGATATGAAGAAGTGGATTTTTGGAGCCCACACCCCAAGCTCTCTCTGCTTTACAGACTTTTTAACCTTGCAAGCCAGCATGCTGTGTAGACGTCTGAGAGTCAAGTCCTGATTCCTAAACTGGGCAGAGGCAGATAGTATAGTTTTGTTTTGTTTTAATAGGTTTTATTGATTTTAAGCTGTGTATATACAAATGAACAGAAGGGCGGGGAAAACATGTTAACTAAACAAGTGTCTTTGGGCTACATAAAATCAACATATCAGTCTCATACAATAAAGAGATTTATATCAAAAATAATTGTAACCTTGCAGTATTTCAGTGGAAAATTAACAAGGGCAGTGCCTGCATATAACCTCTACATAAAAAAATTGAGTCAGTGGTGGACGTATCAGGATTCCATCCCTAGTTATAGTCAACATAAAAGTCCTACATATGCTTTCACAATTGACTGGTACAGCAGTTCCTCCAAGTACGCAACACTGATAATGCTATAAACGTTCAGATAAAGCCATGTCCTGTATTTTGTCTAACCAGCCACTCATGGTGAGTCCTGGTGTTTCCCAACAGCCGGCCAATTCCAAACAGCACTGCCGCAAGGAATGCAGAGACCAATTCCCCATAAATTAAGATGACACTGTGGTCTGGTTATCCAGAAGTCTCGAAACCACTCCTTGTCTCTACTGGAAAAGCCTGGCTTCTGTAGTCACAGCCAGAACACAGTCGTTCCAGGACTCAGCCAAAGCCTCCCCTCCGTTTATCTCAGAGCCCATCAAACAGAAATGGAAGACTGGCTCAGGAATGTTATCTGCAGTTGAAAGAAAGCCATGGCCTGAGCTGGGATTAAGCTTGGTTTGTGGAAAAAGCAAAACAGTGGTGAAGGGAAAGAGTTGAGGGGAAGGCCAGAGAAGGAGGAACAGGCACAAGTTTCATTAAGGTCTGTTGATAATTGGGTAGAGCAGGCATGTCCAACAGGTAGATCGTGATCTACCGGTAGATCACTGGACGTCTGTGGTAGATACTGACAAAACCCCCCCCACACAAAGAAGCTAAACAACTTTGGCTCCCCTAAAAAAAAAGCCCAACAACTATCACCTGAACCGCAAAAAACAGGGCTTTCCTTCCTAAAAAAAAAGCTCAACAACCTTTACCTAAACTCCTAAAAAACCGGCCCTCAAAAATGGGGTGGATCACTGCCAGTTTTTAACTCTGTGAGTAGATCACAGTCTCTTGGGAGTTGGCCACCCCTTGGGTAGAGGAAAGAGATGCCTCTGGTCTTGTTTAAACTGAAGAATACACATACAGGCGTGCCAAACTGGTCACTCCAGATGGAGCAGCAGGGCCATCTTAAGCACATGTGGCGCCGGGGTGCAAAG
The DNA here is from genome assembly GCF_009819535.1 of Lacerta agilis. Classification (NCBI taxonomy): domain Eukaryota; kingdom Metazoa; phylum Chordata; class Lepidosauria; order Squamata; family Lacertidae; genus Lacerta; species Lacerta agilis. The sequence goes on along the minus strand of NC_046319.1, from coordinate 75,285,511 downwards.
ATCCGCCCAGCGCCCCCCCCCCAGGTTGCCCAAAGTTGTTGACCTTTTTTTTTTAGGGCGGGCCGGCGAGGCGCACACAGCAGAGCTGTCCCAGCCAGCCGCCTCAGCAACAGAGAAGTCTGAGGCGGTGGCAGCAGAGCAAGGCCAAGACCAGGCGGGGGGAGGGGGCAAGCAGAGCCCAGCACAACAACAGTCGAGTTTGAGGCGGCGGCGGCAGCTCAACAAAGCCAGAAGCCTCGTGTGAGCATCATGCGCTGGCCGTGCCTCTCAACGGCACGCCAATCTCAAACTCGCAGGAGGGCGGAGCCGGCCGGCTGCCTCAGCGCCTCACTCACCCGCAGCACAAGAGCTGCGGCGCTCCGACGGACTCCGACGGGCTCTTCCCAATCCCCAGACTCCAAATCTTGGCGCCCGAGAGCCCGGCGCCCTGGTGCCCCGCACCCCTAGCGCCTATGGGTAAGGCGGCCCTGTGGAGCACAGATAATCTGAACCTCTGCACCAGAAAGAACTGAATACACAGGTCAAAGGGGGGGGGCTCCCCCACATCTTGGGATGCCAGTTTACATTCAAGTCCAGGCTTGACACCACATATCACCCCCCCCCATCACAGCTGGAAGAAAGGGGGAAGCCAATGGCAGTCTGGTTCCTAGCAAGGCCAAAGCATGCTAAATCAGCAAAGAACATAGCAAAGGAAAGCAAGCAAAGACGTCAGGTGTATTGGCCCAAAATCTCAAGCACATAAAGATCAATGGGTGGATTGGCTAAGGACCCCTAGCAAACACATCCCAGAGAGCTCACACATTTTTCCACATGTGGGAGAAGGGCCCGTTCAGGGAATTACGAAACCTGGAACAACAGAAAACGTCTGTACACTGCCTGGCTTACAGATGGGTCAGCAAGCACAGCAACCCCCGAACCCCACTTTCCCAACTACTTCCCAAGATTGCTAACCTGCAACAACTACCCTTGATCAGGGATGGGCCAATCAAGGATAAGCCAACCAGGGCTGCCCCTCCAGATAAATGGTGGGCTACGACTCCCATCATTCCTGACCGTTTACCATGGTGGCTGGGGCTGAAGGAAGTTGGAACCCAAAAACAAAACACCTGGAGATAATAATCCTTCCTGGAAATTGCAGGGTCCCTTCATATGCAGCAAATTTGTGTGTTGCTTGGTACTTCGCCGAATTCTGTGGAGGTTACACAATCACTTAAAAGGTAAAGGGACCCCTGACCATTAGGCCCAGTCGTGCCCGACTCTGGGGTTGCGGCGGTCATCTCGCATGACTGGCCGAGGGAGCCGGCGTACTCATGTGGCCAGCATGACAAAGCCACTTCTGGCGAACCAGAGCAGTGCACGGAAACGCCATTTACCTACTTGCACTTTGACGTGCTTTCGAATCACTTAGCACAGCACAAAAAGTTAAAAGGGGGGGGAGGGAAGGAAGGAAGGAAGGTGAATCAATCAACAGCATCATATCTGTGTCAAGAATTGGCTTGGGGCTTTCTTCAGCATCCACTAATGCCTTGAATGTAAAAACACACACATTCTGGGGGTAATAGCTCTGGAATTGCCTGTCCTACCTGGCAGGGTTGTTGTGAAGTTAAAATGAAGAGGGGGGGCATATATGCCACCTTGAGCTCCTTGGGGTGGGAGGTGGGATATAATTGTAATAATAATAATAATAATAATAATAATAATAATAATACTTGCATCTTATATCCTTCAGCCAAAACAGGGTCCGCCCCTGAACACCTCACAGGGTGTTCAGATCCCCTATAGGTCTGCTAGAAGAAGAAGAAAAGAGCTTGTTTCTGCCTCCCAGAGAAGTATGGAAGGAAAAAGGAAAAGGAGAAAGCCTCCAGTTGCCATAGCAATAGGGAGCCGGACGCTGCCGGCTTGGCTCCTGGGACAAAATTGACACAACTCATTTGTCTATCTCCCAGCCTAACAAAGAGATGGGCTGGAACAAGGCTGGCTGGGTTGGATCCCAGCCTGAACTCATCGACAGGCACCTGTCCTGGAAGTCCCGACATATTGAGGCTATGCGAACAAACAGAGAGGGTGCTCTCAGGCGTGCACAGAGTGAATTGGTGGCCTCCTCTGCAACAAAAAGCAGCTGCAACATCTGCAGAAATGACACCAACAGGTGAAGACTCTCACCAAACCTGAATAGGGGCTGCAGTTCAGTGGCAGGGGATCTGCTTTACCTAGGGCTGCCCTATTTCAAAAAGTAAAAACCAGGGGCACCCTGACAGTTGCTGGGGTTTTTTTTAGGAAACCCCCAAAATTGTTGAGCTATTTTTTTCGGTTGACAAAGCAGATATTCCCTGGATGTCAATTCTGCCTTTGAAATCCCGGTAATGTCCAAAAAAATTCCAGACATATGGCAGCCCTAGCCACACCTGCAAAACGCCCCAGGTGTGTCCTCCCCCTGCCACATCCCCAAGGTAAGGCTCGGGAACCCAGGAAAGCCACTGTCGGCATTCCTATGCGCAGGTTAAAATCACTGAAGCCACATCTACAGAATACAGTGGTACCTCTGGTTACGTACGTAATTCGTTCCGGAGGTCCGTTCTTAACCTGAAACTGTTCTTAACCTGAAGCACCACTTTAGCTAATGGGGCCTCCCGCTGCCACTGCGCCATCAGAGCACGATTTCTGTTCTTATCCCGAAGCAAAGCTCTTAACCCGAAGCATTATTTCTGGGTTAGCGGAGTATGTAACCTGAAGCATATGTAACCTGAAGCATATGTAACCCAAGGTACCACTGTACATTCAGAGTATTCCTGCCAAAAAAAGGAACCTGGGAGCTTTAGTTTGTTAAGTGTGCTGTGTGAGGGGTGAACTACAGTTCCCAGGATTCTTTTTTTTGGGGGGGGGAGCCACGACTGCTAAATTAGTGCTCCAAATGTGCTTTAAAGGAGGTTCCCGGCACCTTGCATATCCGAAAAACCTCTGGGTAGCAACAGGGACACAGAAGACGAAGCTCTCTCATTAAATTTCGTGCACAAAGCTGTACACCACAAACGTGCCAGCCACGTCCTGGCATACTGAAACTCTTGTGCATAGGAGGGTTAGATACGTAAGGAAGCCTGCCAAGATATCGTAGCTCGTGGGGGCAAGGATGAGTCAACAAGCAGGAGAGATGAGATTCAAGAAACACAAGGGTGTGGGGATGTTGAGGTGTGAGCAAGGGCAGGGGGGGGGCAGAAGCACCCTGTGGGTGCCAACTGGGTTTCTAAAATAAAAATCTCCCCCAAAGCCACCCCCCCCCACCAGCACTCAGCCCAGGGTGAGCAAGCCGCAACTCAGCAGGGGCAGGAGAGGGTTAACCCCATCCTTGCTGCAGTTGCCTCCTCAGGGGCATGGCTTGCAGACGGCTTTTCTCATGCTAATGATGAGTTCTGGCTCTTGGGCAGGCAAGGGAGGGAAGGAGAGGGGGGAAAGAAATGGGTGGGGGATGGGAGCAAAGAGGGGAAATATTATTTTCAGACCTATCTGGGGGCCGGGGAGGGTTTGTGAGTGAGTGAGTGAGTGAGCTCGCAGCACTGCGGGGGGGGGGGGGGGAAGAGAGACAGCAAAGCAAAGAGAATTCCGCAAGGGAGAAAGCGTCAGTCATAGTTTTGAGTATTTATAGGATAGTGCATGTATGTGATTAAAAGATGCCAGATCTGCAACAGGACTTGTTTCTCTGCAACATGAGAGGGAGGGAGGCGAATGATGCACATGGTTCCAAGTTTTAACTTAATTACAAGCAAAGCAGCTTCTCTGCCCAGCTTAAGAGGCACACAAGTCTAGTAAAGAGGTGCCATTATTTTCATCATGCACAGTCTTCCCTCTATTGTTGGCAAAGGAACAAGATGGGTTAGAACAAACTAATCAGGAACTGGTGTGCTTGGGCCTCACTACGGCCACATTCACACCATACTACCCCTCCAAAGAACTCTGGGAACTATAGTTTGTTAAAGGTGCTGAGAGGTGTCAGGAGGCCCCAGTTCCCCTCCCATAGCTACAATTCCCAGAGTTCCTTGTGAAGAGAGACCTGATAGTTAAACCACTCTGGGAACTGTAGCTCTGAGAGGGGAGTAGGGGGGTGGGTCTCCTATCAACTCTCAGATCCTTTAACGAACTACAGCTCCCAGAATCCTCTGGGGGAAGCCACAAGTGGTATCATAGTGCTTTAAAAGGATGTGTGAATGTGGCCTCTGTATGTCATCATTAGAGCGCTTGGGAAAGGGCTAGCGCAGTGGAAGAGCACCCATCTGTCTTACATGCAGAAAGTCGTAGAATCGTAATGCTTGGCATCTCCAGTTAGGGCTAAGGAAAGCTCCCGCTTGGAACCCTGGAGAGCTGCTGCCAGACAGAGTAGACAGTATTGAGCTAGATAGGCTGACTTTGTATAAAGTAGCTCCTATGGTCCATTTTTACCATGTAAGCAAAGTGATGCCTGTGGCTTAAAATGTCTCTGTTAGGGACAAGGATGGCATCTCCACGGAATATTGCTACACAGGAACGACTTTGGTATGCAACGTGCCGGATGCTATTTCTACATTTCAAGTCCAAATGCCAGGTCACCTCACCCACATGCCAGTATTCAAGAGCAAGAAGAAGAAAAATGTCGGAACGAAGTGGAAAACAAAGCCTCTCCGAGTAGCGCTGTGCTTTGCAAGTGTGTGTGTGTGCACATGCGCGCATATACACCCACCCACACCCCGTTTGGGAAATCTACTTCTTCGTCAGGTGAATTTTGCACACATACTTTTACTGCTGACCCCTCCCCACCAAATAACAGAAACTACTAGAAGCTATTTAATCTGAAAGATGTCACAATACTCTGTGACACGCAACCGCACTGCCTTAACACTCCCTCTAACAGCAAACTCAAGATACGGAGTGCAGACTGGACTGTGGCCAAAATGGGAGAGTGCTCGGGAGAGCTCTGAGATTTGAAGTAGTGTCGTCCCCCCGGGCGGGGGGGGGAACCTTTAGAAAAAGAAAAATACAGAGGAAATAAAAACAGTCCACTGAAGATGGAGTATGCTGTGTAGCTATGGCATGTTGACCATGAGTTGGGAAAAAGAAAACAGAAAATGGTTGCGAGAAGCGGAATGCCCTGCTTCAGTTCCTTACGGCTCAGCACCCTAGAGGAAGGCATGACTTGAGGGCACCGAAGCAACCTTTTTGGGGGGGGCAATGTTGCTCACTGGGACGGGGCAGCTTGAGCATATGACACCGATTTTGGCTGTAGCAGTTGCCCATTAGTTTCCGGGCCCAATTCAAAGAGCTGATTTGGACCTCTAAAGGCTTAAATGACTCAGGACCACAATACCTCCAGGACTGCCTCTCCCCATATGAACCAACCCAGGCCCTGCGATGATCATCTGAGGCTCTTCCTCGTTAGGCCCAGAGGGCGGCAACACAAGAACGGGGCCTTTTCTGCAATGGCTCCCCATTTGCAGAATGCTCTCCCCAGAGAGGCTCGCCCGGTGCCTTCGTCATATATCCTTCCTCTTCAATCGGGCCTTTGGCTGACTAATATCTTATACCCCCCCCCCACCTTTTAAATGTGTTTGTTGTTGTTGTTAATCATGCACTTTGTGCTTTTAAGTTGCATTTTTATGCCCCGAGATCTGCGGCTGAAGGGCTGTTAATGCAAATACAATAAATAAATAATAGCCTGTTGCAAGTCCCACCTGTCTCCTTTGGCTCTCAAACCCTTTCAGGTTGAAAGAACGGCCATTTATCCAACATAAGTTCATAGCCAAGTAGTAATCGAGACACTCCCCACCCCACCCCCATTTCAAAAGCCTGCATCCCTCCGGCAGCAAACTCAGATACTTAGCGCAGCCAGGACTGACTGCAGTCAAAATGGAAGGCTGCCCATTCATGGGACATAAGGACCTTATTGTGCAGAATCAAGAGATAAGGTTCCTTCCTAGGGGGCCAGGCTTCTGTACACATTAGCAGAAGGTGCATGTCTTTGATAATAATAATAATAATAATAATAATAATAATAATAATAATAATAATAATTTATTATTTATACCCCGCCCATCTGGCCGGGTCTCCCCAGCCTGGTGGCGCCTACTCCAAGCTACCAATATGCATGCCACACTAGGTAAGGGTGCTGGTGAAAACGGTTTTGAACAGAGCCAGAAAAAGAAGCCCCAATTTCTGTACCAGCAGCCTAGGACAGATGCAAGAGTGTGCTGCTGCTGCTGCTGCTTTGCAGGACTTAAGACAAACTAGAACGGCTTGTGCCCTGTCTGCTCGCCCTGAATATTTTAAAAATTCCACCAAAACTGCATAAAGGGGTCCGCGGCACACTTGCAAGGACACAGACCCTGTAAAAAGTTGCCACGAACCGATTTACTGCTGGGCTGGGGCAGCGGAGTGGGAAATTGAGGAACAGGAAACATGCATATCTTTTTATACACGAGTTAGATCAGTGTTTTTCAACCTTTTTTGGGCAAAGGCACACTTGTTTCATGAAAAAAATCACGAGGCACACCACCATTAGAAAATGTTAAAAAAATTTAACTCTGTGCCTATATTGACTATATATAAAGTAATTTTTCAATTTTTCCCACGGCACACCAGGCAACATCTCGCGGCACACTAGTGTGCCGCGGAACAGTGGTTGAAAAACACTGAGTTAGATGACAGGCATTTGGAATTACCCCCCCCCCCCCGTATGTGAGATAATCACATTTGTGACGCTTTTATGTACACACACAACAGTTTTCACACACACACACAAACACACAAAGCCAGCTGGTAATGCTCAAGGAATAAGCATTTCCACTTGTTTGGTCTTACAGTTTTAAAAGCTTGCCTCGTTGTGGAGGAGTCTCCTGGGATTAGAAGGGCTCTTGAAGATGCTATATAGGAATACCTCTACGAAAGTATTATTTTTGTACAAAAGTTCCTACTACAACTTTGATTCCCCGTCGTGGAAGGAGCTCACCAGTTTAAGCCTGCCCTTCCCCCTCAGTTTACTTTTTTTTACTTGTCAATAGGATTGCCATCATTTTACTGTTACAGCTTCTGTGAACTCAGACCCTCTGAGCACGCGCAGAGTGCGTTCCCCTCTCCAGTAAAAATCAAGCTCTTTGGGGGACAGGAACTGAGGGGAAAGTACCGAGCGCTGTATTTGCAGAGTGCCCCTTTTGGAAAGCTTTGAAATAGGCCTCAGTCCTCCCTCTGAATGATGGTGAAGTAGATCTGGAGGGCTGGCAACTGCAGAGCAGCTGAAGTGAGCAGGAGATAAAAAGCATGCGCACATGAGGCCTTTGCGCTGTACATTTAGAGCAATATTACACTGCTTTAACAGTCATGGCTTCCCTCAAAGAAACCAGGGAACTGTAGTTTGCTAAGGAAACTGTAGTTTGCTAAGGAGACTGTAGTTTGTTAGGAGACTGCTATTCCTCACCCTGAGCTACAATTCCCAGAGTGCCTGAATCCCTCGTTCCAGGGACCTCAGGGAAATTGTAGCTCTGAGAGGGGAATAAGGTGCCCCCACCCAACAACTCTCAGCACCCATAACAACACTCTGGGGAAAACTATGGCTGCTAAAGCGGTATCATGCTGCTTTAAATTTATAGCGCAGGTGCCCCCAGTCCGGAGTCAAAAAAAGGCATACAAGTGTAGGAGAAAAGATAAGTATCCAGAGCAATGGTCACTGTTTGGCAGTAAAATGTAAAACAGAGTTATGACTATCAGACACGTCACTTTCTAAGGCGTAGGCAAAGGTAAATGTTTCCTCAAGGGGCCGGGCAGGTGAAATGAAGGCTGTTATTAACGGGCAGCCGCATCAGGATCTTTTGCGAGTTTTGCCAACTCAAAAACAACCAGAGGGTTTCCCTCCATAAATCTAAACATGCGGAAATAGGGTATTGTTTCTGGGGGGGTGGGGTGCCCACTGAGGGCCATCTTCCCGGAAGGTTCCAGAAGAACCTGAGGAGACTCCTTCGCCTTTGGAAAGGGAAGGCAAATAATACCTCATGATTACCTCACCAATTACCTCATGATTGCCACCCCAAGTTCAGCATCAAGGGAAGGCGTGTACAGACACACCGGATGTCCCACAACAAACGCAATTGCTGAATAACAACTGTGCTCTCAAACCAAGCGCATCCTGATGTGGAGAAAGAGCCTCAAGCTCCATAAAGCCTCCAAAAAATAAAACATCCACCCCCCCCCAAAAAAAAACCACCAGTAGCCAAATTTGTGTTCATATGATACATGCTGGTTTGTGGGTAGATCCCACACAGTCCCAAAAGTACCTCATCCACAGATGATAGCGGCAAGTGGTTTGTCTCGAGCAGAAAATGCTCACCGCCTCACAAAACAATGTATTTGGGTACTTTGGAGAGATGAGAGAAGGGAAGTCTACATCACAGCTTGCAAATTTATTACTTTCCTCAGAGGTAGGAGAGCTGGTGCGGTTAAGAGAAGTCAGCTTAGAAGAACAGGGAAACACAGATTCAAATCCCTACTTAAAACTGATTGAAGCGGGTTTTAAAATTTCAAATCAGATTTCTGGAAAACAGAACGTCGGATATGTTTCCATTAATATCTCTCTCTCTGTCCCTGCGAGCGCTCCAATTGGAACATAGCCTTTACCAAAAGCATCATGGGCTTTGAAGAAGCACAAACTCGGGAGAAACGACCCAAAAGGAAGGCATCTTTGGCAAACCCCTCATCGTGATCAACTTCTGCCCAGAAACATACAGTATGTCCCCACTGTGGAAGTACGTGTGGATCCAGATTTGGCCCCCACAGTCACTTACAGACACACCGTTAATACCACGTTCAGGGATCGCCAAAGAAACAGAACAGGGGTCGGCAAACTTTTTTCAGCAGGGGGCCGGTCCACTGTCCCTCAGACCTTGTGGGGGGCCGGACTATATTTTGGAGGGGGGGGAATGACCGAATTCCTGTGCCCCACAAATAACTCAGAGATGCATTTTAAATAAAAGGACACATTCTACTCATGTAAAAACACACTGATTCCCGGACCGTCCGCGTGCCGGATTTAGAAGGCAATTGGGCTGGATCTGGCCCCTGGGCCTTAGTTTGCCAACCCATGAAATAGAAGATCTGTCCCTGGTATAAAATGACCCTGGGCTGTTAACTCACACAGGGTGCATATTATTTAGACTTTCCTGCGAGTAAGTCCCATTGAACTCAACAGGGGTTACAAGCAGAACTACATAGTCAATCCACAATTTGAAGCCATGACTCAACATACCGAGAGGAAAGCCTGCTTTTTCTGTGGGAAACAAATCGGTGGGAAAAGCATGTAGTACTCTGAGATGATATATTGTGTTTATTTTTGTCCAAATTATGATTTCAGATTGCCAGCCAGAAATGAATGGAAATTTAATTTCCATGGCCCGAAGATAAGCAGCACGATCTTCAAGGAAATGATTATCGCTTAGTATCCTTATATGCGCACAGAAAACTCCAAGCAGATACTGTTAATTCACAACTGCACTTCTAAGCAAATGCGTATATGTGCACAGCACAAAAGACATGTGAGCTGTGTGACTCCAGGTTTTGGACTATGCCTCTGCATAAATATAAAAATTTATTATGTGCTTCATAAGCACAAATGTTTTATAGCAACCAATTAATATGCATGCTTGTCCAGGATATGTCTGAATTAGAAGATGAGAAAGCTAGTTTAAATGAATGGTTTTGAATTGGGCCTTTTTCTGGGCAATTTAAGTTACCTCGGTTTTAAAAACCAACCCTCAAGGAGGTATTTCTACCTAACACATTGGTACAACGGGAATAGTGGTTTCCGCAGAGAAACACATTCAATACCCAATACACAATGGTTAGGGCATTAATCCTCAAAAACACACACACACACAACCAGAGCCTTGAAACACTGGCATGGCCAACACCCAACCCCCCCAAAAAAATTCCTACAATAATGCACCTACTGAAAGGGTTAACATTACGTAGCTATCACCCAAGCTTTTTAACTGTTTTATATCAGGGTTGTGAACCATTTTACACTGCCTCTATGCAAACAACACTTTTCTATGGATTGTCGTCACTTTTGCATTATGGTTGCGTTATTGTATCTAATATTTCGTTTGTGACCCACCCAAGGAATGTGGATAGATGGACTGCTGTATAAATCCACAAAAAAGAATGGTAATAGGTCAGCCATACTGGTAATAGGTCAGGCCACAGAGTAACAAAGGGAAACTGAGGTCGCCCAGGAGCTTAGAACATTTGAACATAAGAAGAGGCTACTGGATCAGGCCAATGCCCCATCTAGTCCAGCATCCTGTTCTCACACCCAGAACAGGAAACCAGCAAGCAGGACCCGAGCACAAGAGTGCTCTCCCCTCCCGTACTTTCCAGCAACTGGTCTTCAGAAGCATTACTGCCTTCAACCTTGAAGGCAGAGTATAGCCATTTTGGCTAGTAGCCATTGATGGCCTTCTGCTCATGAACTTGTCCTGTCCTCTTTTAACGCCATTGAAGTATTTGTTTAACTGGGCTTTTTAGGAAGTCCGGATTTTTGAGCAAGTGCTGTAGGTCACTTCTCTCTTCTCCTCCTCTGGATGTTGGTCCCCAAAAGGGACAGAAAGAGCATGTTCACACACACATTCTCTGTTTTCCCAAGGGATAAGGGAGAAAAGCAAGATTCAGTGCAACTAATCCAACTAGTCTTGAAAAGCACATAGAGCTGAAAGAGGAAGTGGGGAAGAAATTCCCTCTTCCAGCATCCTGCTCCAGAATGCTATGCATTTTCCAAGCCTTCCTTTTTCTTCAAGGTAGAAAAGGGTAACCAACCTTGGCACCTCATCACAAGGCGGCAGAGGGAGGGACGGTTCAGAGGCTTTGTGGGTGCCAGGAGAAGGTCTCAAGGGTACCACTGCACCCACGGGGAACCATGATGGCAGTAGCCACCTCCTGTCCTAAAACATCTGACAGCAGCTCCTTTATTTTCCCCTTTGTCCTCATCTGACAGCAGCTCCTAACAAACGATTGCAGAAGTGCAACATCGTCCTTTTCTCACATTTTTTTCAAACTGCGGTCGTTCCATGGAACTTCCTCCTCAATGAGAAGATGCGTCATGGCAGACAAAATTCCCTTAACAGTGATTTGTGCCCATCTTCCTCATCCAGCCACAGAAAAGCAAACAGATTGTGTCCCGGGGTAATCAAAGTGGGCTTGTATTCTGCCTTTGCAAACCAATTGTGCACCTGAGGACATGCCTCAGAATCCTCTGCGATGCTCAAGGACTCGGCAGTCGACAAGGTTCCCCAAACGAAACAGGGTTTAAAAAAACCCAATGGAACATCAGAAGCCACCTTATGCCAGCTCAGACTGTCCACTGTCTCCTCAAGATTGGCAGAAGCTCCCCAAAGAAGGGCATTCCTCCATCACTGGCCCTTGAACCCAATGCCTGCTGCATCCAAGGCACCACCTGAGGTACAGTCTTCTTCATCAAGGGACTCTGGTCACAGCAGCTAGGAACAGGGGGGGACCACGGGTAGGAGGAAGCAATCCTTCTGAATGTCAACTGCCAGAAGCCATAAAAGAGGAGAGTGCTCTTATGCTCACATCCTGCTTGAGGGCTTGCCACCAGCATCTGCTTGGCCACTGAGAGAACAGGATGCTGGACAAGACGGACCACTGGCCTGATCCATCGGGGCTCATCTTACTCCTTATGACATCTTTCGGAAGCAACATGTCTCTAATTACCAAGCGCCAAGGACAAACAACAAGCAATGGGACCCACCATCTTGCCCTGTCGCTGGCAAGCTCCTTGGTTGAATCCCAGGGCCCCCTGCAAGATGCGGAGGACTGAGTTAGGAAGATGGAGCCTTTTTCGTGTGATCTATCATCTAGACACTGCAGTTCTTAATTGTCTTTGCAAACGGGAGCCCTCTGTTCCTTCGCAAAGCTGCTTTCAAGAAGCAGCCTATGAAGGTGAGAAGGGACCCTCCCCCTAGCAACTACCTGCACAGATGCTCAGCTCAGCTACACCAAGCTGTGCAAGGCAGACTTTCATCACAACCAGAGAACAGCAGGGAGCGCACAGCAAATCCTTCCAGGCATCACTGCTGGATACAAAATAATAAGCAACGGAGCTATGCTGGTGTGTGTGTGTGTGTGTGTGTGTTTGACAAATAGCACACTAGCCACAAGCAGATCCTACCAGAAACACATTACAGTCCAGGGTTGGGTGGAGATCTGGGCAACTTATCATTTCAGGGGCGAGATCTACAGGTTGCAGTGATGATCGTGCAACCAGTTACACTATGTGTGCATGTCCCCAAGGAGATCTACCCATCAGAAACTCAGCAAAGGTTCCCGCTATTCCCACCCCAAGCATGAAAAGAAAACAAGTTAACAGAGCTAATTCAACCAAGATCACACCGAATACCAAGCGCAATGGATTCCTTGGGAGACTCAACATTCCGGGGCGCTGCAGCTCTGGAATAGCTGGAGGAGAGCTTGGGAGAGAGATTGGGGGCTCAGAACGGAGCCTGGTCCTCGGTTTCCCCGCCGCCCCTGAAATTCTCCGGATTCCTGCGGGGAGGGGGCGAGGGAGGATCCCAGAGGAAGGGGGAGTGGTGGGGCTGGCGGATCCTCAAGGCAGCGAGACCTCCACCTTGCGGCCCCGCCCCGCCGGCTCCGGCCAGGTGAGGAAGTGTTCCGGGGCGTCTCCTCCCGCTCCGCCTTTCCCAGGGCGCCCAGCCAGAGAAACAGGTTCCCTGGGCCTCGCCATCTTGGGAGGGAGGGGGCGGAGAAAGAAACTTTATCCGGCAACTGGGCTGCTGCGGAGGAAAGCGGTTTGGGAGAGCCATGGGGCGGAGGCGGGAGGGAGAAATCGAATTCAAAGCGAGGAGGCTCGCCAGCAGCCAGAATCGGGAGAAAACGAGAGGATGGAAAAGGTGCGACGGCGGCGGGAAGGAACCGTCGAACGGGGAGTTCGCTCCGCGCTGGAGGAGGCGCAGACCTGCGCTTCTGGGGAGGAGGAATCCCCAAAGAGCACCAGATCCTGGCACTCCGGATCCAGGGGAGCCGAAGGAGAGTCCAGCGGGGAAGAGAGCGAGGAAAGTGGGTGGGCATTGGGCGGCTGGAGACGGCGCCGGGCTTACCGGAGAGGAGGCAGAAGAAGAGGCTCGCGAAGGCGCACGAACTCCGAGGCGCGCCCATGGGGCGGTGGAGGGTCCGGGCAGCAGATCAAGCTCCGGCTGGGACTCCGCTCTGGCTCGTCGAGGCGTCCGTCCGGCGCTGGATCGGCTTCAGGCTTAAAATCAATCCCGTCTCTTTCGGCGAAAGAAGCTGCTTCTTGCGCTCCGTGGCGACAACTGCTGCGTCTCCCCAGCTTGCGCGTTGCTACTGCTGCAATCGCCCGGCGCGCCTTTGGCGCCGCCCCTCGAGGGGAGGAGGGAAGGGGTGGCCACGCCCAGTCGGGGCTTCGCCCCCAGGTTTACCGAACCCCCGCCTTCTCCCGTCCCACCTCAACCCGGTGCAAGCGCACCTGTCTGGCTGGCACTACCGAGGTTTCCCTTAGTTGGAGCTCACGTTATGGGGAACCTCATAGGGATGAATGGGTCGCGCCCTTTAAGGAAGGGTGTGTGCAGGATCTTGACCTCTCTGTGCCTTAGAAGTATTTATTGTTGGGGTTTTTTGTATATTATAGAACTCATTGTGATTGATGTGGAAATTGTTCAGTTTGGTTGAGTATTTGTTTAATTTATTATGGATTGTTCATGGCTACTTTTGTTAAGTTGTAGTTCAGAGTTTTTTCCCATATTGTAAGCTGCCTTGGGCATGGTCTGAACTGTGGAAAGGCGGCATACAAATAAAATTATGTATGTGTGGAATCACATTTGGGAAGATTCGGGCTCGCGGCTTGCTTCCTCTTCGGGAGGGTTTAGGTCTTGCTGGTCGCCATTACTTTCTTAGGAAGGCTTGGAGGGCACCCTGCGGTCATGAACACGCAACCTTCAGGAACTAATCCAGTGCAGGTTTAGGCAGCCCCGTTGGATCCAACAGCAGGGCTCAGCCCCTGGTCCAAATTTATTTCTTCATCGTACAAGATTTCTATGCCGCTAGATTGTAGTAAAACCTCAGCGAACGGTTTACAAACTTTTATGTATATTTTATTGAGATCAGCAGCTCTGTGAAAGCAAATTTAGTCAATTGATTGTATGAGTTTTTAATCAGGGGATATCTCAGTCTCTACACAGCACAAGAGTCTTAATTTCAGGGTGGTGGGTTCCAGCCCCACCGTCAACAAAAGATTCCTGTACTGCAGGGGGTTGAACCTTGTGGTCCCTTCGAACTCTACAATTCTATGATTCCAAGTTGTATATCTGGGGAAATAATATTTTTGAAGCAAGAAGCATCTGGGTTATTTTGGGGTTGGGGGTCGACCACCTGCATTTGTAGCTAATGGTAGCCTTTTAAAATGCCTCCTGTGTGTGACAAAACACCTAAGACCAGGTGCAGTTTTCTAAACACTTGTATTAAAATACATTTAAATTTCCTGCCCTGTTATTTGTGGGGCAGGTTTTTGGTCCACTGGAATATATTTTTTTATAAACTGCAGTTCCTTACATCTCTTTTTACTGAATTCACTGAAGCTTTCTCAGAGGAAACTGGGTATATGATTGCAGCCTCCAGCGATTAATCTGATCAATTAATGAAGCATTGCCACCTTAATATCATTCTCTTGAATGTGAAGTGAATGTGATAGGCCTTGCTTACTAATTAAAGTAGGTGGGGTAGTAGTCTAAATCCCTGTCCTGCCCCACAGTGTTTTGTTTTTTAAACTCTCCATTTTGAAAATTGATAATAACCATTGCCTCTCCTGTCTCTCCATGATACCTTAGAGAGGGCAATTCTCTGATGTTTACTTGCAAGTAAAGCCTGGTGCTGGTACCTTACCCCCATTCCTGCCCCTTAGAAATCAAGCACTGCTTTTCTCTGAATTACTTCCTCTATGGCACAAGTGAGCAATCATTTCGAGGAATCACTCTCACTGGGTGTATTTCCTTATCTGTGAGATGTTGCAGAGCAAATGGCTTTCCTTTGGAACAACAGATTCTCAGAAGAAGAAGAAGAGTTTGGATTTGATATCCCGCTTTATCACTACCCGAAGGAGTCTCAAAGCGGCTAACATTCTCCTTTCCCTTCCTCCCCCACAACAAACACTCTGTGAGGCGAGTGGGGCTAAGAGACTTCAAAGAAGTGTGACTAGCCCAAGGTCACCCAGCAGCTGCATGTGGAGGAGCGGAGAAGCGAACCCGGTTCACCAGATTACGAGTCCACTGCTCTTAACCACTAAAACACACTGGCTCTCTGGGCTATGCTCACTGTGCAATCTCATTTAGCTGCTTGGGATTGGGGAGGCAGGACATCAACAAGCTATTGCGGGGGGGGGGGGAAACCTGTGGCTCAGTGCTGCCCTGCAAATCTTCACAGCTCCCCACCCCACCCCAATAATCTCACCCCTTGTTGATTTACTGGATGAGGTTGACCATGGGTGAGGTTTCTCTGAAATGTAAGCACAGGGGATTTCTAGAGGTATCTCAAGACAGGAATATCCCAGCGTGTTCCTGGTACTTTAAAAAGTCCCCCCGTTCTTACAGCATCTCTCTTCCTGTTCTCATGGATGTGAGATGGGTGTGAGATCAGTTGGGTGCTCACCAACCTAACACTGAAGGTTATTTTTTCCCAAAGGCAACGGCTATGCATTCAACAGCATTAAGTCAACAGAGAAGGCCGTGTGCCACTTCTGTGGTGTGCTTCCTGTGCGTGCATTTTAAAGAAACCCCTGCAAGTGGAAAGCTCTCCCAGCACGAATGTGGCCTTTCTCCCTGATGAGCTAGTTTTATACTTCCATGGAGGGATGTTGTTGTCTTACATGAGGAGCATCCGCCAACCTGGAGTCTGGACTGATAAGGTCTATTCTGTCTGCTCAGGAGAACTATTTCCTATTGTTGAATGTGCAGAAGCTCAGTCTCCACCTCTCTACCCGAAACCTTGCTTGGTCTCTGTCTGACCACTGCTATAAACAGACACACCTCCTCTTGACAATTTTTGTGAGCATCGATCGCCCCCTGGTGGTTGCTGTCCTGCAATGACACAGATAACTTGGGGGTTCATCTCCGTATTGCTGCATCTTGCAGTACATATACTGTACAGTACTATATCTTAAAATGAGCTCCAGACTATGTCAAGCCACACTGTGGAAATTAATATAAATTAATTATCAGCTGCCGAAAGAGGTTTTTCTTTTCATCCATCAGAAACCTATGATTTAATGCTGAGGGTAATGTAGCACATTTCAGGTGTTCAAAGTGTTCCACCTACATTATAGCAGTTATACTTTTATTACAGGCCTGCAAATTAGGCCAGAACAATTTTCCCATATTACAGATTGGTGACGGGGGAATACCAAGGCTAAAAGAACAGTGACTCAGCTAAGTTGGCCTAGTGAGTGTGCGGCATAACTGAAATTTTAAGTGGGGATTCCCCAGCTCCCAGTCATCAGCACTGTCAGTTTTCAGATCGACAAAAAACGTCAACATTGCTATAGAGTTGAGGAAGAGCAAATGATTTTTTCAGACGGAGAAAAATGGGCCAATATTGCCTAAGTTTTCAGATTGACAAAAGCATCAACATTGCTATAGAGTTGAGGAACAGCAAATAATTTTTCTCTCTTAAAAAAACCGAGGCTTGCAGAATCTAAAGAAATGAAGGCTGCAATCCCCACTTACTTGGGAGTAAGGCCCACTGAAATCAATAGGACTTACTTCTGAGTAGACATATATATGTTGGGGGGGCCATTGCATTTAAGTTTATTGCATTTATCATTTTTAACTATCTGAAAAGGGATTGATTCTGTAAGCATAACGATAATCATTTGGGGGGGGAGGTGCAGAAAAACAATTGTTCACATTACACTGTGTGTGTTCTGATGTTGTCTCAGTCTCCCTAAAGTATATTTTGTACTTAAGAGGAGCGGGTTGTAAAATTCTGAAAACGGAAGGGTTGGAAATGAATTGTAAATTGAACTGGAAAGGAATTAGCTGCTTTTTAGAGTGAGCGAACCTGAAGTGGATCCAGTTCCTTTTTCAGATGAACTTTCCAAGCACTGATGTTCACTATGAAGGATAGTGTGCAACTGGGTGTGTAATATTCATCCTTATGATAAAGCAGGTTCTGGACATGTAATCTTAGGCCTTTTGTGGGTTCTACAATATTCTTGGTTGCTTTTGCAGAAGCAAGACTAACACATCCGGGGTTTAATTTTTACTCCAAGCCTTTTCTCTCCAAGATTATATTAAGCCTCAGTCATGCACCCCTCGGTCATTTCTAACCAGACTTGAAAAACTTGAAACGGTCCTGATAGGAAGGCAGAATTTAAAAGGCAAGATTTATAGGGGGCGTGAACATGAACCACCACCAGAGACCTTTGGAGTTTCAGGTTACACATTGGTGAAACCATGAGACCTCCCCAGGCTCCTTTGACCAAATGGATTTATAGCATTTTTTCCCATGGAAGGTTGCGGTGGGTGGTCTATCTCTATTGTATCCTTTACAATCTCCCATTCTTTAAGGGGGCAACTCCCAAGCCCCCCCCCTCTTATCAGTGCTTGCTGACCATTGTTCCTATGGAGCACCAGGGGAGAAAACCACGAGGAAGAGAAACTATTTGCTCATATTTTGCTCCAAAGAAAGGGAAGTTATAAAGACTTAAATTCTGCTACAGGGTGAGGCAGGGGAAACTGCAAAGCATTCCAGGTCCAGCTGCGGTTGCTCAGAAAGCACAGTACATCCCACTCTCAAGTGGGAAGGGGGCGTGACTGAGTGGGACAGCATCTGCTTTGCATGCAGAAGAACACAGGTTTTCAATCCCTGGTCTCTCCAAGGAGGGCTGGGTATGTCCTCTGCCTCATACCAGGGAGAGCCGCTGCCAGGGTCCTCAGCCAGAGCCCTCTAACCACCCTTCTTGCTTGTACCCAGTCCCAAGAAGGGGGGTAGTAGGAGGACCTTGAACCCAAATTTGGCGCACGAACCTGCCTCTCACACTCCATTCTAAATAATATATTTGTTGAATGTATATTTGTTGTTGTTCAGTCGTTCAGTCGTGTCCGACTCTTTGTGACCCCATGGACCAGAGCACGCCAGGCACGCCTATCCTTCACTGCCTCTCGCAGTTTGGCCAAACTCATGTTAGTAGCTTCAAGAACACTGTCTAACCATCTCATCCTCTGTCGTCCCCTTCTCCTTGTGCCCTCCATCTTTCCCAACATCAGGGTCTTTTCTAGGGAGTCTTCTCTTCTCATGAGATTGCCAAAGTACTGGAGCCTCAACTTCAGGATCTGTCCTTCTAGTGAGCACTCAGGGCCGATTTCCTTGAGAATGGATAGGTTTGATCTTCTTGCAGTCCATGGGACTCTCAAGAGTCTCCTCCAGCACCATAATTCAACATTATGGTGTTGAATGTATATACCGCCGCAAAATAAAATAAGGTAAAAAGGTAAAGGACCCCTGGACGGTTAAGTCCAGTCAAAGGCGACAATGGGGTCGCAGCACTCATTTCGCTTTCAGGCCGAGGGAGCCGGCGTTTGTCCACAGACAGCTTTCCGGGTCATGCGGCCAGCAGGACTAAACCGCTTCTGGCACAACGGAACACCGTGACGGAAACCATAGCGCATGGAAACGCCGTTTTATCTTCCCACCGCTGCGGTACCTATTTATCTACTTGGACCAAAGTGCTTTCGAACTGCTAGGTTGGCAGGAGCTGGGACCGAGCAACGGGAGCTCACCTCGTCATGGGGATTCGAACCGCTGACCTTCTGATCGGCAGGCCCAAGAGGCTCAGTGGTTTAGACCACAGCGCCACCCGCGTCCCTTTACCAAGATCGATATATACAACCACAAAATGCATAATCAGAATAAAAGCAGCCACAACCCAATAACACCTCCCCCCCCCCAAAAAAAATACCACCACCACATTTTAAAAGGGCGTAGGATGTCAATCCAAGCAGCCAAAGGTCTTGGTTGAAAAGGAACATTTTTGCCTGGCACTTAAAGGTGTATAACGAAGGCGCCAGGCGAACTATAATAGTTGTGGCATCTCCTGCAGGGGTTGGATGCAGAGGAAGGGTGGGAGGAACCAGCTGGGGAATCCCCAAGGGAAGAAGTCTCGGAGTCCAGGATTGGTGGTGGGATGAGTGATCAGAGGGAGAAGACTGGGAAGTGGAGGTGTCTGGAAGCTGAAGAGGTAACCAGATCACTAGGCTCAGGAGAGCGATCAGCTGCGCCAGCAAGATCTCTGTAGGTTCCTCTTCAGGAAAGATCAGTGTGGTACAGGAACATAAATCCTACTCTTTTCTGAATCTTATAATTAACCTAAAAAAAGACATCTAATTACTAAATAGATCAACATATAATTATATTCTCTCCTAAGAGCAATAATATATGCCCATCGCCACCCTTGTGTGACTTGTCTCTCAGACTATAAAATTCATGGAGGGTAAGCAGCTGTTGTTGTTTTTTGCAAAACTCTGTAAGATGCCCTGTATTGCTGGTTTGGTGCAAATAATAACAGGCTGGCTAATTATTAAATTCTCAGGGAGGAATTACGGCGGTCCTAAAAAGAGGGTTATTTGATACACATGACAAGATATTTATGTTGTGAAAGTTGCATGTTGTGGTGTTACGAGAAATGCTCTTTACGAAACACACTTAAGATAACATATCACCACATTTTCTTAACGCTAAGAACCTAAAGGAAGACAAAACAGTTAAAACATAGATTTTTTATCTTCATACGGTGATGGTGGGGAAGTATGTGTTTTGTGACAAATGTTAACATGCTCAAGCATCATTAACTTTTATTGTCCTGAGCTCATCTGATTTTGTTCCAAACATAAAATCTATTGTCAGTTCACCAAATGAGAAAGCAAAACTATAATAAAAGGTCATTAACCTACTGCCTATTTTCTTAGAGAGGTCTTGCATGTTACGCTTCTGGTTATTTTACTCACAGCTAAAATACCATTTTGAAAAACTGTTCGCAGATCGTGAAACTTTGGGAAATGGTCTTTCGAATGATATATACAGCATGTCAACTATATATGAAACTGAAAAATGGGTCTGTGGGTTGCTGCTTTCATGGAAATACCCTTTTTTGCAATCCTCTCACTTTCCCTGCCCCAAAACAGAGCCCCCCCCCAAAAAAACCTTTTCAAAAACAGTACATACAAACATGCAATTTAGTTTTATTCCACTCCAGCTATAAACATTTAAAAAAAACAAATGGCCAAAGGCCCAATTATGTGTAAGGATCCAATTTCCTTTAAAAAAAAAAAAAAAACAACTACTGCAGGGATATTTATAGACATGTATATATAGCCAACTGACCTTTGGACTGAGAAATGCAGTGTTAGAAGTACGGTATCTTCCAGAGGAGCAGTACAGTGGGGGTTAAATTCCTGCATTTCCACCTGTGGAGCAGATGATTAATCATCTCTTTAATCAGTTGACAGCCCCTTTAATTATATGCTATTGATACATAACTGCGCTTTGTAACAAAAGCGGAGCAGACAGGTTTCACAAAAGCTTGTGCCGCAATAAATTTATGCAGTTTATTCGAAGTGCCGCAAAAGTCTTTCTTTCCAAACTTAGGGTCATTGCCAGGGGATGAAAAGCACTGAGGCAAGGGGCCATGGCACAAATATCTACATAGGCTGATTTGTAGGCATATCTTACTTGATTTATTCCACCCTTCTCTCCAAAAAGCTCCAAATGGCCTACATCATGCTTCTCCTCCTTCTCATTTAATTCCCAACAACAACCCTGCGAGGTAGGCTAGGGTGAGAGACTGTGATTGGCTCAAGGGCACCCAGTGAGACACACTGGCTGTTGAGAAATTAAGATGGCCGGCAACTGGTGAGTTCAGCCAGCATTTTACTTTGACGGCAGGTGCATGTGCAAAGTATTTTTTTTAAGGAATGTCAGTTTAAATGGAAGGAGAAAGGGCAAGAATCGGGGTCCTGCAGCAAGGCTCAAGCCTCCTGGGTCGTAACTCCCATAGCAGTGGCAGAAAGAACCTTTTTGAGTCCATGTTCAATTCCGGGCAACATTTCTGAGAGTCACATGCCTACAGTGAGGCGGGGCCAGAGACAAATGTGGGCGGAGCAATGAATAAGACATTTGCTTTTCTAAAGTAGCCTAGATTCTGCACACACTCACACATTCCTCTCCTCTATCCTCCATCCATCCAGCCGAGAGGCATTATCAGTGTCTAGGGCACATTCCACCTAGACAGGGAGCAGTTGGTAGCAAGGGGTGTGGCT
Organism: Lacerta agilis; assembly: GCF_009819535.1. Lineage (NCBI taxonomy): Eukaryota > Metazoa > Chordata > Lepidosauria > Squamata > Lacertidae > Lacerta > Lacerta agilis. Next base: position 75,264,149 of record NC_046319.1, on the reverse strand, counting down.
TGAAGAGAAGGGGCGTGGCCCGAGGAAAATGGGTGTGGCCTGTGGAGAGTACCAAGGGCTGGACAGAGAGGGCTGGAGGGATGCATTTTGATCCCTGGGCCTGAAGTTCTCCCCCTGCCCTTCCTGGGTCAAACAGCACCTCCAAGGGTCTTCCCATTTTATCTTCACAATGACCCTGTGAGGTAGATCAGACTGAGAGGCTGCAACAGGACCAAGGTTTCCCAGTGAGCTTCATGGCTGAACAGGCATGAAGGTCCTAGGCCAACACTCTCTGACTATACCACACTGGCTTTCACCGTTTCCACCCATCACAAGAATCACCGTATGGGCTTGGTCAAGATATGCCACCCCCAAAGGACCCCCAGATCTGGCCTTATTTCCCTAGAGCACTACTGGAATTGCAGTGACGCTTTGCAGTACCCGGAACTGTTTGATGTAAGATGTTGTATGTGCTTTGCAGACTCGATCTGGGCGGCTGTCTAAATATCTTTAAAGCCTTGCGGTTGAATTCCAAGGGGTGGAACTGGCACAGAAACTGTATCTACCTCTGAAAAGGGGAAGGGGGGGGGTGAGTTTTGCTTGCTATCAAAATCTGTTCTTCGAATTCCTATGCAAACTGCTACAATGAAATGCCACAAAAAATTACAGCACGTCTTTCCTTTAATCATATGGCAGGACACACAGCAATCGCCTTTGATATTTTAGTTGTTTCCATAGCAGGAGGTGAGATTGTCTAGTGGGGTGCTGGAGATTTTGAATCAGATTTTGAAAAGCAGGCATCACTGGATCAAATCCATCAGTTTGTTGGACTAATTGAACTAATAGTTTTAATTGCATTTTGGGAAAAATGTGCAATTAATTGTTAATTAATTTTCTTGTGATATTATCCTCCTTAGTGGGTCATGCAAATGGCTATTATGAACAATGCTTTTTTATAGGGTACTGTTTTGGGACGGGCAGGTGTGGAGGACTCCCTGAATGGGGCAACTGTGCCCCTGAAGGACCAGGTGCGCAGCCTGGGAGTCATTTTGGACTCACAGCTGTCCATGGAGGCGCAGGTTAATTCTGTATCCAGGGCAGCTGTCTACCAGCTCCATCTGGTACGCAAGCTGAGACCCTACCTGCCCGCAGACTGTCTCGCCAGAGTGGTGCATGCTCTGGTTATCTCCTGCTTAGACTACTGCAATGTGCTCTATGTGGGGCTACCTTTGAAGGTGACCCAGAAACTACAACTAATCCAGAATGCAGCAGCCAGACAGGTGACTGGGAGCGGCCGCCGAGACCATGTAACCCCAGTCCCGAAAGACCTATATTGGCTCCCAGTATGTTTCCTAGCACAATTCGAAGCGTTGGTGCTGACCTTTAAAGCCCTAAACTGCCTTGGCCCAGTATACCTGAAGGAGTGTCTCCACCCCCATCGTTTAGCCTGGACACTGAGGTCCAGCTCCGAGGGCATTCTGGTGGTTCCCTCACTGCGAGAAGCAAAGTTACAGGGAACCAGGCAGAGGGCCTTCTCGGTAGTGGCGCCCTCCCTGTGGAACGCCCTCCCATCAGATGTCAAGGAAATAAACAAGTATCTGACTTTTAGAAGACATCTGAAGGCAGCCCTGTTTAGGGAAGTTTTTAATGTTTGCTGTTTTATCATGTTTTTTATATTTTGTTTGAAGCCGCCCGGAGTGGCTGAGGAAACCCAGACAGATAGGCAAGGTATCACCTATACTAATAAAGTGCAAGTGTCTCTGCGTCCAGTCCCTGTGTCCGTGGGATTGCGCTACTGCGCATGTGCCCCATGGACAGCCGTTGGAGCGCAGAGACGCTCTGCGCGTGTTCCCGATGTTGTTAGGGCAACAGGGATGCTATGCGCAGAGCTGGCTACGTCATGCGGCTCTCGCGTTGTTGGGGAAAAAAACAAGATAAGCGAGAGCTGCTTAGTCAGCTCTGCGCATGTCCCCGACGTTGCTAGGGCAACAGTTTGACCACATATGTTCTAGCGCCCGTTAATTTAACGGGGTTAATGTACTAGTAAATAATAATTTATTATTATTATTATTGTTGTTATTATTATGTGGGATGGGGATGGGTTTATGGAACCAAGGAGGCAGTGGCCGCAGAAAGTTTGGGCACCGCTCATCTGCAGCCAGGGATAACGCTGCCTGCTGTAATAAGAAAAAAATCTGCCCTTATTCCCTTATGGGGTACACAAGAGCCCTTGCAAAGTCCTTTCCAGGTTCTCCATTGGTAGGAGTAAAAAACAGAGGCCAACCAGAGAAGATTGAGAAGCAAAGCAGCTAGTAAGCTTGATCTTTATTGGAGCTGTTGCAACAGCGGTGATTTTCAGGGGGAAAGACCCAGAACAAAGCAGCCATGCTCTTATAAAGACATTTCAAAATTCACCTCCTCCCTGCAGATGAAAACACTTGGCCAGCTAGGATCAAAATGGAGTGAGGCCTGTCTTCCTGTGCTGTTTTCAGACATGTGGCCTTATTTGTTTGGTACATTAATAACAATTATTATATATTATATATGAAAGACCTTAAAATTCTGACAGCACTGCTCTCTTTGGTAAGCAAGAGAAGGAGGAGCGAGGAAACAGGTCACGATGAAAGTATCCATTTGAAGAAGAGAATGTGAAAGTTGCAGAAATATGAGCTCCCCCAACCCACATGAGAATCTCATCTCTCCTGGTTGTTGAGCTGCGAGGTGGCATTTGTATCCTGCAGGAGCTGGGATTTGTATCGTGTAATTCATTGTTGCAATGCAGTGCCCAGGAAGTCTTCAAAAGCCTCGCCCACATTCCTGCCATGCATTTAAAGTGCTATCTGATATCACTTTCAACAGTCACGGCTTCCCCCAAAGAATTCTGGGAGCTGTAGTTTGTGAAGGATGCTAAAACCAACCCCCCCCCCCGGCTGCAATTTGCAGAGTGGTTTATCAGTCAATCCCCCTTCACAGGGAACTATGGGATTTGTAGCTCTGGAAGGGGAATACTGTATTGGAGTTTAACACCCACCATCTGCAGCGTGAGTGTGTTTGTTAATAACGCCAGCTGTTTTTCAGCAGCTTTGAATACTTAAAAATGATACACAGGTGAGCAGCACAATGGCTTTACTGCACAAAGACAAAGCCTTCTGCAACTTCTCAATTCATACATGACATGCAAACATTATAGCATACATCCGGCGTCCTCAACACAGTGCCTATGGGCTGCCTACGCCATCGTCTGAGCCTCCCAATTATCCCCATTTTTTTTTACATTTTTAAAAAAGTTTTTTTGGGAGGTGGGGTCGGGGCTGGCTGCCAGGGGTTTTTTTTTGCCTGTGTTGTTGAGTGTGTTTTTGAGTGTGTGTGTTTTGCTGGGGTTTCTGCGCAGGGTGGGCGGAGTGTCCGAGCCTTGCCAGTTCTTCTGTGAAATGAGTATTTTGTGGCATCCACAGCAATTTCATAGATTCCCACATATGCCCACAGGGCCCTAGCAATATTCATAAAACCAGCCACGATTAAGTTGCAATAAGATCAGCCGTCCCCTTCATGGATCACTGCCTTGTCGTGGCGAAGGGGCTTGAATTACTCAGGGAAGCTATGAGCTATGCCGTGCAGGGCCACCCAAGATGGACAGGTCATAGTGGAGAGTTTGGACCAAACGTGATCCACCTGGAGGAGGAACTGGCAACCCACTCCAGTATCCCTGCCAAGAAAACTCCATGGACAAAGACAACAGGCATATAAAAGATATGACGCTGGAAGATGAGCCCCTCAGGTCGGAAGGCGTCCAACATGCTACTGGGGAAGAGCGGAGGACAAGTACAAGTAGATCCAAAGCTGATGAAGCGGCTGGGCCAAAGCCGAAAGGACACTCAGTTGCGGATATGCCTGGAAGCGAAAGGAAAGTCCAATGCTGTAAAGAAAAGTATTGCATAGGAACCTGGAATGTAAGAACCATGAACCTTGGTAAGCTGGATGTGGTCAAAAATGAGATGGCAAGAATAAACATTGACATCCTAGGCATCAGTGAACTAAAATGGACGGGAATGGGCGAATTCAGTTCAGATGACTATCATATCTACTACTGCGGGCAGGAATCCCGTAAAAGAAATGGAGTGGCCCTCATAGTCAACAAAAGAGTGGCGAAAGCTGTACTGGGATGCAATTTCAAAAATGATAGATTGATCTCGATACGAATCCAAGGCAGTCCTTTTAACATCACAGTAATCCAAGTTTATGCACCAACTTCCAGTGCTGAAGAAACTGAAATTGACCAATTCTATGAAGACTTACAACACCTTATAGAAATGACACCAAAGAAGGATGTTCTTCTCATTATAGGGGATTGGAATGCTAAAGTAGGGAGTCAAGAGATAAAAGGAACAACTGGCAAGTTTGGCCTTGGAGTTCAAAATGAAGCAGGGCAAAGGCTAATAGAGTTCTGTCAGGAGAACAAGCTGGTCATCACAAACACTCTTTTCCAACAACACAAGAGACGACTCTACACATGGACATCACCAGATGGGCGACATCGAAATCAGATTGATTATATTCTCTGCAGCCAAAGATGGAGAAGCTCTATACACTCAGCAAAAACAAGACCTGGAGCTGACTGTGGCTCTGATCATCAGCTTCTTATAGCAAAATTCCAGCTTAAACTGAAGAAAGTAGGAAAAACCACTGGGCCAGTAAGATACAATCTAAATCAAATTCCTTATGAATACACAGTTGAAGTGAAAAACAGGTTTAAGGACTTAGATTTGGTGGATAGAGTGCCTGAAGAACTGTGGATGGAGGCTCGTAACATTATACAGAAGGCAGCAACGAAAACCATCCCAATGAAAAAGAAATGCAAGAAAGCAAAGTGGCTGTCCAATGAGGCCTTAAAAATAGCGGGGGAGAGAAGGCAAGCAAAATGCGAGGGAGATAGTGAAAGATACAGGAAATTGAATGCAGATTTCCAAAGAATAGCAAGGAGAGACAAGAGGGCCTTTCTAAACGAGCAATGCAAAGAAATAGAGGAAAATAACAGAATGGGAAAAACCAGAGATCTGTTCAAGAAAATTGGAGATATGAAAGGAACATTTCGTACAAAGATTACCACAATTAAGGACAAAAGTGGAAAGGACCTAACAGAAGCAGAAGACATCAAGAAGAGGTGGCAAGAATACACAGAGGAACTATACCAGAAAGATATAGAGGTCTCATACACCCCAGGTAGTGTGGTTGCTGACCTTGAGCCAGACATCCTGGAGAGTGAAGTCAAATGGGCCTTAGAAAGCCTTGCTAACAACAAGGCCAGTGGAAGTGATGATATTCCAGCTGAACTATTTAAAATCCTAAAAGATGATGCTGTTAAGGTGCTACACTCAATATGCCAACAAGTTTGGAAAACTCAGCAGTGGCCAGAGGATTGGAGAAGATCAGTTTACATCCCAATTCCAAAGAAGGGCAGTGCCAAAGAATGCTCCAACTACCGCACAATTGCACTCATTTCACACGCTAGCAAGGTTATGCTTAAAATTCTACAAGGCAGGCTTAAGCAGTACGTGGACCGAGAACTCCCAGAAGTGCAAGCTGGATTTCGAAGGGGCAGAGGAACCAGAGACCAAATTGCAAACATGCGCTGGACTATGGAGAAAGCTAGAGAGTTCCAGAAAAACATCTACTTCTGCTTCATTGACTACGCAAAAGCATTTGACTGTGTCGACCACAGCAAACTATGGAAAGTTCTTAAAGAAATGGGAGTGCCGGATCACCTCATCTGTCTCCTGAGAAATCTCTATTTGGGACAAGAAGCTACAGTTAGAACTGGATATGGAATAACTGATTGGTTCAAAATTGGGAAAGGAGTACGACAAGGCTGTATATTGTCTCCCTGCTTATTTAACTTATATGCAGAATTTATCATGCGAAAGGCTGGGCTGGATGAATCCCAAACCGGAATTAAGATTGCCGGAAAAAATATCAACAACCTCAGATATGCTGATGATACAACCTTGATGGCAGAAAGTGAGGAGGAATTGAAGAACCTTTTAATGAGGGTGAAAGAGGAAAGCGCAAAATATGGTCTGAAGCTCAACATCAAAAAAACTAAGATCATGGCCACTGGTCCCATCACCTCCTGGCAAATAGAAGGGGAAGAAATGGAGGCAGTGAGAGATTTCACTTTCTTGGGTTCCATGATCACTGCAGATGGTGACAGCAGTCACGAAATTAGAAGACGCCTGCTTCTTGGGAGAAAAGCAATGACAAACCTAGACAGCATCTTAAAAAGCAAAGACATCACCTTGCCAACAAAGGTCCGTATAGTTAAAGCTATGGTTTTCCCAGTAGTAATGTACGGAAGTGAGAGCTGGACCGTCAAGAAGGCTGATCGCCGAAGAATTGATGCTTTTGAATTATGGTGCTGGAGGAGACTCTTGAGAGTCCCATGGACTGCAAGAAGATCAAACCTATCCATTCTCAAGGAAATCGGCCCTGAGTGCTCACTGGAAGGACAGATCCTGAGGCTGAGGCTCCAGTACTTTGGCCACCTCATGAGAAGAGAAAACTCCCTGGAAAAGACCCTGATGTTGGGAAAGATGGAGGGAACGAGGAGAAGGGGACGACAGAGGATGAGATGGTTGGACAGTGTTCTCGAAGCTACTAACATGAGTTTGGCCAAACTGCGGGAGGCAGTGAATGATAGGCGTGCCTGGCGTGCTCTGGTCCATGGGGTCACGAAGAGTCGGACACGACTGAACGACTGAACAACAACAACAAAGATCAGCCGTCACTGCTACCCACGTGAATCAATTCAGTTCAAGGAAGAACACAGTATGGTGTTGTTGTTTTTTTAAAAAAAGCCCAAGCAATTTATTGGTAGTGGTGGGGAAACCGCGACCCCTTCCCGTAAGTAATATAAATCTGATTACAGGCCATTAATATCCAGGAGTCAAGTTGCAATATTTTGCAGTGTTTTATCCAAAGGAAGAGACTATACAAACATTAAAGTATCTGGTTCTCACCTGTGCAACACGTCACAGGCGGCAACAACACAGGAACAGCTTTTCTCCCATTCCTTCGTCGTCATGCATTGAGGGTGGGGAAGGAGGAAGTTACACCTGTTGAATACTTTCCTGTCTCTCAGCAGTTAATAGAAGGATAGCTTCCTGAATGGGTTTTATTTCTCAGGGTGCAGTCTGTATTTTGGCCACATGGTGTCACTGCTGCTCCAGAGAGAGAGAGAGAGAGAGAGAGAGAGAGAGAGAGAGAGACCTACGAGTTCTTTGACTCACTACCGGTAATCAGCGGCTATTTATATCGCCTCTGTTCCCACCAGCGATCGCCAACCTGGCGCCCTCCAAATTATGCTGGACTCCAAAAGCATTTAAAAAGCACTTTATTGGCAGCCTTTAATTCGCCAGCTGCAGTTGCCCAGATGTTCAGCAGTTCTGGCAGAAATAGCTAACAAATAACTGAACCCAAAGCCAGCTTGCGCATAGATGTGCATGGATGTTTCTCTGCAGAGCTTGTGACAGTGTCCCCTCCTGAGCTTGCAGGTGGCTTCCTTTTTGCTATGATGCATTGGTCAGGGGCAGATGTTGGCAGGTGCGCAGCTGGAGACTGCCGCGGTCCATGGAGAAGAAGCATTTCTTCTTGCGTGGGAACTTCTGGTTAGGTCATACTCCTTTTCCTGTAGCTTACTTTCCGCTCCCACTTCCTGTTTTACACTAAAGCATCAACAAACAGCGGGTACTGGACATGATGGCATACCAAAGGCCTGCCATGATTCAGATGGGAGGAGATAACCTGTCATCAGGCCAGCTCATGCTCAGAGAGCCACAGAGTCCTCAGTACAGTTAGAGAGCCTGCTGGGGGCTGGGGAGACCTGCTTTCACCTTCCCCAAGTGGCTATAAAGCTGTTTTAGGAACCTGTAGTAAACCTGTAGTAAATCTGTAGTAAACCTGTAGTAAACTATCACCTCGCTGGGTTGTGAGGGTGAAAAATGTGAACATCCCTTACATCCCTGTATATCAGATTAACACCGGGAGAGCAAAAGGTTAACAGGAGAGTACGCCCAGGGATGGAAGGAAGAGAAAACACCAACTAAAGAAGAGTGGATTATGAAGACGATGGGAATACGCTGAAATGGCAAAGATGACTGGAAGAATCGGACACCAAGAGGACAACAAATTTAATACGGAATGGGGGGAAAATACATAGACTGTATTAAAGAGCATTGTAAACACTTAAAGACGTTAGCAAGATTTTTTTAATAACACTTGTAATTGCAAAAACCAAAAGACAAAAAAGGATTAAATTAAAGTTAGACAAATGTAACCAAATGCGGTAAAGATAAAAAAGGTACATTTTGAAAACCAGAGGGGTGGGGTGGGGGGAAGCCCGGGGGTTCAGAGAACCCTAAGTTTGTATCAGTGTTATTTTGTTTCAATGGATGTTTGTAATGTTAAAAAAAAATATGAATAATAATAATAAAGTGGCATGAGAGTGCTTTCCTGTATCACACAAATGTGTCCCGGGTTGCACTAATTTCCAGTTCCCCTTTCCGTTCCGCTTGAGGAAGAGCTCTGTGTGACTCAAAAGCCTACACACGTCCCAACGAATGCAGCGTTCTCTCCTGCCGGTTCCGTATGGTCGGCATAACTGGCACTCTCTGTCCCTGGCTGGAATGTTGATGGGGCCGGCGTGTTCTCCTGATAACAAGGGACATCCCTTTGAACACAGGATGTGTAGCAACCCTATCAAGATGGTCCTTTCTGCTGAAACCTTCCTCTGCCAACCACAGTACGTTGGTGGGAAGTTGCATTACCGCTTCTCTGTAAAAACAAAAGAAATCCACAAGGCAACGGCAGGCATACCTGCTCCTGCCCGGATCCATATTGCGCACCTGGTGAAGTTGGTGGGTGGCTGGGTTTCTCTACGTATAGGCCATATTCACACCATACCTTTAAAGTTTGTGATGCCCATTATTTATTTACATTTTATTAGTTTTCCAATAAAAACAGCCAATTAACATATCCATCAAATCATAATAATCCAATTAAAAACAATAAACTAAAATAAAAAACAACCAAATTACAATCAAATTATTAATTTTTCTGGGGCTCCCCATAGTCTGGACCTTGAAGCATCTCTCATATCTTCTTCCTGCTTTGTCGTTATTCTCAAATTTTCCGCATTCCGATCTTGACACTTTGTAGTTCATAGTTCTCCGTCCCTGGGTGTGCGATTCTCAATCGTGTCAGAAATCACAAATCCTTTCATCCATCAGGTACAGCTTTATTTGTATATAGTCCACTGTCTGTTTGCCTGTGCACCTTTTCCTGACTCCGTTCCATTCTTCCAGTCCAAGCTGTAGTCCGAATCTTTCCTCTGAAGTCCGAATCTATCCGTTGAAATTTAATGACGCAGCAACTGCCAAGTTATTTCAATCAGGGCTGTTATCCAAGCCTTAAGATTTATTGACAAAATAATTTCCACCTTGTTTCTTAGGCAAACTGTCTGCAATATTGAAATACAAATGAACTGTATTCCACAAATATAAATCATTGGGCGATTGATCAGCTTTTCTGGAGACCACACAGTCCGCCCCCCTCCGGGCCATGGAGCGGGGGCTGCTAGACATCCATTAAGCCTTCTCTCTCACTCATAATGAAGAAATTCTGCAAACAGCTGTGCTATGTGTTGTCCCAAATTATTGTCTCAAATCATTATGAAGTCAGCCAACAAGTATTTCCCACTTCTCTCAAAGAAGGGATGCATTCTTATTATTTGGTGCTGCTTCATCTACAATCGCCATCTTGCTTCTTCTTTTGTCCTTATCAAGTCTTTCAAGTCTAAGAAAAGTTGCGCAGTTAAATACTCAATTTTAAATAGAAGTCCATCTGTACTTTCCAAAAAATAATAATTGGTTCCTTAATGAGGCTTGGCATAGAAAACAATTGTAGATATCAAGAAGAAAACAAAGAACGTACCGATCTCCTCCGTAAATCCAAACATCATGTTGAGAATCTCTTTGTAGTCCAAGCTTAAACACCAGGGTCTATACAATTCTGCAGGTTTTTTTCCTCAATCTTCTTCAGTCCAGACTATGTCTGTTTATTGTCCAAATCTAATTATTTTATCAAACAGATATTCCCGGCTATGGGAATGACTTTGGAGAGTGCCAGCCGTGTCGTGTCATGCTCTGGGACCCAGCACCCTGCCACTTGCATCTTGTTGCAAGTTGGCAGTCTTGGGTGATCCGAGGGTCATTGAGACAGTCCACCCCCATCCTGGGGAGTCTGCCATGGCCAATTACCCCCATATCGACCCTGAATTATCGGCACGGCTGAGGTCCGATCGTATGGGAGTCAGCCATTTCCCACCGCTGGAAACAGGAAGCCCTCCTGTGATGCCCCTTTAAACCGTCAGCTTCCCCCAAGGAATTCTGGGAGCTGCAGTGTATCAAGGGGCCTGAGAGTTGCGAGGAGGTCTCTCTCCCCCCCCCATTCCCCTCGCAGATCTACAATTCCCAGTGTTGCCTGTGAAAAGGGATTGATTGTTAAACCACTCCGGAAGTCGTAGTATGGGGAAGGTAACAGGGGTCGCCTGGCAAATTCCAGAGGCCTTAACAAACTGAAGCTCCCAGGATTCTTTGGGAGAAGCCAGGACTGCTTAAAGGGGCATCACCATGGTACAAAAGTGGCCCCATATGCTGAACATACAAAGAATCAAAGAGCCTGCTGGATCAGGCCAATGGCTCATCTAGTCCAGCATCCTGTTATCACAGTGACCAACCAGACACCTTTTGGAAACCCACAAGAAACCCACAAGCTTCCAGCAGCTGGTATTCATACCTGGAGGGCACCCGGTTGGGGATGGCTGTTCTAAGCTACGTGACAGGTTCCCTCACCACCTCAGCTTCCTGTTTATCTTACAACAAACTATGAAGAAGACGAGAGTCTCGGCTGGAATCTCCTTTAGTGGCAGGTCGGATTCCCTTGCATTTTTGGGTTTCTGTATCTTTGAAGAGCAGGTCCTCCCCTGACATATCGCAAAACTATTTTGGGAAGCTGGCCTTGGTTTCAGAAACGGCTTGCCACATGGCACGGATTCCGGAGCGTAAGGAAAGAGGTTTTGCCGTCCTTTTGACCCTGGTCTCCCATTTCGGGCATCAGCGGCAAAAACAAGGGAGGGAGGAACAAGTCACTCCTGCGCATTCTAAGCTTCTTGATAATATTTGAACTGGATTTGTCTGAAGGAAGCGCTGCAAAACATGTGCTCTGCAGGCAGGTCCCAGGTTTGTTGCCCGGCATCTCGGGATATAGCTGAGAAAGAATCCCGCCCGAGCTCCAGGAGAATTGCTGTCAATCAGCAGAGACTAAGCTAGAGCTCGGGATGCGGGTGGCGCTGTGGGTTAAACTACAGGGCCTAGGGCTTGCCGATCAGAAGGTTGGCGGTTCGAATCCCCGCAACGGGGTAAGCTCCTGTTGCTTGGTCCCTGCTCCTGCCAACCTAGCAGTTCGAAAGCACGTCAAAGTGCAAGTAGATAAATAGGTACTGCTCCAGCGGGAAGGTAAACGGCGTTTCCGTGTGCTGCTCGGGTTCGCCAGAAGCGGCTTAGTCATGCTGGCCACATGACCCAGAAGCTGTACGCCGGCTCCCTCGGCCAGTAAAGCGAGATGAGCACCGCAACCCCAGAATCGTCCGCGACTGGACCTAATGGTCAGGGGTCCCTTTGCCTTAAGCTAGAGCTCATAATAAGGCAACTTCATAGTTTCGATCACCATTCTGTGAACTGCGCCCTTCCTTCTCGGAAGCTGGAGTGCTTTTGAGCATGCCATGACTTCACAGCAGGGGAAGTAGAGGACCAGTAGCTGAGTGGGCACATCTGACAGATTGCCTGTTTTTAACGCCCGGAAGACGTGACATCCAATCTGATGCTATAAACTTATATTACAGTCAGAAGCACAAGGAGCTGAGTGATAAAAAGTGGCAAGGGGAGGGGGAGAAGAGATTATCAGAGAGCAAATTGCGCCTCAGATTCAGAAATCTGGAGTTGGCAGCCACTCAGAGCACATTCAGCACCAATAATAATCTCTTTTTGGGAGCATCAGGTTTCAGGTAATGGCTGTCCAGTTTCCACAGACATCCATTCATTTAAGCATGCAAAACATAAAATGCACAGCTGCCATTGGGGTGGCAATTTCAAAATAGCGCAGGTGATGTTTTGTGCCAGTTCTGAGGGGCTCTTTTGAGGACCCCCCTTTTGCAAGAGAGTCTAACTTTGCAACCCCCAACCCCGCAATCCTTCATCCAGCCAACTCCAGGCATTGTTAAGCAGGTAACTCCCAGCCTGGGACATTGGAGCACTTTGGGAAATCTGCTTTGTATACAGAAAATTGATCTCACCTGAATGAATCCAGCAGCTTGGAGCCCCATTACTGGCAAAAAGAAAGCAAAAGCAACACACAAGCCAGCCCCAGGGGAAAAAATCCTTTGGGTGGGTTTTAATCAGCTGAAGTTCGCTGCAAATTTTCTTGATTCCAAAATACATTTGAGCGTAGATCACAAACTTGCAAAAGTCAAGTTGCACCAGAGGAAAATGATAGCATGCTGTCTCTGCAGTAGCTTCCCCTCTTTCCAGCGGCTGAGTTTTTCCTTGTTTTGCTTCTCTTTCAAGCAGCCCATTTTTGTCCTGCGTTAGCTTCTGTTTCCATGCGGAGTTATCAGCCTTTTCCAAATATTTTGGCACAGGCCCGAGGTTTTGTTTTGAAACGGCAGGTTCCGTTGCCAGCAGCTTCTGTGCATTTTCTGTCTGAGGAATCTGAAAATAGTCCATGAAGGACTGTGTGTGTGTGTGTGTGTGTTTGTGGTGTTTTGGGCATAGTTAAACTATGGAACCCACTGCCACAGGAGGCAGGGGTGGCCATTTGCCAGATCCAACAGACCCTTCTCAAATTCTTAAAGAGTATAAATCAAAGTTTTTTGAAATCTGACCGAGGAAAGCAGGTATACATAATACGATTAAATGTGATATATGTTCAGTGCGGATTTATTTATTATCATTTACATTTATAAACTGCCCCTCATCCCACACAATCCCAGGCAGTGAACATTTTGTTGGTGGTGGCTGGCATCTCGAGAGACAATGGAGTGCGCCTCCAGGGGTCAAACTACTGCATTAGCAGCACCGAAGTGACCTCCCCTGGGTGCAAGCCTGGGCATTGTGTCTGGAGGTCCTGAGCTGCCCAGGCGACAAGACGTAGCCTTGCTGATCCAAAGAAAAGCAGAGCAAGACTTTTGGCACCAGCTTGTCTGCAGGAGTTGCCGGAAGGAGGCGTACAAGGCGCGATCCAACCGCCTTAAGGACTCCACTCCAGATTTTTGTAGCCTTTTCTTTTCCATCAGATATCCTGCAAGGCATGTTAAGGATCAGAGTTTTCCTTCTCCTAGATGAGCTGTCTTCCCAGGTGGACGAGCCCCATCTGCCCCTCACTTCCCTCTATATAATAATAATAATAAACCCATAACGCTCTCCATTTTCAATGTCATTAAAATCCAATTAAACCGGTAAGCACAATTCAAAACAATTCGGCGGCGGCATTCAAAATTGCCTTGTTAAGTCACTGATGTCCCCTTGATGCTTGTGTGAACAGATGTGCCTTAAGCTCTTGTCTGAATATCGTCAGGGAGGGGGGCAGCCTCATCTCCGTTGGGGGAGAGTTATACAAATTGGGGAGGGGCCCAATCCCATGTCGCGTCTTAGGAAGTGCTTTTAAGGGAGAAAAAAGAGCAGTATATCTTGATTGCGGGTGGGCGACAGAAACAAACAAGTACTCTGTCTCCACTGAATCTAAAATAAAATGTATGTTTCCTCATCCAAAAAGCGTTTTGTGTTTTTTTTTTTTTTACATTCTGTGTTTTAGTAAAGGTCTCGTGCCCCATGCAGGGAGTCATAGAATAATAGGATTGTAGAGTTGGAAGGGAACCACAAGAGTCATCTAGTCCAACCCCCTGCAATGTAGGACCCTTTGCCTCAGGTGGGTCTCAAACCCTGCGATTAAGAGTCTCCGTGGAGTAAAGCTATCCAGCTTCGACTGAGCTATCCCAGGAATGAGGGCTACTGCCGATCACCCCCCACCTCAGCTCTTCAAGCCCCCTCCAGGGTGTTTGGTCATAGAAACGGGATGCGTGGAATTTTTCCTGTCCTTCCTCTCCAGTTCTCTGGCTGCAATTTGCAGGGGGGGTACATGCACGGCAGGCCCAAAATAGCCTCGGAAAATAAACAAGGGTGACCTTAACTCTCAATTAGCCACCACCAATTAATCAACGAGGATTTATTTCTGTATCGGAGAGGCTGCCCCCCTTCTCTACAGACCTTTTCAGGTGTTAAGATCAGAAGAGGGGCCCTATTTGTGAGTAGTTTCAGTGCTCTCAGAAGCTTAGGTTTTTTTGGGGGGGGCAGGCCAGGAGAAGGCATTTTCTCTGGCAGCCCCCAAAATTGTGCATCTCCCACCGCACAGAGGTGCATCTGGCAACATCATTATCCAGCTTTCATATGCTGAAGATGGACCTCTCTCTCTCTCTCCCCTGGCCTTTGACCCTAGAGAGAGAGATTTTTAGGAACCACTCCAGTTGCAACTGCAATTTGCTTTTAAGTTGTTTTTACTGCTGTGTTTCATACACTGCTTTTAATGCTGTAACCCATCCTGGAACCTTATGGTGAAGGACAGGTGATAAATGTAATAATCATCAGTCAATCAATCAATCAATCAATCAATCATTTGTTTAGGTGATTTGTGACTTGTTTCCCAGAAGGCACCCTTGAGGTGCTTTACAACATAAGAAAAACACATATTAAAAATATTTGAAACAAATTGCACCTACATAAAACACACACACTTTAAAAACAGCAGCAGCACAAATAAATCCATTTGGACCCAACCCAGACACCAACTGGGATAAAGATCTCCATCTAGAAAGCTTGTCGTAAGCTTTAGCAAATGCCAGGAAAAAACCCTAGATAAGTTGCCCGTCTGAGATATAGTGGCAGGGAGTTCCAAAGGGAAGGAGGAACTGCCATGCTATGAGCCCGACTCTGAGAGCATTTGGAACTGATCTCCTAGCAGGAAAGTGCCTGCAGGATGCCCTCTCCTGCAGAATGTATTATGAGTGGAGCTTGGCGTTTACAAATAAAGGAGTAAAAGACCCCAAACGCCCTAATCTGGGTGCCTTGCAGGCTGGAGGATGAGTTCATTTGACCCAGAATACAGCTACCACCCTCCCCCAGGACATCTTCACGTGGGGCAAAGTTAAACTACGGAACTCTCTGCCACAGGAGGCAGGGATGATTACAAGAGAGGACTAGACAGATTCATGGAGGAGAAGGCTATTAATGGCTATTAGCCAAGATGGCTTTATCATAGAATCATAGAGCTGGAAGGGACCATGAGGGTCATCTAGTTCAACCCTGTGCAGTGCAGGAATCTTTATGCCCAGGGTGGGGCTCGAACCCACGACCCTGAGATTGTTGGAGGCAGCAATGCTTCTGAATGCCCAACGCCAGAAACCGCAGGTAAAGGTAAAGGACCCCTGGACAGTTAAGTCCAGTCAAAGGCAACTATGGGGTTGCGGCGCTCATCTCGCTTTCAGTCTGAGAGAGCCAGCGTTTGTCCACAGACAGCTTTCCGGGTCATGTGGCCAGCAGGACTAAACCGCTTCTGGCGCAACAGAACACAGTGACAGAAAGCAGAGCGCATGGAAACGCTGTTTACCTTCCCGCCGCAGCGGTACCTATTTATCTACTTGCACTGGTGTGTTTTCGAACTGCTAGGTTGGCAGGAGCTGGGACAGAGCAACGGGAGCTCACCCCGTCGCGGGGATTCGAACCACCGACCTTCCGATCGGTAAGCCCAAGAGGTTCAGTGGTGCCAACCACAGTGCCAACCATGTCCCTAGAAACCGCAGGAGAGGGCTCTCATGCACAAGCATCTGGCTGGCGGCTGTGAGAAAAGGATGCTGGACTTGGTGGGCCTGACCTTCTGTTCTTTAGCACAGGAGAGTTTTAACAACTCTGCTTTTCAATCCCTGCTTAGGCGCACCAGGCACCTGAGAGGCCAGGAATGCGGAGAAGGCCCCGGGGTGGGAATTATGGCCTGCCCAGATGGACGCCAGCCAACTCCATCCATCAGGCCGCCATCCCCTGGTCTGACTCATGCCTCGCTGTCAGCTGTTGACAGGCCTCGCTCGAGGGAGGAGATGCCTGATACCGGGCCGAGCCGCCTCCCGTCCCAGGGCCTCGGGCTGCCTCCGCTCGGAATAAAAAGCCCCCCCACATGCGTGTGTGTGGCTTGCACCTCCTGGCCAGGCCCGTTGTCTGCAGCCAGATACGCTCAGATAACACAGACACACACAACTCAGAGGCTTCGCTTGCGTCTTTGCGCCAGAGGAACCGGCGAACGGAGTCTCTCCCACGAAACAGACCCACAACGCACCTCTGACCCGCAACCCTGCAGCCTAGAGAAACTTGCGGCGCACAGTGGACGAGTCACACAGCTTCCTAGCTTGGCAGTGGGTGCTGTCCAGGGAAAGCAGACCCCCCACCCCACCCCACAGCCAAATGTCATTCTTTATATTCTTCCTCGGAAAGACCTAAACACAGGTCCATTCGAGTGTCTGCCGTTACAGGGGAAAAAACAGCTTCCTTCTGCAGTTCCTGAATCGTCTGCCACACATGAACACAACACGCAGTGTAATGTTTTCATTATTAAATTTCACCAGCAGGTCCCAAAATTCAGAATTAAAAGCAGATAGGACATATTACATTTGCAAGAACCTCGAGTTCTTGCCAAAGGCCGCAGATTTTTCGGGGTTGGGTTGTTGTCCTACAGTTGTTGTTGTTGTTGTTGTTTTTGCAATCTTCAGTTATTCATATGCCCACATCAGTCTGTGGTATTTTTTCAAGTCTTGATGAAAAGTCGGTGGCATTTCAGCATGAATTTCAATAATAATAATAATAATAATAATAATAATAATAATAATAATAATAATTATACCCCACCCATCTGGCTGGGTTTCCCCAGTCACTGTGGGCAGCTCCCAACAGAATTATTAAAAATACAATAAAACATCAAACATTCAAAACTCCCCTAAACAGGGTTGCCTTCAGATGTCTTCTAAAAGTCAGATAGTTGTTTATCTCCTTGACATCTGATAGGAGGGCGTTCCACGGGGTGGGCGCCACCACTGAGAAGACCCTCTGCCTGGTTCCCCGTAACCTCACTTCTCGCAGGGAGGGAACGGCCAGAAGGCCCTCGGAGCTGGACCTCAGTGTCTGGGCTGAACGATGGGGGTGGAGACGCTCCTTCAGGTATACTGGGCCGAGGCCGTTTAGGGCTTTGAAGGTCAGCACCAACATTTTGAATTGTGCTCGGAAACGTACTGGGAGCCAATGTAGGTCTTTCAGGAGGACCGGTGATACATGGTCTCGGCGGCCGCTCCCAGTCACCAGTCTAGCTGCCGCATTCTGGATTAGTTGCAGTTTCCGGGTCACCTTCAAAGGTAGCCCCACATAGAGCACATTGCAGTAGTCCAAGCGAGAGATAACCAGAGCATGCACCACTCTAGCAAAACACCTTTCCCCTAATGAAATGCACCTGTATTTTATTTCCATTCATGTTAACGCATGCTTTGCTCGAGTATATGCCTTTTGGTATACACCTGGCTGGGGGACTGCAGCGCAAAAAAAAATCATAAAAGTGCCAGTTTTGACGTACGCCTGTTTTTCGGTTCGTGTGTTGTTTCCAAGAAACCCAGGCTTGAAAGATTCGCCTTTAAACGGGAACTGAATCTGATTTCTCTCCCAGCTAGGAACACCAATGCACAAGCTGTAGCCACGAGAAACACACTGCAGCTCACATTTACAAGTGCTGCCCATTTTTGCACACCGTCTATTTCCACACAAACACACACCAGGTGCCCTGCAAGTTCAGCTGGCTCATGCCGACCTTCCCTAGGCCAAAGGGAGCTAATCCCTGCGAGGGGAGGGGGGCAGAAGTGTGCCAGGCCTCCTCCATGTGCAAAACTCTGCCGTAGCTGTTGGCAACCCGAGGGGAGAGTGCCGGGGATGAAGGGGGGAGAGAGAGAGGGTGGGAGAAGGAACATTGCAGGAAGAGCGCCCAGCGTAGAGGAGATTCCTGCATGGACCGAGCCCTCGTTGGCTGGCAGCCGGCCAACCTGTCTATGCCCCTAATCCCTGAGCATGCCCACCCGACGTGGCAGAGGCCCAGGCCTACTCTAAGAGGGCGCAGCAAGGCCAGGCGGCAGCTCTGGCTGAATACTACGCATGCCTTCGGTGAACATTTGCAGGCCTTCCCAGTTTTGACGGGGCGGGGAAGGGGGGGGAGGAACGGTAATCCTCCTTTTATGTTACTCAGAGGAGAAAGGAAAAAGAGGTTGGCAGCAGGGTAGCAAGCCAGAGAAATGAAGAAACCTCTTCCTCTCTTCTGCAGCACCTATGGAAAAAAATGGCACAGATGCCCAAGGAGTTTTAGGTGGCGCTGTGGTTGTTGTGGTGGTCCCCAAGACTAAGGAATGAGGGCTCACCTATAGTGTCATTTAATGCAGAGTCAAAACAAAATAAAAAATAAAAAAATTCCTTCCAGTAGCACCTTGTTGTTGTTCAGTCGTTCAGTCGTGTCCGACTCTTCGTGACCCCATGGATCAGAGCACGCCAGACACGCCTATCCTTCACTGCCACTCGCAGTTTGGCCAAACTCATGATTTTAGCTTCGAGAACACTGTCCAACCATCTCATCCTCTGTCGTCCCCTTCTCCTTGTGCCCTCCATCTTTCCCAACATCAGGGTCTTTTCTAGGGAGTCTTCTCTTCTCATGAGGTGGCCAAAGTATTGCAGCCTCAGCTTCAGGATCTGTCCTTCTAGTGAGCACTCAGGGCTGATTTCCTTGAGAATGGATAGGTTTGGTCTTCTTGCAGTCCATGGGACTCTCAAGAGTCTCCTCCAGCACCATAATTCAAAAGCATCAATTCTTCGGCGATCAGCCTTCTTTATGGTCCAGCTCTCACTTCTGTACATTACTACTGGGAAAACCATAGCTTTAACTATACGGACCTTTGTCGGCAAGGTGATGTCTTTGCTTTTTAAGATGCTGTCTAGGTTTGTCATTGCTTTTCTCCCAAGAAGCAGATGTCTTCTAATTTCGTGACTGCTGTCACCATCTGCAGTGATCATGGAACCCAAGAAAGTGAAATCTCTCACTGCCTCCATTTCTTCCCCTTCTATTTGCCAGGAGGTGATGGGACCAGTGGCCATGATCTTAGTTTTTTTTGATGTTGAGCTTCAGACCATATTTTGTGCTCTCCTCTTTCACCCTCATTAAAAGGTTCTTTAATTCCTCCTCACTTTCTGCCACCAAGGTAGTATCATCAGCATATCTGAGGTTGTTGATATTTTTTCCGGCAATCTTAATTCCGGTTTGGGATTCATCCAGCCCAGCCTTTTGCATGATGAATTCTGCATATAAGTTAAATAAGCAGGGAGACAATATGCAGCCTTGTCGTACTCCTTTCCCAATTTTGAACCAATCAGTTGTTCCATATCCAGTTCTAACTGTAGCTTCTTGTCCCACATAGAGATTTCTCAGGAGACAAATGAGGTGATCCGGCACTCCCATTTCTTTAAGAACTTGCCATAGTTTGCTGTGGTCGACACAGTCAAATGCTTTTGCGTAGTCAATGAAGCAGAAGTAGATGTTTTTCTGGAACTCTCTAGCTTTCTCCATAATCCTGAGCATGTTTGCAATTTAGTCTCTGGTTCCTCTGCCCCTTCGAAATCCAGCTTGCACTTCTGGGAGTTCTCGGTCCACATACTGCTTAAGCCTGCCTTGTAGAAGTAGCACCTTAGAGACCAACTAAGTTTGTTCTTGGTATGAGATTTCGTGTGCTACTGGAAGGAATTTTTTTATTTTTTATTTTGTTTTGACTATGGCAGACCAACACGGCTACCTACCTGTAACTGGATTTAATGCAGAGATTAACAGACCCTCCAAGTGCCCCTATTTTCCAGGGACGGTCCCAGATTTACAGAAGCCGTCCCGGTTTCTGATTTGATCCCGGAATGTCCCGCTTTTCCTTAGGACGTTCCTGTTTTCATCAGGGAGAAATGTTGGGTGGGCCGTCTGCTCATACCAGGAAGGCTCCGGAAAGGAGAGGGTGTCACCACATTCGCATCGGGCCTTGAAAACACTACGATGCCTCTTTAAACACACGTGGCTTCTCCCTGCCCCCCCCCCCGCCCCCATGTATTCTGGGAGCTGCAGTTTGCGAAGGGTGTTGAGAGTTGTTTAGGACAGAGGTCTGCAAACTACGCCGCCCGCTGCTGCCGCTCGCTCTTACCGGGCCTCAGGCCAGTGCCTCCAGCGCCGATCGCACACGCTATTTCCGGCGCACGTCCGGGTCGGAGGAGTACTGGAAATAGCTTGTGCGCATGTGTCATTTCCGGTGTACTTCTGGGTCTGAGGAGGCCCATGCGCATGCGCACAAGCTGTTTCCGGTGCTCCTCCGACCCGGACGTGCGCCGGAAATAGCGTGTGCGATCGGCGCTGGAGGCACCGGCCTGAGGCCCGGTAAGTTTGCTGACCCCTGGTTTAGGAAATGCCTTCCCTCCTCTCATAGAATCCTAGAGTTGGAAGAGACCTCAAGGGCCATCCAGTCCAACCCACTGCCAAGCAGGAAATACCACCAAAGCATTCCTGACAGATGGCTGTCAAGCCTCTGCTTAAAGACCTCCAAAGAAGGAGACTCCACCACACTCCTTGGTAGCAAATTCCACTGCCCAACAGCTCTCACTGTCAGGAAGTTCTTCCTAATGTTTAGGTCTCAGAGCTACACTTCCCAGAGTTCCCAGGGACAAAAGAACTGGTTGTTAAAGCACTCTGGGAATCGTAGCAATCCTTATTCTGTAACACACAGTCACAGCAATCAAAGCTCTTAAGGGTCAGTGTGGTGTAGTGGGAGTGTCAAACTAGGAGATCTCAGTTCAAATCCTGACGCTCAGCCTGGGGCCAGTCACAGTCTCTGCCTCGCCTACCTCCCAGGATTGTTGTGAGGATGAAACAGGGAGGGGGAGAAGCACATATATACCACGTCGAGCTCCTTGGAGAAAAGGTGGGATAGAAATAGTAATAGAAAAGTAAACGAACATTTTCGCAGCAGTAATCTGTATAACGTCACTGTGAAAGCGGCCGGTACTGTTGTTTTTATCAGCGAACCTTTTTTATTTTGAAGAAGTAGGATCTAAGGTTGAGAGAATTGGTCTTAAGGCTGCCTAGAGAGTGTGAAGGTCTGGTGAGATTTGAACCGGGGACTCCCAGGCTTGCCCTTTTAGGAATTACATGGTGCCAGCTTTCAGATAATTAATGCTTTGCACGCAGGCGCTGAATAGGAACGTCCATAATCTTCCGCCAACAAAACCACGGGATCCAGTTTTCAAACAAGGCAAAAACCGTCGCCCGTGTGCAATTTTCTTCAGTTCAGCGCACTGCTGACCTGTGATAATCTTGTGGTGGAGATAAAGATCCCTTTATGGCCAGGTAAAATGCTGCAGTGGAGCATGTGTGTTCCTGGAAGTGTAAACATCTGACCTGCAAGCCTTGCCCCCCCCCCATCTTAGCTGTGTGAAGGCTGCCTGTGGTTACTCAATTGTCAGTGAAAGACTCCTAGTTTGACTTAAGCCAGTTTATCAGTGAAGGTGAGCCACAACCACATTATAGCCTCAGGTACACAAAGGATCAGCAACAGACATTCCCTAGAGCAGCAAAACAAAGCCAAATCTTGTATTTTTACGGTCAGTGACCAGCATTTGATCTGATTTGTGGTCCCCAATATTTTCTCTTTCCCCAGTTGTTGTTGTTGTTTAGCCGTGTCTGACTCTTCGTGACCCCGTGGACCAGAGCACGCCAGGCACTCCTGTCTTCCACTGCCTCCCGCAGTTTGGTCAGACTCATGCTGGTAGCTTTGAGAGCACGGTCCATCCACCTCGTCCTCTGTCGTCCCCTTCTCCTTGTGCCCTCCATCTTTCCCAACACCAGGGTCTTTTCTTTCCCCAGACCACTTGAAAATAGCCGAGGGTCTTTTGGCAGACAACTTAGTGGGTTCTCCCATCTGTCGTAGCATCTGTAATGCGCGCCGTGCTACATGCCGCACAATTTTTAATCGCACTTTGACAGCTTCCTTCATTTCTGTCAGGGTTGAGCCAGATGAGGAGGAGTGGTGGCAAGCTCCCCCTGGCGAGGCTGCACCCACGGAAGAACCTGGGGAAATGGAGGAGTTCATACCTGGAGAAGACTGGCGGCGGCACTCCTCGGAAGAGGAAGAGTCAGATGGAGAGGGGGAAAGACCAGAACAGGAGGAGGAAGAAGTTAAGCCAGAATCAGGCCCCTGTGAGGAGAGAAACCGGCAGGGCCCTTCCCCTCCTCCCTTCTCAGCTGTAGAGCTGAGAGATGCAGGGAACAATTGGAGGCAGCTGCAACTCGTAAGAGACGTGGTTACAGGCCAGCTACTTAAGAAAGGCCGGCTGCTCCCTTTGCTAGCACCTGCAACTGCTGTGCTGAGTGTGTGGTTGCTCTTGCTTGTTCTGTTCCTGACTCCTGGCTTGTTCCTGGCTCCTGGCTTGTTCCTGACTGACTTGGCTGGTTCCTGACTTGGACTGTTCCTGACTTCGGCTTCTCCTGACCCCGTGCTGATACCTGACTTCAGCTGGCTTCTGACCCGGACAGTTCGACCTCGGCTTATCTGGCTGTTTATCTATGCAAATATAATTTTAATCTAAAACAGTAAAAATGATCAGCAACCCCCTTTACAATCACAAAAAATAGGGTGGGTCCTAAAAATATACACCTCGGTGGGTCAAATGTCAGGGTTTTGTCTCACAACTCGTCCTCTTAAACATCATCATAAACAGAAACATCCACCCTTTCTCCAAGGCGCTCAGGGAGGGCAGTGTGCACAGAACTCCTTCCTTTGTCCTCCCAATAACCTTGGAAGATAGGTGAGCCCGAGAGATAACCTAAACAAACCATGGCTTAGTGTTATGTCCAGAGGCGGACAGCGATTGGTTCAAAGTACGGTAACCTTGGTGGCTGCAGCATCGTTCGTGATTTAGATGGTTTCCATTCCGTCCTTTTGCAAAAAGCCACAGGGCAGTTTGCAGCGAGGCAAATCCATAAAGATAACACAGCCCTTCAGAAATACATCACAGTGGCAGGTAAACAAAAAACAAAACATTGAATTGCAATTCCTAATGGCGGCAGCAGCAGCAAGCAGGTCCCCTTGGCTCCCAAACAGGGATCTGGTTCCTAGATATCATGTCAGAAATATATGAAAGTAAACAGATTAGGCTCTGGTGTTACTATTACAATTGTCGGCACCTGTCTGTCCCGGGAAACCGTGGAGGAGAAGGCCTTTGGAGGTGAAGTCAAACCGTTGGAGAGTTACAGCTGCTGCTGTGGCTGTGGAGACCGATATGGGAGAGACATGTTTTGTTGCAGCTGGGGCAGATGAAGGTGCCTGTGTGTGCTGCTGCAGATGCACCCTGGCGTTTCTTCTCTCTGTTCTCCTCCCGGCGGTCATTCCTCCTCTGGTCCCTGCTGCGGATGCACAACCTGATTTGTCTTCAGGGGCTGTGGCCATCTACATGGCAGGGTTGACGTTGTCATCCTTCGTGACACGTTTGCAGGCATCTTTATAACACAGAGTTGGTCTGGTGCCTGAAGCCAGCTCGTCCTTGGGGATCCTGCCATCTTACATTCTGTGGGCATGACCAAGCCAGCGTCGACGTCCTTCCTTGGAGGTTCTTAAGCAGAGTCTGAATGGCCATCTGTCGTGGATGCTTCCTGCATTGCAGGGGGTTGGACTAGTTGGCCCTTGGGGTCCCTTCCAAGTCTACGGTTCTGTGATTCCTTAAGACAGGTGTGTGAACATGCTGGGAATATGGGCTTGGGTGTGGAGTTAGCCTGAGGATGGGACAGCCGATAATTCTGGAGCCCTGCTTCCACCACACCGTGAAAAAGGGTCCGCTGGCTGGAATCTGAAGGTTAAGCTTGTGAGTTCGTAGCGTTGATGCCTCAGAAGTTTCTGCGAGCGTCTGTGAGTTCCAAGATGTTCCGGAAAATAAGATGAACTAAACTAAAAGGTGGCCAAAAACTAGACGCCCAAATAAAAGGCTTTGAAGTAAAAACGAAAATGAAATAAATACAGCGGAGACTGCAGTCTGGTGAAGAAGCATACCGCTACCCTGCGTGGTTGCTTTCAGTTTCTCTCTCTATCTATGATTGCCATGCAACGATGTTCTCACTCGGCTTGCCTCGCGCTTTCTCCACACCACAAACAGGGAGCGGCCACTATTTATTAGAAGATCAACCAACGTCACAACAAGCATAACAACCAATTACAGTCCTGTTACCGTGCTAAGTTTAGGCGGGAAGAAGACTACTGACCGTTATCTTATTTAAAGTTAGAGCCTTTTTTGCCCGCGGAAGGATCCAGGCAGTGAGCTGCCTATCAGATCCTTTTCTACTTTTCCTTCCAAGGCGGAAGGATATAATAAAGTAAACATAAATAACCACAGGTGCGAAAGCACCTGCTAAACACATTCCCACACTTGGGAGAGCACATCTTTGATTGAGACTCTGCCCTTGCCATGTGATGCCCCAAATATTCCTTGTAACCCCTGAGGAACTATCTGTTCCTGCTGCCCTGCGGGACGTCTTTGGAAGAAGAAAAAGCTAAGGTGGAAATGCTATTATAGTGACAGATTTAAAAGGTAAAGGGACCCCTGACCATTAGGTCCAGTCGTGTCCGACTCTGGGGTTGCGGCGCTCATCTCGCGTTTCTGGCCGAGGGAGCCGGCGTACAGATTCTGGGTCATGTGGCCAGCATGACTAAGCCGCTTCTGGTGAACCAGAGCAGCGCACGGAAACGCCTTTTACCTTCCCGCTGGAGCGGTACCTATTTATCTACTTGCACTTTGACGTGCTTTCGTGTTGTTGTTGTTCAGTTGTTCAGTCGTGTCCGACTCTTCGTGACCCCATGGACCAGAGCACGCCAGGCACGCCTATCCTTCACTGCCTCTCGCAGTTTGGCCAAACTCATGCTAGTCGCTTCGAGAACACTGTCCAACCATCTCATCCTCTGTCGTCCCCTTCTCCTTGTGCCCTCCATCTTTCCCAACATCAGGGTCTTTTCCAGGGAGTCTTCTCTTCTCATGAGGTGGCCAAAGTACTGGAGCCTCAACTTCAGGATCTGTCCTTCTAGTGAGCACTCAGGGCTGATTTCTTTGAGAATGGATAGGTTTGATCTTCTTGCAGTCCATGGGACTCTCAAGAGTCTCCTCCAGCACCATAATTCAAAAGCATCAATTCTTCGGCGATCAGCCTTCTTGATGGTCCAGCTCTCACTTCCGTACATTACTACTGGGAAAACCATAGCTTTAACTATACGGACCTTTGTCGGCAAGGTGATGTCTTTGCTTTTTAAGATGCTGTCTAGGTTTGTCATTGCTTTTCTCCCAAGAAGATACCTATTAGGTCCATAAATTAACGTAGAGCATATATTCAACACGAAAAACAGCGGCAATTTGTTGTCGACAAAGGACAGCTGGACATATAAAGGGCCCCGTTACCTTCAGTAGCTTAGGACCTCTTCAAACCTAAATGCGGCCCTGATTACAACCCACTGCTATTAAAAGGCAAAGGGAGCACAGCCCCACCAACCTCAGCCAGCCCCCAGCTGTCTGTCTCCTTAGGCAGAAGGCAGTGTTGGCTGCCAGCTTCCCCCTCCTGGGTCTGTGTTGCCTTGGCAGAGCTCAGCAGGGGCCAAACTGCAGATGGGGGAGAAACTGGAATTAGGTCTCCTCGCCTGTCTCCAACTGTTGTTGGCGCTGTCTCCACTTCTTGTTGGACTTCCTGCTTCCCACTTTACTAGTCCCAGCGGGCACCAGCCATCCCTGACTGCTAAAGAGGTTAAGGCTGTATCCGTACTACGCAGTTAAAGCAACATCATACCGCTTTAAACAAGCTACGTCTCCCCCCCCCCAAAGAAGCCTGGGAGCTGTAGTTTCCTAAGGGTGCCGAGAGATCTACCTCCCCCTCACAATGCTGCAGTTCACAGATCCAACCCTCTTCCCTATGGACTCTGGGAATCGTAGCCCTGTGAGGGGTTCCCCTGGCCACTCTCGGCACCCCGGACGAACTACAGTTCCCAAGATTCTTTGGCGAGAAGCCACGAGTGTTTCAAGACACCGCTTTAAATGTGTCGTCCTGCAGATGTGTCAGGAGGGGAGAGTTTGAGAAGGAGGCCTTTCTCACATCCCTTGAGACACAGGCCTTAGCTGAAACCTGGGCTCCCTCCTTATTCCCCCCACTCCTCTCCTCTGGACAGGAGAGCAACCTTTATCCAAAAGCTGTGGGGGCTGCAGTGTTGCTCCATCCCAGTGGAACATTACTGGAATGTGCAAAATGCAGGCTCTGGTTCCCTGCTGACTGGGAAAGCGAGGGGCAAGCTCCGGCCTGCTAGTGGCAAGGAGAGGTCACAGCCTAGAGATGGACAGACCTCGTGGCTTCCGTTCCTACATCAAGATAACAGGTTTTCAAAGTTTCCACCTTCAGGGATCCTTTTTCCAAGGAGTCCCTGAGTTCGCCTGTCAAGGAGCAGCATTGCAGAGGATTGTGGGTCAGATTCTAGAGTGTGTTGCACACTCGGTTTACACAGCAATAAGCAGTGTAAACTGCTCTGCCTCAGCAAACCGTCCAATGTTTCTCCAATGAAAATAAGGACTTCCTGTTCCATACCCTCCAATGTTTCTCCAATGAAAGTAGGGACGGCCTGTTCCACAGCCTCCAGCGTTTCTCCAATAAAAATAGGGACATCCTATTCCATACCCTCCAATGTTTCTCCAATGAAAATAGGGACGTCCTATTCCATATCCTCCAGCGTTTCTCTAATGAAAATAGGGATGCCCTGTTCCATACCCTCCAATGTTTCTCCAATGAAAATAGGGATGTCCTGTTCCACACCCTCCAACGTTTCTCCAATGAAAATAGGGACGTCCTATTCCATACCCTCCAACATTTCTCCAATGAAAATAGGGACGTCCTGTTCCACACCCTCCAACGTTTCTCCAATGAAAATAGGGGCGTCCTGTTCCACACCCTCCAACGTTTCTCCAATGAAAATAGGGACGTCCTGTTCCACACCCTCCAACATTTCTCCAATGAAAATAGGAATGTCCTATTCCATACCCTCCAACGTTTCTCCAATGAAAATAGGGACGTCCTGAGGAAAAGTGGGATATTCCGGAATCAAATCAGAAACCCACATGGCTTCTGTAAATCCAGGACTGTCCCTGGAAAATAGGGGCACTGGGAGGGTCTGCACTCAGTATTGCCCCTCGTGCAACTGGAATCCACCAGAAACGCACCCAACGTGGGCCATTGTGGTCAAACTATAATTCGGGAAAGCCTGCTTGCCACGCCTGGTCTTCTCGCCCAAGGATCCCTTGATGCGCTGCTGACAACCCTCCTCCCCTTCCACAAAATATGGCGTCAAAAGCTCTTTTCATCCAGAAATGTCTACCCCGCCCTTGAAACGCCTATGTCTTATTCTTGGCGGGTGGCAACACTTTAAAATCACACTCGGCGTTCAAAACAATATATACAACAGAGGCGGCAGCTACTGATAAAACACAGCCTTTAAATAAAACATCAACTACTCAGCGAGGTAGAAGCCTGCCAAGATTAAAAAATGTCTTCCCTGGCCAGCAAAAGGCAGCCGGGGGGGGGGGAGGTCTAGGGCCTTGGCTGGTGACTCGGTTTTACGAGGAGCGGCATTTTGAGGACACATTATTTGGGTTAAGCCGCCCCCAAATTTCCTGAAATTGTCTAAGGCCTTCCTCATCCCTACCTATACCTGCCTCACTCCCTTTCCCAACTCCTAGCTGGGAAAACGCCATAGCTCAGTGCAAGAGCATCTGCTTTCCACACAGAAAAGCCCCAGGTTCGAATCCGGACGCCTCTAGTAGGGCTGGGGCCATTCCTTGCGCGAAGCCCTGGAAAGCTGCTGCCAGTCAGGGCAGGCAGTACTGAGGTAGATGGAGCACAGGTCTGACTGGGTTTACCCTTCTTTCTCTCTGACTGAGCCTGTATTGCTCAGTGAAGGTGTCTTGGTATTTTATTTTATTTTAATATAAATTATTATTTGTCATTATTGTGACAGAGGACACGGATCTAAATCCTGGGATTTTGCCACACCCCAGCGCTTATTTGCAACCAGCCTGCCTTCCCCTTTTCCGGCCTTCTGAAATGTGAAAGGTTTGTAAATTTCCTTCCATAGTAAAGGGGATTTCACAGCAGAGTGCACTAAAACCACCAAACAGCCACAAGAAAGAGGGGAGAGCCTGCAGTCTCCTCACCGCAGGCCAACAGCAACACACACCAAATCGCCCTTCTAATAAAAGGGTCTGGCAGAATCATAGAATTGTAGAATTGGAAGGGACCCAAGGGTCATCTAGTCCAACCCCCTGCAGTGAAGGAGCATGAGACTCTATTTTTTTAAAAAAATCATTTTTATTTTATTTTATACATATCTGTATAAAGAGATTTCTCTGAATCTCGAGGCTTTTCACCATCCCCTCCCTGGGTCCTATTGTCGGCATTTTCAACTGCATATTATTTCATAATCTACATTTTGCATCTGTCCATATTGCCCATAGTGTTTGTTACATTACAAGTGATCTTAGAATCCTGCTAATGTTTTCATCTGCTTACAGTGGTCTCCTAAATAAATTATAAATGTTCCCCATTTTTTCTTGAAGCCTGTCGTCTAGCTCCTGAGCTTTCCGGTCAGTTTTGCCATTTCAGCGTAATCCAGCAGCTTGGTTTGCCATTCCTCCCTGGTAGAGACTCTATTCTTTCCATCTCTGGGCTAGTAACATCCGTGCGGCTGTCGTCGCATACATAAAAGAGTATTTTCTGCTCCTTTGGGATGTCGGTACCTTGGAGCATAAGACTCTTAATCTCACGGTCGTGGGTTTGAGCCCCACGTTGGGCAAAGGATTCTTGCATTACAAGGAGGTGGACTGGACAATCCTCGTAGTCCCTTCCGACACAATTCTTTTACTCTGTTGTTGTTGTTCAGTCGTTCAGTCGTGTCCGACTCTTCGTGACCCCATGGACCAGAGCACGCCAGGCACACCTATCCTTCACTGCCTCTCGCAGTTTGGCCAAACTCATGTTAGTAGCTTCGAGAACACTGTCCAACCATCTCATCCTCTGTCGTCCCCTTCTCCTTGTGCCCTCCATCTTTCCCAACATCAGGGTCTTTTCCAGGGAGTCTTCTCTTCTCATGAGGTGGCCAAAGTACTGGAGCCTCAACTTCAGGATCTGTCCTTCTAGTGAGCACTCAGGGCTGATTTCTTTGAGAATGGATAGGTTTGATCTTTTTGCAGTCCATGGGACTCTCAAGAGTCTCCTCCAGCACCATAATTCAAAAGCATCAATTCTTCGGCGATCAGCCTTCTTGATGGTCCAGCTCTCACTTCCGTACATTACTACTGGGAAGACCATAGCTTTAACTATACGGACCTTTGTCGGCAAGGTGATGTCTTTGCTTTTTAAGATGCTGTCTAGGTTTGTCATTGCTTTTCTCCCAAGAAGCAGGCGTCTTCTAATTTCGTGACTGCTGTCACCATCTGCAGTGATCATGGAGCCCAAGAAAGTGAAATCTTTTACTCTAATCTACGGCAAAGAGATGCTCCTTTTTATAGTGGGAGAACCGCAACTTTGTACAAGCTCCTCTCCTCAGTGCGACAGGCTACGGCAAAACAAAATCGAAAATTCTTTCCAGTAGCACCTTAGAGACCAACTGAGTTTGTTCCTGGTATGAGCTTTCGTGTGCATGCACACGAAAGCTCATACCAGGAACAAACTCAGTTGGTCTCTAAGGTGCTACTGGAAAGAATTTTCGATTTTGTTTTGACTATGGCAGACCAACACGGCTACCCACCTGTAACTGAGGCTACGGCAGACAAGGGTGAGCAGATACATGGTGGTCTTGTAGTAAGGTTAAAGCTTACTGGGAAATGATACACAATGAATTGAAAAGGATGTTCAAAATAACTTTTGCAAAAAAACAACAACAACAACGCAGAAGCTTTTCTTTTGGGAATTATAGGGACAGAATTACCTGCCGGCAGCAAGAATGCTACTCGCCTCAAAGTGGAAAGAAGCAGAAGGCCCAGCAAAGGAAGAACAGATACAAAAACTTATGGAATATGCAGAAATGGCGAAACTTACCGTAAGAATAAGAAGTCAAGTACAAACTTTTTATAAAAGAGTGGAAATGGTTTATTGAATATTTACGGATAAATTGCAAACAGATAAAAACATTGGCAGGATTATTGTAATAGCCTGCAGTTTCATACGAACGTATATTTAAAGTAGATAATTAAATGAGCAACTTAAATGAATTTGGTTGGATGTGCAGAAGATATTTAAAAACTAGTTTAAGGAACCGCAGGAAGAGGGGGAAGGAAGTCAAACTTTGAAATGTTAAATTGATTGTAAAACTAATGAAATGTATAAACTTGAAAAGTATAAATAAGAACTTAAAATTTAAAAGGGGGTTGAGCAGATAGAAATCCTTTAAACCAGCTTTAAATCATTTTGGAGGCGCAACTTGCAAGAACAGAAAGCGTAGCTTTCTTGAAATGGGCAAAATTAGAACGCCACCTGCTTGCTGTTTCCTAAGAAGTTAAAGGAAATCCCCCCCCCCCCTTTGCTACAACGCTTTTCAATACTGAGGGAAATTTCCCTTTTATCATTAAAAAGGAAGAAGGGAAACGGAAACATTTGGGCTAGTATTCAGTAGTCAAGGTTAGCACCCTTTGAGCGAACACTTACCCACGGCCAGAAAACATATCAAAGGATTCTCATCACATCTTCGTGTGCTGATTTATGTTAACGATGCCCATAGACATTATTACAAAAAAACAGTCTTAATTGAATGCAGTGACAATAATTTATGATAATAAAGAGTGGACACATAGTCCTACATATACAACCGGCCCTTTGAGGGTGACCAAACTGCTGATGCGGCCCCCGATGAATTTGAGTTTGACACCCCTGCCATAGAGAAATAATTGCTGTAATTTAAATGGAAATTGAAAAAAATACAGCTCACTGTAGTGGGGGGAACTGTGACCCAGTGATTTGGCTGGCTTACTGTTGATGGGAGTTGGGAGGGATCCCATGGGTCATCTAGTCCAACCCCCTGCAATGGGTACCACCTTGACAAAGGCTGAGGCCTCGCTCACATCCTGCATTTACACTAGGATTCTGCTTTAAACAGTCATAGCTCCCCCTCCTCCGGGGAGTTATAGTTTGTCAAGGGTGCTGGGAGTTGTTAGGAGACCCCCTGTTCCCCTCCCAGAGCTACAATTTGCCAAGTGGCTTAACAGGCAATCCCTCTTCACAGGGAACTCTGGGAACTGTAGCTCTGCAAGCAGAACAGGGTTCTCCTCACAACGCTCAGGCCCCTTAACAAACTGCGGCTCCCAGAATCCTTTGGGAGAAGTCTGTCTGTTGGCATCTGTCTCGAGAGACAATGGAGTGCGCCTCTGGGGGTGAAGTCAAGCACTGAAGTGACCTCCCCGGGGCGCAAGCCCGGGTTAGCGTGTAACAAACTACAGCTCCCAGAATTCTCTGGGGGAAGCCGTTTAAAGTGGCATCGCGGCACTTGGTGTTTGAGTTGGCTGCCTGGCCTCCAACTGAGAGCCTTCGTGAGTCTCCTCCGGCTTTGAGATGGGAGAAGAAGATTGGCTTGCGGCCAAAACATGATCGGATCTCTGACGTTGTTTCACTTCAAAGCAGGTCTGGATCCGAATGGCGGTGGTGGGGGAAGGGTCTGTTTCACCCTCCTCTGCCTGCCGTCTTCCTGGTGCAAATGCAGTGGAATAAATACCTGTACAGCAAATTGCCTCCTCCCCACCTGGGAAGGGGAAAATACAGGCATGAAAGACCGTGCAGGGAATTCCCAGGTCCTCAACCCAGTTTGTTTACCCAACCTTCTCCACACACACACACCCCTGTTTTGCCTGGCTAGCCTTGAGCTGGTCCTATCTGCTTCTGGGCTGTCCGTTTGCCATGGGATTCATCCGGACTGCAATTAAACTGCTGCTGATCCAGGTTAGCCTGATAGGAAAGGCTAGGAGATTTCTGACCTTGCAGCAGAGCCCAGCAGCTTGCTGGGATACCCAGACCAGAAGGGGGCAAGGCCGTGTGGGTGTGCAAAGGAATTTTTACAGCAGAGGGGATGGGAAAAAAAGGGAATATCCTGCATTAGCATGCCAGTAATAGAACTAATTCTCCAAATGTGGGGCCTTGAAACAGCGCCCCCCAGGCCCCACCTGTGCCCTGCATTTAAAGCAGTATCATGGCACCTTAAACAGCCACAGCGTCCCCCACTGAATCTTGGGAGTTGTAGTTTGTTCAGGGTGCTGAGCGTTTCATAGAACTGGAAGGAGTCCCTACGGTCATCTAGTCCAGCCCCCAGGAGTCTTTTTGACCCCTATTGCCTTCACAGAGCTGCAGTTCTCAAGAGTGTTTCAACAAACAATCCCTCTTCCCAGGGGACTCTGGGAAGTGGGGTCTCCTAACATACTACAATACCCAGGATTCTTTGGGAGAAGGCATGCCTGCTTAAGGTGGCTTGATAATGCTTTATTTGTACAGCGCAGATGAGGCCTCGTTGGCTAAAACTGAAATGAATTGCCTCCTCGCTCACAATTCTCTAAACGCTAATGCTCAATATCGCCATAGCATTCTTTGGTTAATCAAATATTTCCAGAAGGCTTGGTGCTGGCAGTAAATAAACCGATAACCCAGTTTAATTATTTGGTACACGATAACTGACTCTTGAGAGTCCCATGGACTGCAAGAAGATCAAACCTATCCATTCTCAAAGAAATCAGCCCTGAGTGCTCACTAGAAGGACAGATCCTGAAGTTGAGGCTCCAGTACTTTGGCCACCTCATGAGAAGAGAAGACTCCCTGGAAAAGACCCTGATGTTGGGAAAGATGGAGGGCACAAGGAGAAGGGGACGACAGAGGATGAGATGGTTGGACAGTGTTCTCGAAGCTACTAACATGAGTTTGGCCAAACAGCGGGAGGCAGTGAAGGATAGGCGTGCCTGGCGTGCTCTGGTCCATGGGGTCACGAAGAGTCGGACACGACTGAACGACTGAACAACAACAACAACAACTGACATGCAATGTTGTCTGGCATTATTTCGTCACTGACATGCAATGGTGTTTCCTATCAGACTGCTTTTAGCCTTTTGAAACTTTCGGCTGGACGGTGCCTGCCAAAAATGAAAACAATGAAGATATGTATGAACCAGTCTAATGCGCTCAGGTTTCAAATGCTGTGAGGAAAAGCAACGTTGACATTCGGGATTTCTGTTTCCAAATGTCGTGTCTGATGTTGTTTGGCCAAGTTTTGCGAAGACGTTTTGGCTTAACCACTGGATGGCGCAGCAAAGTTAAGCACAGAGGACGTGTCCCAGAGAAGATAAATATGGGATGCTGAAGAGCAGAGGTTTCCAAATTGTTTTCTGAGGTACCCGGACCAGCCCCAAAACATTTTGGTGTCTGAGGCTGTCTGAGGCAGAACAGCAAAATGTCCAGGGCCATTTTGACCCCCTGAGGCAGCAAATCCCACAAGCACCTCCCTCTGGCAGTAAAAATACAATAGCAATATATTAAATCACTACCATTTTCTCATAACATCCAACCTCAGGTGCCTGGAAACAGAAGCCACTAACTAATGGTAGAGCCGGCCAGCCCTGGATTCTCTGGGAGGCTATGGGGAGTTTCTCAAGGAGAAAATTAGTAATAATGCATAAGTTTCCCTGACAGAAAGAAAAAACCCCACTTACTGCCACTTACTGGATTTATATGTAAATATTTTTCTATGTACATATATGTATATGACAAAAGAGCCTTGTGGAATTGTAACAAACGTATTATGGCACCGGTTTTTTGTGGACTTCTTCAGACACTGTGGTTCTGAGGTCCGCAAAAAGCTAGCTGATGCCTTAATTAATGTAGTCGCTCTTACAAGAGCCTTTGTAGTTTCGGCCTTCTGGTAATTTAGATGTATAAATGCAAATTTAGAATTTAGATGTCACAACTAATCTTCCGTCCAAATCGCCCCAGATAAACACTTCAATTAATTTGCGCCGCATCCCAAATCACCCTCTCTAATCAGTTCTCCTTTCATTCATTTCTCCCTAATTAACTTCCCCAAAGACCCTGCTCAAAATCAGTTCGGTTCCCCTTCATTTACCCCCTTCATTATCCCAAATCAACTCTAGATAAAGCCATCTGAAATTAAGTTATCGCGCCCAAATTAATATCCCGCTCAGCGATCCAGAACACTGCCAATTCGATTCCTCCTGATTTCATTGCCAACACAGAAACACTTGGGGCACTCAAGAAAATACTTGGGGGTCTCTGCCCTATATGCCCACCCATAGCAACGCCTGTGTGCTCAAAAAGTTCATTGGGATGGGTGCTGTAAGGATACGACGTTTGAAAACAGCTTCTCTGGAGGGTGGGGGGGGGTCAGTGGTGAGGTCGGGATTGTGAATTATGTGAAGAGCCAATGGTGGAGCTGGTGACTGATGATAATCTGTGCAGGGAGGTTCAAGTTGGAGCCTGGAGTCAGCGCTGTGGAGAGTCGAGGGCTGGAATTAAGTAGTAATAATCAATAGCGCTTCTGAGCACATGCAGAGTGCCTTTTGCACCCCCGAGAGACCAAGGGTCTCACCAACACATCTGAGAATGCAGAAGGCTCGATTCCTGGAAGAGGGCTGCTTATTTTCATTATTATTATTATTATTATTGCAGCTTTGTGAATTTTAGATCTAGTAGAGTAAATAAAGACACGTTTGGGGGAATATTCTTAGTCTTACAACAACTTGAAAGCAGCACAAGGATGAACGTTATCATTAAACCTATTACTGTATTCCGAAACATTGCAAACGTCCCCCCCAACCAATTTTTCCATGTGCCTATTAGGTTGATCAGTATGGATTATTTTGCAATAAGTTAATTTAACCATTATAGACCAGCTCCCCCCTCCCCAAAAAATCTTTTCACATATAGCAGGAGATACACTGGAGAGATGCTTATTTTCAAAACCAAAAGGGGCCCAAGTCTTCCAGCAGACTTTATCTCTAAACCCAGATATTGAGAGTTGTTTTTCCCCTTCTTCGTACTCGGTATATTTCCTCTCTCACTTAGCCAACGTAATTGGGGAGATTCCAAAAGGTGTGTATGTGTGTGTGGGGGGGAAGTTGCTGTTCATCTCCTTGGTCAGAGTCCTTCAAGGTCCCTGATGCTATTTAGCATCTACATGAAACCATTGGGAGATGCTGCCCAGGGACTTTGAGGTCAGGTGGCAGGAGCATGCTGGTAACACCTGACTCTACAGGTACCCCTCTTTCCCATCTGAGTCCAGGAAGGCTGCGGAGATCCTGAACGGAACTGGATGGGGACTCACAAACCAAGACTTAGGCTGTGTACACATAAAGCACATGATTTAAAAAGAGCCCTGCTGGATCAGGCCAGTGGCCCATCTAGTCCAGCATCCTGTTCTCACAGTGGCCAACCAGATGCCTGGGGGAAACGCAGGATCCGAGCACAAGAGCCCTCTTCCCTCCTGCAGTTGCCAGAAACCGACATTCAGAATCATTACCGTCTCAAACTGTGAAGGCAGAACACAGCCATCATCAGGTGTTGCACGGGGCGCCACACTGAACTTTAGCGCCACAATGAAATTTGAGAGCCCAAAGTCCGCCGCCGCCATCATGTCTTTCCCCAAAGAATCCTAGGAACTGTAGTTTAAGGGTGCTGGGAATTGTAGTTCTGCGAGGGGCAAACTACGGTTCCCAGGATTCTTTGGGAGGGGGCAGAACCATGTGCTTTCAATATGCTTTAGATGTTTGGCATGTACATAGCCTTAATCTAGCGGACAATGCAGAAGAGATATCTGTATTGAGGAGCAGGGGAGAGATTTCAGGATTAGGCAGGCAACTGGTTCTAGACAGGACCACACAGTCATCTTCTGGAAGAGTTCAGGCTTGCAGCCTAGGCCTGCTCCTGGAGCCAGTGCC
The DNA here is from genome assembly GCF_009819535.1 of Lacerta agilis. NCBI lineage: Eukaryota > Metazoa > Chordata > Lepidosauria > Squamata > Lacertidae > Lacerta > Lacerta agilis. Next base: position 75,227,928 of record NC_046319.1, on the reverse strand, counting down.
ACTCTTGGGACATCCCGGTTGCAGCTATGTCTAGGAGCAGGGCCGGATTTAGGTGTGATGGGGCCCTAAGCTACTGAAGGTAATGGGGCCCTTTATATGTCTAGCTGTCCTTTGTCAATAACAAATTGTCTCTGTTTTTTGTGTTGAATATATGCTATATGGTAATTTATGGACCTAGCCTACACAACACAAAACACTGTTGCTGTATGTAGGTTTTATTGTATTTGCTTTTTATCTTATATTTTGGAAATGTACATCCAGTTCTTTTTTTCCTTTAATTTTTTTGGGGGGACCCCCCCAAGAGAGTGGGGCCCATATAGCTTGTTTAGCTTATACGTAAATCCGGCACTGTCTAGGAGTGAATTTGTACCCTTTAACTGGAACAAGCATCTCCGGCCTCTGCCGCTCGTGCCTTGATCGCGTCCAGATTAGATTACTACATTGCATCTGCGTGGGGACGGTCTCTGAAAAGTTTCCACAAACCTCAGCCAGAGAATTGACTGCGGTTTGCGAAACTTGTTCAATTTGCATTGGCTTCAGTGCTCAGTTTGAAGTGCTGCTATGAAGCTCTAAAACTGTCTGGGACCAGGCGATTTGATGGGGGGGGCCCCTCTTCCGCTAGCCTGAACCTGCTCACCCCTTGCATGCGAAATCTGAGACTTTGATCCAGGCTGAGATTGTTCCTCAGGGCCTTCTCGGTTGTGGTGCCCGGAGCATGGAACTCAAGCTCCTCGACTGTCTTCCCTCCCTTCATGGCTTCCCAGCCACCGGTAAAAAATGAGCCAAGTTCTTTGATCTGAGTTTTCTTCTTCCCCTTGCCATGATGAATGCATTTTAGACAGTCTTCCAATTTTCTTCCGTTTTTAATTTTACTTTTGGATGTGATTGGAGTTTTTTTTTTTTTTTTACTTGACTGTTTCTTATGTGAACTGCTTTGAGCACAGATGTATTTATGGAAACTCCGGTATATAAATAAATTGCGGCTATTATTACCATGACCATTGCTTTGTTACAGCTACAGTATACTGTGTATTTCACTGTTCAGGGTTGTTGCTGTTGTTTGATTCCAAGCTGCCTTGGAGACCCATTTGAGCCAAAAGAGGAGGTAAAAATACCTAGATAGGTAAATAGGCCATATAAAGCAATATTAATTTCTGGAGTGGCAGCACCCCGACCCCCCACGAATCTTTGGCACCTGAAAGACTAGATTTATTGTCATAAAATTCCATGTGTTTCATTACAGCGCACAAAGTATCAGCTTGAGTGACAGCTATATGCATCAAGAAAAGAACGACACTCTGCACTTGCTCAGAGGTCCTCTTTTATTTACCTATTTAGGGTAAATAAGGGAAACTTATTTGTTATTGTTTAGGGAAGCTTTTAATGTCTGATTAATTATTGTATTTTAATATTGTGTTGGAAGCCGCCCAGAGTTGCTGGGGAGGCCCAGCCAGATGGGTGGGGTATAAATAAATTATTATTATTATTATTATTATTATTATTATTATTATTATTATTTCTAGGTCTCAATCTCGGTGCTTAAAAGTGGGTAGGCAAGCGGAAGTATAACCTCATTTGTATTTTAAGGGAATATGATATTGTTGTTATATTGTAACTATAGGAGCAAGAATTGATAAATTGATAGCTGATGGATATTGGGAAAGGGGAAATAATACAAATTTTAAAAATAATTGCAAAATGAATATAAGGAATGAAATGTGAGTTAGAGATAAATATTGTAATATCAAGAAGCAAAGGGGAAAACTAGGGACGCATCTAGGACGAGGAAACTATTTTGGGATTTTTAAAATTAAATTTGATTTAATTTGGCACTGATTTGTTAAATTTTTTTTGGAAAACTAATAAATATTATTTGGCAAAAAAGAGAGGCCCTGGGCCTGAAATCCTGGTCCAACGAAGCCCTGCGCAAAGGAAGGCTGAGCCCCGGCACCTCTCTTTTTAGAAACCAAGCCCCGAGGGAGAGGGGCGGGAATAGGTGGGGGGATGGATCTCGGCGAGGAAAAGCGGGACGGCGGAGTGACGGCAACCCCCTTTACCTGGGAGTAATCTCCGTAGAATTCAACAGGGCTTACTTCCGAGGAGAGGTGGATCGGATCGCGCGCCAACCTGGCGACCGTCTCCCCTCCGCCGGCCGGGGAGCCTCGCTCGTTCTCCCGCAGGCCCGGGGCGGGGGGCGCGGCTGACGCTGGCGCTGAGCCGCTGGGGGCGGGCCGGGGGGCGGGCCGTCTCGCCGGGCCGGAGGGGGCGAGCTGGCGGCGGCGGCTAGGGTGCCGGAGTCGGTCTTTGCAGCTCCTCTCGGACGCACCAAGGCTCGCCATGGGCTCCGCTTGCTCCCCGACGGCGCTCCTTCTGCGCGGCCTCGTGCTGGGGCTCTTTCTGCTCGCCTGCTCAGGTAAGGGGCGCAGGGAAGACCCCGATCGCGGCGGCGGCTGCTGCTGCATCTTCTGCCGGCCGGGAATGGAAAGGGAAATCGGGAGCCCGGACGCGCGCGCTCCCCGGGGTGGGAAGAAAGAGACCGAGCGCTGCCGCCGCCGGGAATGGCAGCGCAGCTCGCCCGTGATCTCCCTGCGCTTTCGGTCACCCCCTTCCCCAAAATACCTCTTTGCCCACCAAGGAAGCTTCCCCGGTCTATCTGCCAGCCTCCCCCTCCGCGGGTTTAAGCGTCGGATCCACCTGCTCTTCTCCGCAAGTCCCTCCCTTCCCAAGTTTCTGGCAACTTTTACGCGTCCGCGGGAGGAAGAATTTGGAGGCGAGAGGGGTGGGGTGGGGGGTTCGCCTTGCACCTGCGATCTGCCCCCCCACACCCTTTTTGCGAGCAGCCAGCCTGCCATCTCGCCCTGCAGAAGGGTCTCTTTCTTTCTCTGTGCGTTGCGTTTTGTGGCAGATCACGATCCTTCTTTTCTACCCGTTCCCTTTTAGCCAACCACCTTTCGGGACCAGGAAAGGCGCCATTCGTTCTCTTCTCCAATCCCAAGGGGGAGAGAGCCAAAAACGAATGGCGCGGGGTGGTGGGGTTGGCGGGGGCCAGGTTCAGTTCTAGGGGAGGTGGAGAAGAGGGGGGGGACACCTAGTAGATCAGGGTGGGGTGCAGGGACTGGGAATAGTTCTGTGTGTTACTGGATAGGTGTCTCCTCTTTGCTAGGAATTCAGCTTAGTACTTGGAGAAGCCTGGGGCTGGGGTGTAAGCGTCTCCTGGTGGGAACCAGCCAGAGATCCCATCTCTGCCTTCTCCGTCCTGCTCTCTGACACCACCCGCATTCTCCACCGCCTCTCCAATTGATATGCTACAGAGCCCCTTGGCAGGATCGAGGGTCCCCTTGGGGTCACCCCAACATAAAGCGTGTGACCCCCCCTTCTTTCTCTCCCCACCACCCAGCTCTCTGCGCTTCCACCTTCCCCGTCCCTCTTTGCTGCCCCAGGACTGCTGCTGTTCCCTGCTTCCCCCCACCCCACCCCACTCATATCCTCCCCATCTCTTGGCATCGACCCCTCATTTCCTGGCACTTTTTCTTGCTCAGCGGTGACTTGACCGTTCTTAAGTGACTCATGGGCAGGGTGAGGAGGAAAAATAACGTGCGAGTTCCTTCCCCCCCTCCAACCCCCCCCCCCCCAATCAAATACAGAAGAGGAGCTGTGGAGAAGGGTGCCATCCTGGACTCAGACACACCTGATTTCGTCCACACACGCCAGATGGTGCTATTTTATTCCAGGCTAATTTAACCTGGAATAGATCCTGAAGCCTGGTTCTGTGCACATTCTTGCTCGCGTGTTGCAGGAAGTTCACATTAAAAAATCCCACCCTTAAAACATCAGCCTTTCCTTAACCATCTGGATTATGAAAGGTGTTTGGTCCTTATCATGTAAAAAAAAAAAAAGCTGTTTTGAGTGCTAAGGCTGTGTGCTCTCTGGAGCATGAGGATTAAAACAAAAGAGTGCCTCTGGGCGTGTGCAGAGTTTAAAAAAAAATCTTAGTAACCGCGGCTCAGCCCATCTTTACATATTTGGGATTAGGACACTGAGCTCAGAGGGTGTGGCCTTTACACAGGGGTGAGATCCAGCACCTCTAATTCTTGCTACAGTACTGTACCAGCTTTCAGTCCTCCTCACTGGAACTTTAGCAAATGTATCTAGCCCGTGATTCAGAAAACAAGCTCCGCAGAGTCTTTTTGTTTGGGTTCAAAACTACCCCTTGAGTACACTTTCAATCCCCTTTCAACTCATTTTGGGGGGCCCTTTCTCTCTGGACACCGGGTTTTGCCCCCACCCTGCCAACACCCCCTGAGTCATGACCCCCTCGCGCTGGATTTTGTAGATGACAGAGGCTGGCACACAGGGGAGGATGTTTATACAATCTGCTTTTAGGGAGGCGGATGGGCTCTGGATGCCGGAATGGTGCTGGGTTGGGTGTGGAGGGCTCTGCTGGAATGAGGCAGAGGGTGCCCAGAAGAGTGGTGGGGGGGAGGAGGAGGAGGAGAAGGTGTAACTCAGTTGTAAGTCTCCCCCAGTCCCCTTCCCCCAGCTTGGAGTACTGGGAGGGATGCTCTTACCCAAACATGACCCAGCTCGTTGTTTGCTCAGCCCTAGCCTCTTTGCATTCCTGGTCCCCTGCGTTAGCTTTTCCCAGCCTCCTGGGCTCTTCAAGAACCGCTCCCTTTACCCCTCCAAGCAGTGGCTTAGATAGCTGCTCCAAGGCAGCTTTGCTTCACCCCAGGCAGAGGCAACAGCAAGCATCTTGGGGGAGGATTTTGGGGGGTGGAGCAGGGCTGGAGAAGGTGTCCCACTTGTCGTCCCCTCTCTTCGCCCTTCTTGAAACCTTCCCATCCAGAGCACCCTTTATAAAAGGAGGCGTTCCAAGACTTGAGCTCCTCCTGTGAAAACTACATATCCTATTACTAGTTGGTAAGCCTCTTTTATGGCAGGACCCTTTAAGAACCCATTTTGTAAAGTGATTAATTCATCTGATCCTGGCGAGCTCAGCTTGGGCATCCTTCATAATCTTGAAGTCTTTTCTCCAGGCCCAGAAGTATGAGATCAGGGTGGCTCTCCTGTTTTCCTGACTGGTGAGGAGGAGGGGGAAATCACTCTGCACATGCTCACTGCAACCATCGCCACCCCGTTCCAGAATCGAATCTTGGCTGAGATTTCAGTTCTCACGCAGCCCTTCTTTAGGCATATCCTCCTCCTGCAAAGATTTTTACCCTTTTTGTGTACATAAGAGCCATGGAAATCAATAAATTACAGCAATTAAAGCCTCTCCAGGTACAATTCCAGCAACTTACAGCAGCCGGAACATTAAAAAAGGAGGGCAAAGAAGTCAATATCAATAGCAAATGCCAGGATAAACAGAAAGGTTTTAGCTGCCTGTGAAAGCAGCCCATTGCCACTGCTTTGTTGATTTCCATTGGTAGCTCACCTGCAAAACGGGTGCCACCACAGATAAGGCCGTCCTCTGAACCCCTGGCCAACCAGGCTTCAGGAAACGGGAGTCCGGTCTGGAGGGCTTCACGCATAGATCACCCTGAGCTGCGTTGGGAAAGTTGGTCTTGGAGAGAGCCGGGTTCCAAACTCTTTCGGAGCTTTATAGGTCAAAACACGAACCTTAAATTTGGTGTGCGGCAGCTAGCTGGCAGCCACGCCCTGGGTGGCATAATATGTACTTGGCACGATTCCTGGTTTCTCTATCTGCGTTCGCAGCTTCAAATGACAAGGGCCCGAGATAAGGAGTTTCATTTACTTCAGTTTAAATTAATATCGGCAACTGCCTCTTGGATTTAAGGCTGCATTTTAAGTGTGTGTGTGTGTGTGTGTGTTTTTATTAATGCATGCTACCTTGGTGGTGTAGCTGAAAAGTAGGATATTTATTACATATTACATAAATATATAGTTTTTTAAACAAATATCTTATTGAATTGTAATTAAACAAATATCGAATTGTATAAAACGGGAGGCAATTAACTAAGAGTTCCAAATGCAATGCTATATGCTTAAATTAGTTGCTTGTGACGCCCGTTATAAATCTCCTTGCACTCTGCTAATGGTGAGCATCAAGGAGTGGTACGGACAGAGATGTTGAGGAGGGTTTTATCTAGTCCCCTGATTACTAATGGGGTGCAGATGTGCTGTGAAATCATCCCCAGCTCCTGTGTAGAAGCAGTGCAGATGGCCAGCTCCCCATGTGGCCGTCTATCTGCCCTAATAAGTCCGCACTTGGTGAATTGAGGTGGTTAAAGAGGTAAGGAGATTTGATCTCTTGCAGATGCAGGGGTCCCTGTCCTTGTTAATGGTGATGAGGGGCAGGATAAAGGGAGGAGAATAAAGAAACTGCAAAGCTCAAAACCCGAGATGCAGAAAGGCCAGCACGACATCGGGTGTCGTGTTCTCCAGCGGTGCGCTCATACAAGCCTAAACGGGCTCCTCGGCTCTGGTGCGTGTAGCATCGTGGAAGAAGCCTTGAGCCCTTGAGGAGGCAGACGGTTGTTTTTGCTCCTGCTGCTTAATTTTTTAAGCCTGCAGTTTATACTTCTGCTCAGCTGCTGTGTCGTTTTTTTGCGGTGTTGCGTTTTTATGACGGTTTTAGTGGGCGTGTTTGAACTGTGTTGTGGATTCCTAACATTCTTATGGGAAGGCAGCATAAATAAATGGAAAAACATACATTGTTGTGGGAATTTTTTCCCCCCAAACTGAGTTTCTAGTCCTCATGGATGTGGAGAAAAATTTAAGAGTTGAAGGATGGACTAGCTTGCAATTGACTTCTCAATAGCTACTTTCTTGCTTTCTTTATGGTGCTTCTCCTTTTTAGAAGTAGCTGCTCTCCTTACCCTGAACCCCACACTTCGATCAGATCACTCTGTCTTCTGACCAGTGCCTCTCCTCACCTATAGTTTGGAAGAAAAGGGTGGAGAAAGAAAATGAGATTTTTCAGCCCAGTTTGTTTGTTCTGAAGTAAGTCCCCTGTGCTCAGTGAAATGTATTCCCAGGTGAATGTATGTAGAACTGCAGCCTCCATGTCTATTTTGGTTCTCAAGAGGATGGAAAGTTGGGAGTCAGATACCAAGCTGACAGATCTCTGCCTGGGGAGACGGTGGCGCTTGGATTCTGTGAGATGCCTCTTCTTGGCTCAGCCTCAGTGCATTGTGAATGAGACCGGGTGTGAGCCTGCTGCCTTTTGCCCAGCCCTTGTGTGTGGTGTGTGACATTTGAGGTGTGAAAACTGCCTTGGCTCACTGCGAAACAAGACTTGGAGCTGCTTTCCACAACAAACGGCATGAAGGATGCTAGAAATAATTGCCTCTGCCTGGGAGTTGTGCATATAGCACACCGTGTTCTGCGTCCTGAAAGCAGTGTGCATGCACGGCCACACTCACACCATGCGTTTAAAGCGCTGTGGTACCACTTGAAACTCTGGGAGCTGCAGTTTGTTAGGGGCACCGAGAGTTGTCAGGAGGCCCCTGTTCCCTTCCCAGAGCTACAATTCCCAGAGTGGTTTTAACCGTCAATCCCTCTACACAGGGAACTTTGGGAACTGTAGCTCCGTGAGGGGAACGAGCCATAACAAATGGCAACTCCCAGAATCCTTTGCAGGGAACCCACGGCTGCTTAAAGCCCCTTAAACATGGTGTGCATGGGGCCTGTGTGTGGCAGCGAGGGGTCAGGCAGCCGTGGCGGCTCTTCCACGCAAACAGCTTGCCTCGTGGGCTGACCCTCGCGCCCAAAGAAGCCCGGGGCTCGCCTGGGTGCACAGGCCCGTCATGGCTCCCTCGGCGACAGGGCTACGTTTTTGTCCGTTCGGGGGCGCCTCTCGCTCCTTTTCCAAATCCTGCCCGCTTGCTTCATCTCCGCACAAATGCTCTCCCTTGTCTGAGAGAAAATGCGCCTGCCAGGAGGCGGCTAAGCGGTGCCCCTGACAGAATATGCCGCTCTTGTGTGCCAGCCGTGGCACTCACAGTGCCATGCTGCCAGTTCTGGGGCCTCTTCCTCCACCTTCTCCCCCTCGGCCTGATTCCCTGATATCATCTCTTGTATCCCTGAGCCAGAGAGAGGGAAGACAACAGGTCTGGCCACTTCAAGGGGCCCTCAGAGCCCGGAGCAGCAGCTGGGGGCTGGGCTGCCTTCCTTGGAGAAGGGGATGTGGCCAAATCCGCCCTTCAGGCGTACCTAAGGGGGCAGCGCCCCATCCCCTATTCCCTTGGCAACCGTCCTCTGCTTTGTTCCCCTGCCTTTCCCATCAAGGCCTCTCAAAGCCCCTTTATGCCGCGGCTTCTGTGGTTTCAGGTGTGTTGAGGCCTGTTCTGTCCCACAAGGAACGCCTTTCATTGCTCGGCACCTGCCCGGCTTCCTCCCTTCCTGAGGCAAGGCCTGTTTTCGCCCCCCCCCCCCCCTTCCACCGTCTTTCTCTGCCTCTCCCTTCCCGACGCCCATTTCTCTCTCTCTCTCTCTCTCTCTGTCTCTCTCTCTCTCTCTCTCCACCCCCCTCCATTTCTCTTGGTCTGCCTGACTCCTTCTTCGCCCGTCCATCCCCTTCGCCACATTGTGTTTATCTGACCAAGCGTGTAAACTTCTCTTCAAATCGCAGGCTAGAAATTAATGTGCGTGTTTCCCCCCTCCAAACACACACATGTGCGTCCGTGGCAGAACCTGGACAAAGATTGCCTGGTAAACTTGGCCAGAACGGACACTTGACTTCTGGATTTTGATTTCTGGAGTGCTTTTGTGTTCTGCTTCTTCTAGGTTGCCATGCTGTCACAGGGAACCCCGGAGTCCTGGAAATCCTGTTCCCAGACCTATGGTCTAAACTAGGCTGTGCTAGAAATTGACCCCGGAACTTTTTATTTTAAAACGCCAAGGCTAAATGCAGAGACAGGTTTCTCTGAGCACGTGCAGAGTGCCTTTATCTTTCCGCTAATTATCCATAGCTTGCAGGTTTTGCACATGCCTAGGGCTACGGGCAAAGTTTCTGGAGCCATGATTGATCGCCACCACACAGAAATATTTGGGCGAGAACTGACACAAAGTCCTGCCTCAAGGGGTGCCTGCTTGGATTCAGTTGTCTTCTCAGAGCTGGGGAAAGAACCCAGGAGTTCTGGCTTTGATTTTTTTTTCGCTCGGAGCACCCTTTCTCCTTGCTCCTCCTCCTGCTCTCAAATTCCTGAAAGTTCCCTCTCCCTTTGCTCTGTTTGGAAGCTCCCACACCAGGCAAACTCCAGTTCTCCCCCATGTTAATTAGCTGGCTTCATTAAGCGTGTCTGCAGGCGCCCCAGCCCGGCTGGGATGCTGAGTTGATGCCTTGCTCTCATCACTGCCCTGGGAGCCAGGGAGATAAACAATGAGCCCAGCAGCACCGCCTTCCCTTTCATCCTTAGACTGGCACAGCAGCGTAGGGTTGTGGTTATTTCTAGACCCCGGGGCTTTTTTTAGCTCCTCTGGGGATTTGGGGCTGGTCCCCGCAGGCAGCTCTGGGCTGGAGCTATTCATAGCTGGGCATTTGGTCTGTGGGAGCTGGGAAGGAAAGCGTCCCTCGTTGGCTCTGAACGTGACGCCGAAGAGCAAAGGAACTGTGTCGGATTCCAGCCCCCTTGCTCCCACCCTCTGGAATTCATGTGCTGAACATAGCAGGAACCCGCGCGCATGCATGCTACCTGGCATGCCCCGGATCTGCGGGAAAGCTGCGCCGCGGGACTTGGTGTGCGCATGCAAACTGCAGGAGAGTCTGTGGTGTGCAGACACGCATGTCGCTACATGTACTTAGAAACACGCTTAGGTATGTGCCCCAGGGGACGTTGGCCGTGGGTGTGCATGTTCTGCGCTCGATTTTTAAAAAGCAAAAGCTCTTTCCAGGATTCTGCAAGAGGATGAGCTGAATTCCGCGACCCGTGTACATTGTACACATTAAGTAAATCCTAATCCCTGCTCCCCTGAGCTTGCAGAATTTACTTTGCGGAATTGTGCTTATGCCACACAGTGGAAGAGAAATCGGCCAGGCGCTGAAATTTAGAACACATTAAAACATCAAATAAAACAACCCGTAATAAAACAAATTCAAGCTTCGGGGAAAATATTTCAGATCCTTCTTTAAGTGACATGTTGCTTTCTCCCTATTTATTTAACTACTTATCTTGCAGAGCTGCCCCATAGCAGAAGGACTCTCGGAAGGCAATGTGGGGTAGTGGTTAGAGTGTCGGACTCGGACCTGGGAGATCAGCGTTCAAATCCCCACTCAGTCATGATGCTCACGGAGTTAGTCACAGCCTCTTAACCTGCCTCGCAGGGTCGTTGAGGGGGATTAACCGAGGAGAGGGACAAACCATGGGCCCCTTGGAGAAAAGGGTGGGAGATAAAAGCAGTGGATAAGCTCTTCTGCTTACCTGCTTAAGGTAGCCGGAGGGGCCAGCTAGATGGAGATGTCAGCCACCAACCTGGCAGCCAGAGATCTCCACGTGGTCGCAATTGGACCAGCGCCAGTAGCAAACTGTCTAATTTCTAACACCACATCAGGACCAGTAGCTCTGATAATGCCTGATGCTACAATGCCAGAGGCTGCATCCAGCATTTCATGGTTGCACATGCTGTCAGGAAGGGACCCCCCAAACTTCTCCTCTCCTTGCTAAGTGAACTTTTCTAAGCCCGCTTTGTGCAGCAGCTGCTGCTGCTAAGTAAACTAGGGAACTCGGTATCTCAAGCCGGCCATCCAGCCTCCCCTTGACCTTCTGCCATCTAGTCAAGATGTTTCTTTTCCAACATGCATCTGGCCTCTCAGGTTCAGTTTTTTTTTCCAGCAGATCGACTTGTTTATTTGCACTGCTTTTATACGCTGCTCCTTTCTCTTGTTTTATTGATTGCTAACATGCTACAAATTGATTTTGTAGTTGTAGTTGTTTTTTTTGTTTTAAAAACTGTTGTTAGCTACTCTGCGATTGCAGCAGAAAATCAGCTGAAATAAAAACTAGCCAAAGAATAAACATGCAACAAACAACAGACAACACGGTCAAATTGCAGGATGTATACAAATAACACAAACCGTGAGAGTATTCAATCATATACGTATATATATATATACAACCGGAGGGGATATAATCCATAACACATACAAATGTCTCATTTATCCCCGTTTCACTGAACTGTTGAAGTTTGGGAGCATTTCAGCCTTGCTAATTTTCTATGTACGGATATTTGAAGTCCGTCCCTGGAAGAAACGATAACTGTGAAATGGGGTTAATGCAAGCTAGCCGCCCGTCGGAAAACAGACGTGGACGCCTAAGAGACCTGAGCACCTTATCGCATTGAACTTTTTGCACATTGAACATTGCGCTTTTGGAATCTTAATCGCCTCTTTTGAGACATTTGTATGTGTTATGGATTATATCCCCTCCGGTTGTATATATATATATACATACCAAAGAATAAATATGTTAGGTGATGGGCATGTCATGGTGAGAATTGCTCCTCTGGTGAGAATTCGCCCTTTTCCAGATCTGGTATAATATCATAGACTTGATCACGTGTGTGTGGTGGGATAATATGTGGCAGATAAATGGAGGGATGGGTCTCTGTGGACTGCAAAACTGATTTCAGCTGCCGAACTGATTTCTTGGTTGTCCTTGGAGTCATAGTGTTGTCGAGTTGGGAGGGACCCCCAAGGGTCATCTAGTCTAACCCCCTGCAATGCAGCCGTTCCTGGGTAGGCTCAAACCACCGACCTTCTGGTTAACAGCCAGACACACTGACCCATGGCGCCTTTGCCTGCACATCTCGTTTCCTTGCATACACCATCAAGCTTCCTTTCCCTCTTTCGCCTCTAGGCTGTGTGTATGTGTGCGAGCATAATATTATTGTTATTCTTGTTATAAAAATCTTAATTTTATGGCACGGAAATCCGGTTTCTGTAGAACAGGGTGGAAATGTGTTCAAATCAATAGATTTGCACACATTTTTATTTATTTATTATTTCCTTAACGTGTGTTCTGCCTTTCTCCCATTGCAGGGCCCAAGGCGTCTCACAGGATAAATTAAGCAGATGCAAAATAATAATAATAATAATAATAATAATAATAATAACAACAACAACAACAATACTTATTAAACAAATAAGTAAACCTATCATGCATTGTGTGATTTACGCAGAAAGATGCACATGTATGTCTTCATTTTTCTTTTCAAGGGCCCAGATATTCAAGGCATCGTTTTGGATTCTCGGGAGAAAGATGGAGAGGCAGCTATGGGACACGGGGTGGGGGGTGAGGGATGCCTGCAGGTTATCATGGTTGGTTGGATGCTAGGAAAGAAAAAAAAACAATGCGATGGCGACTGAAGATTGCCTCTTGATCTTTGCCTCCGGGAGTCTGTGGTACCTCTTCAGATACTGCAAAGCTTCTCGCCAGCCACGAGGGATAGCCAGTTTTTTTTTAACAAAGGAGGCAGCCAGAATCCCAGGACGCCAAGTTTTGAGCTGGCTGCCCAAAGCGGCATTTGCAAGCCCAAATCCCAGTGGCGCAGAAACGCTGTGTTCTTTCTGCTCCCGTTCTTCCTCTAGGTTCCTCCTCCTTCTCCCTCGGCCCCCCCCCCCGCTCTTCCTCCCCTCCCTGTTTTTATTCCTTGGTTGTCCCTGGCTCCTTTTTCATGGCAGGCCACAGCTGTTCCCTGGGTCAGCGGCACCTGTTACTGTTTAATCAGCCTCCCCTTTCTCAGTAACTCCTTCGTCTCCGCCACCCCAGCCCCTGGGGGACGACCTGGAACCCACAAGGCTAGCAAGGGAGATCCCTCCCTCTGGGGATCTGCAAAGAGAGAACGGCCTGTGTGATCCACTTCTAGGACTTCATCAGGATCCACCCCCTTTTGCTCTTTTTAGAAGTGACTAAATAGCCATGCTCCTCAAGTCACTGGGAAGCGTGACATAGAAACGCTGGCTCTGCACCCTCTCTCTCCTACTCTTGTGCATGGCCTCAGGATACGTCCTTCTGTCCCGTGTTTCTTTTTTTCCTTTCCAGAAGCGGAATTCAGGTGCCTTTTGAAGATCAAACTGTTTCAGCAGGCCTTTGGCCTGGTTGGCTGATGATCAGCGTTCGAAACTCCCGTTGTTCTAGGCGCATTTTGCGAGCATCATCAGCGCGAGCAGTTTCTGAGCTATGGGCGCAGTATTGCGCCTAGGAAGGAAAGGAGGACCATTTTCTGCCCCCCCCCTTCCAGCTACTTTCTGAAGACTGGAGAAGAGATATTCTATTAAGAATATTAGGCGGGTGGGCAGGGGAAGGACTAGACCATGTGAAAAATGAACACAATATTTTAGCTGTGGTTCATTCATTTTCAGCTTTGTATTCTTCTTATAAAAAAGCACGCCTAAACATTCCTTTGCTGCGCCCATAACCTAGGCTTAAGGTGCCGTTTAGCCCCTAGCTTTCATATCTCAGTTTCTAACCCTGATAATGATATATTGATCCCCCGTGCCCCAAGATGTCTCTCTTATCTAAGTGGCTGGTTTGCATTTAATTTTTGTGGGGTTTGTCTGGTGTGTGTGTGTGTGTGTGTGAGAGAGAGAGAGAGAGAGAGAGAGAGAGAGAGAGAATTGTTCTGTACGCCATTCTGGGAGGTTAAGAAGCAGAAACAGACAGTCGATGATACATCAATATTTTAAGTAAATAAATAAGCGTGCTGCTGGGTTCCCCATGGATGGGGCATGCCTCCTGCCTGAAGGAGCTGTGTCCTAAGTGCCTTTTCATGCTGTGACTGCATGTCAGCTACTTGTAGACACCCCCTGGCTATGCGTGGGGGGCAGGGGCGGGAATCACCTCTCTTTATGCGTTTCTCCATTCTGTCTCTCCTCCTCCTCCTCCTGTGACATGAAACCATATCAAGGTGCATGTTCAGAACAGCTAGCTTAACTCAAAAAGCTGCCTTAGGGTAGGCCAGACCATCTCAGCACTCCTGTGTAGATCTGTTTGGCTAATAAAGAGTTAACTCCGACTCACTCGGTGTGATTTACTGCTGCTGGTCAGCCCAGGATGTCTTCTACATCAGCCTTCCTCAACCTGGCGCCCTCCAACTATTTTGGACTACGACTACTCCTATTCCTTGGAGGAAATGTAGGGAATCGATTGAATAAACGAAACACCTGGAGGGCACCAGGTCGGGGACAGCTGTTCTACACCACCTGCTACCTGATCCTCGTAAACGGGAGATGCCAGGGATTTAAATGGACTGTGCCAGCTTGTACTCCCTACCACGGAGTTGTGACTGCCCCCTCTTAAGTTTAACAGCCTAGCTAACTCCTCAAAACCTTTCGCTGAGCTCTTGCCCAATGGGACTCATTGCAGCAGCTTCTCCCACACCACCCTTATCTGCGTGTAAGCGAGTGGCTAGGAAATTCTGAAGGAATTACATGTTGCAATTTAACTAAATCTGCTGCTGCAGCTCCCTGTTTGGAAGCCGAGTCATCTTTACGGCCTCTCTTTCATTCCCCTAATGCATTAAGACGCCGCGGCCAAGAAGCCTCTGAGAAACCGCAAGCCAAGCATGCCCTTGCATCTTGGCCCCATCCATTAGGAGCCTTCCCTCCAATTGGCTGAATCACCTGCAGATTGTATGGTTTCAAGCTTTTGGAGGCCAGATAATACAGAGGAGTCCTAATCCGTGTTTGTGATTGGGGTGGTAATTCTGGATTAATTAACGCAGAGCAGGAGAGTGTGACCTTGTCGTTGTTGACAAATATTTCCTCCCCACTGTTGTTTTCCAGCAACTGGGTTTCTTCATTGCTTTGTTTATGTGACAACCTGTTGTTCTTCCTCCAGATTTGAGGAAGTGTCTTCTCCTTGGCCAGAGAGGCGCTGTCCACTCTCTGTCCCCTTTATCAGCTTTGCACAACCCCCCCTCCAAAAAAAAAGACTTGTTTGGGATGGTAGCAGCTTGATGGGCAGGAAAAGCAGGGCATAAACATTTTAGCGAATAGATTAATGTTCAGTGGCAAGCACCCAAGCCACCCAGATTGTTTCTCTTTGCTTTGGAGAGAGTCTGTTTTCGTTCTGCGCTTAACACTACAGAGGTGTAGGTCATGGGGCTACGCATTGGCAAAGAAGAGCAGTTCCCTTCTGACTGTCTCCTTGTTTATCGTGGGATCTGTTGCTCCGCTGTGGCTATCGATTAGTTCCTGGGCTCAGTCCAAAGGGCTGTTTTTTGATCTCCAAAGTCATTTAATGGCTCAGGTCCACCATATCTCAGGGACCCTCTCTCCTCATATGAACCAACCCAAACCTTTAGTCAGAGGCCCTTCTCTGTGTGCCCCACCTGAGGATGGAGAGAGCTTGTTTTCTCCTGCTCCGGAGGGCAGGCCCCGAAGCAACAGGTTCAAGTCACAAGAAAGGAGATTCTGACTCCACAATAGGAAGAACTTTCCGGCAGCAAAAGCTGTTAAGACAGTGGAACGGATTCCCTCGGGAGGTTGTGGGCTCTCCTTCCTGGGAGGTTTTCAAGCAGAGGTTGGATGGTCACCTGTCACGGATGCTTTAGTTGAGATCCCTGCATTGCAGGGGGTTGGACTAGATGACCCTCGGGACCCCTTCCAACTCTATGATTCTATGTTTCTAAGTGCAGTATGAGTGCTGACAGGAGTGAGGCCCTGTCAGCATATAATAACTCTGCTCAGAGAGCTGCACTGGTTTCTGATGTGCTACCAGGCCAAGTTCAGTGGGTTGCTATTATCTTCCCCCTGAAAACCGGCTCTTTAGTGCAAAATCAGTACCCCAGAGATGCGGATAAACACTTTGTCATCTTTTAGGCAGCAGGCTAAGACCTTCCTGTTTCCCCCTGTTAATGCCTTTGGTACATTAACGTTGCATCTTTTTAATGGGGGGAGTAGAACTGGTTGTTGGATTTTATTTTGTATAGTTGTTGACTTTTCCATTTTTCTGCTTTTAAATTGCTCCGACGGGTTTCGCTGTGCCAAGCCGCTTTCGAGGCTTTTCAGTTGTATAAAGTGGACCGGCCAATGGAATAAATAGATAAATAACAGCAATAAGAACAGAAAGGGGCTGGGGATAATCAATACTGGGGTGTGTGAAAGGCACCGCATTCTGCACCCAAAGCAAAGTGGATTCTGAGACTGGGATAAATGAAGCAAAACGCATTGTCAGCTGTTGTGCATCGCATATCAAATCTCCTAGACTTGAGGATCGACAAGGAACTAACCTCGCAGCGCCATAAATCCCTGCTCCCTAGAGATCCTGATCAGCCCCTTCCCCAGCTTTTAAGACTTTGCTGGGCTCTGCCCAAACACTTGGAAGCATAAGCCTGCCTTTCCCCTGAGATTCCTTTTTTTTAAGCTGCTGCATTATGTTGCCATTTCAAAATATTTTAGCCCCTCTACCATGCAGTCAAGGAATATGCAGTTCTGGCTATGATGTCTGGGGCCCGATTGCATGTTTTCTGTCCATTCACGAGACTGTGGCCTGAGAGACGGAAGAGAAAAGGTATAGGAAAACCTTGAACCTGCCCAGACAGCTCACTCGATTAGTATGTGGTGTTCATAATGCCAGGTTGCCGGGGGGGGGGGGGTTGGACTAGATGACCCTCAGGGTCCCTTCCAGCTCTACGATTCTTTCCACTTGCCGCTGCTCCGCTCCCAATTGTCTCTTCAAAAGATGTCCCCACTTCCCTTTTTTCTTTTGGAAAGAGATTTCAAGCTGCAGTAACACGCTTTTGCGTGCCCTGTGTAATTTGGCACTGACAAGAAAGGAAGGGGGGGGGGAAACACGAGGCGGGGAGCTGACCTGGGTTTGGAAACTTTAGTTAAAAGAAAACCACTCTTTTGGACGCAGGTTAGTATGTCGGAAGAGAGGGATGGTGTGTCTGGATTATTGCATCACTTCCATGGCTCTCAGCAGGGCAGAGTTGGGACACTTACAACCTGACAGTATATTGTTTCGATTCCAATTCCCACCGGCACCAACGAACCAGCATGCCCAGTGGTCAGGAATGATGGGAACTGTAGCTGAGCAACATGTGGAAATTACCTATCTCCCGCTTGGACTACTGCAATGCACTCTACGTGGGGGCTACCGTTGAAGTTGACCCGGAAACTGCAATTAATCCAGAGTGCGGCAGCTAGACTGGTGACTGGGAGTGGCCGCCGGGACCACATAATTACACCGGCCCTGAGAGATCTACATTGGCTCCCAGTACGTTTCCGAGCACAATTCAAAGTGTTGGTGCTGACCTTTAAAGCCCTAAACGGCCTCAAAGGCCCAGTATACCTAAAGGAGCGTCTCCATCCGCATCGTTCTGCCCGGAAACTGAGGTCCAGCTCCGATTGCCTTCTGGCGATTCCCTCATTGCGAGAAGTGAGGTTACAGGGACAGAGGGCCTTCTCGGTAGTGGCGCCCACCCTGTGGAACGCCCTCCCATCAGATGTCAAAGGAATAAAAAACTACCTGATGTTTAGAAGACACCTGAAGGCAGCCCCTGTTTAGGGAAGTTTTTAATATTTAATGCTGTATTGTTTTAACACTCGATTGGGAGCCGCCCAGAGTGGCTGGGGGAACTCAGCCAGATGGGCGGGGTACAAATAATAAATTATTATTATTATTATTATTATTATTATTATTATTATTATTATTATTATTATACCTAGTTCCCTATCCCTGCTGTAGGGGAGGAATTCAGGTGGGGAGGAAGAAGGTCAAGATTTGCAACTGAGGCCCCTGGTTTCTTTCCCCATTTTTGGGAAGATTGTTGTAGGCTCCAAGATGTGGATCTTCTCTGCATCAGGGCAGGAGTTAGCATCACTTCTTTTCTTTTCTTTTTTTGCAAACCTGCAATCAAGGTGGGAGGTAGGTCCCCTGGGTTCTCTTCTTCCCGCTTCTGGGAGATTCATTATTTTTACGAAATGTTCATGCTTCAGGAGCTCCGTCTTCAATGAGCAAAAAGTGTGTGTTAGAGTTGTGGTTTCGTTTGTTCTGGTGAGGACGGGATTTCTTGCCCAAGTGCATTTCAATCTGTTTTGGCTCCGGTTTTGAAAATGTGCTTGGAGGCAGAGAGGAAAAAAACTTCCTGTTTTCTTACGGATCGGATGGTTATCTGGAGAGTCCATAAAAGGTGGTAAAAGCTTGGCTGGAGTTGGCTGAACAGAGTTCAGCAGGGCAGGAGGGATTAGGAACTTGCAGAGTTTGGGAAAAGGGGGTTGTAGGAGCTAGCCGAGGCATTTGGGGCCCACTGAGAGGCAGTGTGGCGTAGCGGTTAAAGCAGTTTTCCACCAGCATGGTGGCCTTCAGACGGTTTGGGCTAAAACTCCCATCAGGATGGGAACTGTAGTCCAAAACAGCTGGAGGGCACTTGGTTGGGGAAAGCTGGGCTAGAGTGCCAAACGAGAAATGACGAGACCCAGGCTCAAATCCTTCCTCAGTCACGAAACCTACCTCACAAGGTTGTTGTGAGGATCAAATTGTGTGTGCTGCCAGAGTGGAGGGTTGGAGAACAATGTGCACTGGCCGCCCTGAACTCATTGGAGTGAAAGTGGGATCGAAATGTAATAGCTGACAAACATTTTACCCCACATTTTACTACACGTTGGCAGTGGTAAAGATTCTCTTTTTTGATGCAGAAGATGGAGGCTGTACATTTGGAGCTCAATCAACACACACGTCAAGCCTTTAAACATACATAAAATCCCACCAAGAATCTAGGGAACTGTAGTTTCTTAAGGTTACTGGGAATTGTATATGTGAGGGATGAACTACAGTTCCCAAGGATTCTTAGAGGGGAGGCAGTGTGTTCTAAATGTCTGCAGGGACTCTGTTGCTTTTGCAAATCCCCCGACCGTTTGCTTTCTCCTCTGCCCTGAGAGAAGTTGGCTATTCTTAGGAGACCCCCTCCTCAATGTGAATAAAGAGGCTGGCCTGGGTGTACTCCGGCCTCTTTCATCTGCCCTTCCCATGCCACTGCGGGCTGTGTCTGGCGCAGGCTCGGCGATTTGGGGTGGGTGTGGGCGAGGAGGCTCCCTTCCCGGCCTGGGAGCGTCCCCAGCGCCAGCTGTCACTGGTCTGTGTCCCCTCTGCGGGAATCCCACTAACAAGGCTAATCTGTCACTCCAGCTTCTCTTCCCTGGCAGGGGAGGCCTGAGGGAGGACAGGGCAACCTGAACCCAGACAGGGCTGGGGGGGGGGGCTGGGGGTGGGAGAGAGAAAGATGGCCAGGTTGGGCTCAGATGGGACAGCTTTTGTGTGCGTGTATCAGAGCTGGGACACCGAGGTCCCACGGTCTGATATGGGGTGAAGCGGCTTCTGCAGCAGACATTTTAAGCTAACCAGACAAGCCTAGCATAGCTTTTGGTGGTGGTGGTGGTGGGGAGTATCACGGATTGGGGTTTGGCCAGAGCGGAGAAGGTTCCCTCGGAATTTGCTTTTAAAAACAAGTGAAGAAAACCTTCGAGTGAAATCTAGGGGGCTGTGAAGCTGTCAGAAGTGGCTGGCTATTTACAGTTACAGGTGGGTAGCCGTGTTGGTCTGCCATAGTCAAAACAAAATAAAAAATTCTTTCCAATAGCACCTTAGAGACCAACTAAGTTTGTTCTTGGTATGAGCTTTTGTATCTGAAAAGTGTGCATGCACACGAAAACTCATACAAAGAACAAACTTAGTTGGTCTCTAAGGTGCTACTGGAAAGAATTTTTTATTTTGTTTTGGCTATTTACAGTTTGGATATGGTGCGGCAAGAGGAAAAGGCTCTTTAAGAAAGGAAAAAAGAAAGCAATTCTTTGCCAAATTGTGGGAGAACTAGCACCGGGATAAAATCCATTTAGCTGTTCTTTATACAGGGTGTTGTGGCTTTAGGTGGGTGTTAAGATGCGCATGTGTTAAGGATGCGGGTGGCGCTGTGGGTTAAACCACAGAGCCTAGGGCTTGCTGATCAGAAGGTTGGCGGTTCGAATCCCCACAATGGGGTGAGCTCCCGTTGCTCGGTCCCTGCTCCTGCCCACCTAGCAGTTCGAAAGCACGTCAAAAGTGCAAGTAGATAAATAGGTGCCTCTCCGGCGGGAAGGTAAACGGTGTTTCCATGCGCTGCTCTGGTTTGCCAGAAGTGGCTTTGTCATGTTGGTCACATGACCCGGAAGCTGTACTCCGGCTCCCTCGGCCATTAAAGCGAGATGAGCTCCGCAACCCCAGAGTCGGACATGACTGGACCTAATGGTCAGGGGTCCCTTTACCTTTAAGATGCGCATTTCCTTATATTTTTGTTTTTCAAAGCACCAGTAGCTCATTTGACAAGCAGGGTTCAGGTTGTCAAATGTCTCCCCCCTCCCCATTTTACCCTCACAACCACACTATGAGGCCCACAACAATTCGTTTGGTTTGCAAATGTGCCCACTGGCCCCAAAAAATTGGTGATCCCTCGTGTAGCTAAACGTTCTCTTCTCCATAAAAAATATAATTCAATAATGTGATAGCTGCAAAAGCTAATCTGGTCGGAAGTGAAGAGATGAACACAAACATTATGGCTGTGTGCACATTCCCAACTTGAAACTCAGCTGGTTCACTCTGTTCCTCAGTTTCAATGGAAGATGGTTTGGGGGCAGATGCATCAAAGTGCAGTGTTTCGTAAGAAAGTGCAGGATAGATACAGGATAGATAGGGAATACAGCAGTTATTTTGTGTGCACTGTGTTTCCAGAACAGTGGTGATTGAACTCTGGATGCTGACTTAGGCTCCAAAATCTAGTTTTTTTCAGTGTTGGAGTTAACACCTACCATCTCATTGTTCCGATGTGCATGAGGTTAATTTCCGTTGTGTAGCCTAATGGAGAGAGTGCTCCTAGGTACATGCAGAGTTCAGTTCCCTTGACGCAGTCACCACAGCCAGTCCTCGCTCACCCAGGATCTTAGCAGTGTCGGAATACGTTTCACGGATCCGCCATGGATTCATAATTAATTGGTTATTTTATGGGTTTTTCAAGGTCTACTTTTGGTATAATTGCGCGCAAAAGTGAAAGTGAAAGCATGAATGAATAGTGTGATTCACTTACAAGATTAATCCGCCTTTATTTTGTAGATCCGGTCATGTTCAAAGTTGTTAATGAGCGTTAAACTTGCTTCCCGCCCTTTTGGAGGGCAGCAACAGTGATTTTATTGGTTAAAGTACTAATGATGATGTCACGTTTGTTCCCTAATAAAAGGCAGAGGCACCCCGCTTAGGCAGGAGGAGTAGCACGAGACCGCACGTTCTTCTTATGTTCTTTTAGTTGGGTTTTAGTTGAAGTCAAGTTTAGTTTAAGGGGCTAGGAGCGGGCTGGACGGGTTGGATGGGTTTTTCTTTAGTTAGAGTTAGATCGCGGAAGATCATTCGGTTTAGCCTTAGTTAGGTTTTCTTTAGGTTTAGCCTAGGGCTAGAATTGCGGAAGATATTTCGGTTTTAGTTTATTTAGTTAGCCTCGCGGAAGATTGGGCGCGCAGGGTCTTTAAGCTTAGGAGAACTTAGCTTAGGGGACGAGCCTACGCGGGTTCTGCCGAAGCCACTAAAGATACAACCGGTGTCTGTCTTCCTTTGGGGTTAAAGGGGGGAGTAAAGTAAAATTTTTATTTCTTTAAACTGGTCCGTCTATTCAGAGTCAGGGTATATATTTTATTTCACGAGGCAACTGTTCATTAAAGAAGGCAATTAGGAACTCACACTTCATCGGAGTCGTCAATTGGCTTACTCATCATCCTTCAGACTGTGAGGCTTGGCCGGCGACCGTGCTCAAAAGCACGCGGAACGCTGGCCACTTTCCCCGCAACTGGTACCTCGTGCATAACCAATCCAAGGCCGTGCACGAGGAGCTCCAGCACCCAAACCCCGACAAGTGGTGCCCCGTGTGAGGCAAAGCGTAGTCAAAAATCGCTTCCACGAAGACTCCGGTTAAAGGCAACATATCGGAAGTGGCTCGGAAACAGACATTGAGAGGTGAGGTATAACGGCCCGGTTTATCCAGGATTTCGCTGCAGTAGCGCGAATCCACCGCTTGCCCAAAGTAGTGTAAATAGAAGTCGCGCGCGTATATTTTGCCCCAAGGGGTCCCCGGGTAGAGCGGCAAGGAGTTTAGTGTAAGCCTACGGGCAGAGTAAGGTCTTCCCTAAAGCCTACGGGTGGGAAGGGTTCTGGCAAAAGCCTACGGGTGCCAGGGTCTGGCAAAAGCCTACGGGTGCCAGGGTTTTCGGTCAAAGCCTACGGGTAGGGCCGGTGTCTCCCGAAAAAGCCTACGGGTGGGAGGGAAAGGTTTTCTGGCTAAAGCCTACGGGTGCCAGGTTTTTCGGTCAAAGCCTACGGGTAGGGCCGGTAGCCCCTAGTAGAAGCCCACGGGTGGGGGTGGAGGTTTTCTGGCTAAAGCCTACGGGTGCCAGGTTTTTCGGTTAAAGCCTACGGGTAGAACCGGTGTCCCCTAGTAGAAGCCTACGGGTGGGGGAGGAAAAGTTTTTGAAAAGTGTTTAAAAAAATGGGCTCCTCACTCTCAACTGCTCAAGTAAAATTTTGTGAAGATTTATTGTACCTTTTGAAAAGAAATGGTCACCCTGTCTCTGAATCAGAAGTAGAGCTTTTAGTTAAAACCATTGGGGAAATTTGTCCCTGGGTCCCTAAGGAGGGAACGAAAGATTTAGCTTCATGGGAAAGGATCGGGTTAGAATTTATGGCCAACCCGAAAATCGGAATTCCTGTACAATTAGTATGGAGCAAAGTAAGAAACTGCTTTCAACAAATCGCTCCAAGAAATGTTTTGCTTAATGGAACAGTGAATTTAGGAAATACTGCTTTTAATAGTGCCCCTGTGCTGCCGCTTGCGGTTGTGCCATTTTCGGCCCCCTCGCAGCAGCCAGTTCAGGCCCCGTTGTCGTACACGCACTCGCCCTTGTCCAATTTGTCATTGCCAGATTCATTGCCGCCTGTGCCGGTGCAGCAGACGCCGTCGGCCTTTCAAGCCCCGCCGCGGACTGCCCCACCGCCAGTCGCTCAGCAGTCATCGCAGGCCTTTTACCAGCCAGCGATTTCAAGTCAGCAGCAGCCGCGGACCTCGCTCCAAGCAACGGTCCCGCTTCCTCCATCGCAAGCCGCGCTTTTGCCAGCGATCCAGCAGCAGCAGCAGCAAGCAGCCTTTTTGCCAGCAAACCCTGCTGCCCTGCAGGCCGCGCTCAAGCCAGCAGCTCCAGTTTTGCAGCAAGCTGATTTCCAATCAACAGCAATCCAAGCTTCAATGCAAGCAGCACAACAGCAATTTACCAACCCTTCAGCACCTCCAATGCCAATGCAGATTCCAAGACAAGAGCAAAGCCAAACAATGATGATCCAGATGCCAGGACTTGCAGTACAGAGCCAACAACCTTATGCTCCAACTTCAAGTCAGCCATCTTGTCTTCATCCAACTTCAAGTCAGCCATCTTGTCTTCATCCAACTTCAAGTCAGCCATCTTGTCTTCATAGTCAGCCATCTTCAAGGCATCCAGATGTCAAAGACTCTTTGGCACCATCTAGTGGCTCATCATTTGGAAAGCATCAAGAAGATTTAAACTCACTGATGCCACCTACAGATCCAACAGCAATGCAGCCCATCTGCAGAACCCAAGCTTTGGAAGCAGCTTTGGGACAAATAGACTTTAGTGCTGATCCAATGCACATCTTTCCAGTGATTCGTGCTAATGGAGGACAACCTGCAAGATATCAAGCCATTCCTTTTGAAACACTACGTGAACTGCGAAAAGCCATACGCGAAAATGGACTTCAAGCTCCTTATACTAGAAGTTTACTTGAAGGACTGTCCACTAGTAGACTTCTGCCATCTGATTGGAAGTTGATTCTTCGCACCTTCCTGTCGCCTACAGATGCTCTTCTGTGCCTGCAAGAGTGGAAAGAAGTAGCAGCCAGACGTGCAACGCCACTTGCCACAGAAGATATGCTCACAGGATCAGGACATTACTCCAATCTCAATCAACAGCTAGCCATACCTGATGCTGCACTTGTCACCATAGCAGACATTGTAGTCAAAGCTTGGCGCAGACTACCCAATCGCACAGATGCTAGCTCAGTATCAGGATTCGCTGCAGTTAGGCAAGGTCCAAAAGAACCTTATGGGGACTTCGTGGATCGCCTGATTGTTGCAGTGGAACGCCAGATAGAAGATCGTCATGCCAGAAACATGCTGACAAAACAACTTGCCTTTGAAAATGCCAATGATGACTGCAAGAATGCCCTAACAGCAGTTGCAGCTCGTCCAGATGCCACATTGACCGAGATGCTACGCGTCTGCCAGAATGTCGGTACCCACTCCTACAAAGCACAGCTCTTGGCAGCTGCGGTACAGATGCCACGTCAAGACAGCTCTACGCCAGTCAAGAAGTGCTATGGGTGTGGAGGCGATGGGCATTTCCGGTCGCAGTGCACAACAACGCCAAGGCCTTCTGCCAAGCCGCCAGAGAGATGTCCCATCTGTCAGAAAGGATTTCATTGGGCGAATGATTGTCGCTTGAATCCACAAAACACATCACCTACCTCATCTCCAGTTCAGGGAAACGGTTCTGCGGGCCGCGCCCCGGCCCCGGTAAAACAATAGGGTGCAAGTTCAAGAACATCATGAAGGTCAACCATCCCAGAAAGGTGAACAACGCTACTCCTTATCCAGGTCATCAGGAAAAAGGAGTGATCCAGAGAGATATCTACTCTTCAGATGTCCAGAGAAAAGATGTGACCTCATCAAGCATTCAGGTTCCAGAGGTTTCATCATCTGCCTTACCTATTCAAAGGGTTCCAGTAGAGAACACAGCATTCAGTTCACCTTCTGCTGACCGCCCTTCAGTTCCTGCTGATGTTGATCCTGCTTCACAGCAAGCAATCACAGTCAAGCCTCTGATCGCAGAATTGCCTTCAACGTTGAGAAGACATCCTACTGAGATCAATCTCGCAACTCCTGAGCTTTATTCATCTTCAAATCAAGGTCAATCTGTCATTGAAGGACATTTGCCCTTGATGAAACAGCAGTGTTCAAGTTGCAACCCAGCTGATGATCACTTTCCATGTGGCCAAAGAATGCAAGTGAGTGGGCCAGCTCCCTCTTGTGGAAGCTTAAGCATCACTCCAGTTAACAATGTCCACACCTTTGTGTCACCTCCAGCTTTTAAGCTCAGCCCGCCACAACCAAACAACTATCAGGAACAACAACTTCTACTGCCTCGTGTCAAAGAAGAAGTTCCATCCTGCCAGTTTGATGCACAACTGACTGAATGCCAGCAGGTTCAACAGCATCAGCAACTTTTACCAACAGAGGAACCTCAAGTTTGCCAACTCAACGCCAAGCAGCTTCAGAGTTGCCAACTTCAGCAGTGCAAAAAACCCGAAGCCAAAAAGATATCTTCAAACACTGCCAACGAAGAACAAGAAGCTTCTTCTGTCCCAGGTATACCACTCTTCTTAACAGAGGACTGTTACTTTTCAAATCCATGGTTTGCTCAGCAATTGCCAGCATCCATTCGTGGTCCATTCCCAGACACCTCAATTTGCCTTATCCTGCCTAGGATGGATCGCCTCCCTGCCACAGTCACATTGACTGCAGGCCTAGTTCGAATCACAGATTCATCGCAGTTGCTGATTCCAGGATTTTCAACTGTTCCTTGTGTCCTAACAAAAGGTTTGGAAATTGCCAGACTCTATTTGCTTACTTCTACGCCTACAGCTCCTGTAGACTCTTTGCCTCCTCAGACAGCAATGGCGCTAATCAAGATTACAGAAGAACGCCCTCATCTCGTCTTAGAAATGGGTGGACGAAAGATCAAGGGTCTTCTTGATACAGGCGCAGATGTCACAGTGATCGCCAGAAAGGATTGGCCTGACCAGTGGGCAACGACTGTCACCCAGGAAGTCTTCGGAGTCGGAGGTTTCGAACCCGCCCACCAGAGCGTGCATCCGATTACCTTCCAGTCAGACTCAGGCTCCATGGTGCAGCTCCATCCACTTGTTATGGATGTGCCTATCACCCTTTGGGGTAGAGACTTGTTGTCTAAAGCAAGAACTGTTATCCACACTCATTTTTGATGTGGGCCTCTGCATCAGCGCCAGTTCATGCTCTTCCACTCACATGGAAGGAAGGACCCCCTGTGTGGGTCGACCAATGGCCGCTGACATCCGAGAAGCTCGTCGCAGCAGAGGCCCTAATTAAAGAGCTCATTCTCTCTACAAGCCCCTGGCAAGCACTGCTACAAAAGTGCATTGTTCTTTTCTGCATTGCTCACATCTATTCACTTTTCCTTTATTCAATGATCCAATCGCCAGCCATGGAACATTCCTTGTTATGTTCAGTGCTGACTTTGGCAGTGGTTGATTGAAAAACTATAACTCCCGGCGGAACTTTTGGTTCTTTGGCTAGATTCCTATTTCTTTATTATCCTCTATATTAACAGCATGCTGAGAATATTCAACTCGTTGTTTGAACACACCAGTTTCTCAAAGCAAAGGACTTGTTTCTGTTCCTTAAGAGGAAGTTTCTAAAATTTGGCCCAGCCATGGAGAACTACGGTTTCCAGCTGCCCGCCTTCGTTTGTGTGTTCAACCTCTACTCTTCAACAAGACGTTTCTACAGTTTGTCCAGTTAGGGAGAACTACGGTTCCCGGCAATTTTTGCCCAACGCTTTGTCAAATGCAGCAATTCTTCAACTATCCTCAACCTATGCCTTTTGTTTGCCCCTGGGCAGCCCTCTGATTCCTGGCTGCCTGAATTTGTTCCAGTTACTCTCATACCTGCATTCACTAGCAGATCACCTTGATTTGCTTGCTTAACCTCCTTTCTTCTACAGGTATCGTTGTTTCTTCAGAACTCGATGTTTCAGTACTTTCCTGAGCTCCATGAACTTTTCCTGAGTTCCAGGACTATTTCTTCTACATGGTCATGTGTAGTCGGAGAAGAAGACGACCGGCAACTCATTCATCGTCTTCATCCTCCTCTCCAACACCATTTTGCAGTTCTAAACCTGTCTTGTATTTGTAAAAATTGCATATTTACCTTTGTATGCTTCTTGAAATATCCGCCTCGCATATTACATGTGTTTTCCATATAGCTTGGTAATTAATGATATGGATGTTTATATATGCAAAGCTTTTCTGAAATGGTTTCCATTTAGAGCGTCACAATTTTGATGATATGGAAATGTTTATGTAAGGTCAAAGCATCGTCTTTGTGCAGTTCTAGTCATAGACATATTTATACATATATGTTTTATTTCAATAATCCTAAATCTCCACGTTGTGCTTGCAAAAGTTGTAGTTCAAAATATGGTAACACTTATATGCCTTATTTGAAATATTTCCTTTGGTCAAAGAATTGGTCATTCTCGGATTTGTTCAAGATATATGTGTCAAGTCTGGTGGCGTCCTACCCTTTTGGTACCCCTATTTTCTTTGAAGAATACCCCTCTATATGCTACCTTTGGCAGTAAACCAGGTTCCCAGCTTTTCCCTTCACTCTGTTTCCTGCTGTTGATGGGAGACCCTTATGTAGTTGGTTTAAATCCCATCTCGTTTCGCTGGAAACCCTTGCGTAGATGGTTTAAATCCTCATCCTGGCTGGGACACCTTTATGTAGGTAGCTTAAATCCCCTCTCTGGAATCGGACCCTAGTTCCCCGTTACCTGTGGTCGCTGTGGTAAGTCCAGAATCTAAAGTTCCCTCGATTCTGTAGCCTCAGAGCCACAACCCTTTTATGTTTCCTTATCCATTTTCCTTAGTTTCCAAATAAAAAATTTAAAAAAAATGGGGGAGGGGTCTGGGTAGGCCATGTAGCCCCAGCTCTAGTTATACTTTAATTTTGGGTCCCGGATCGGGACCTCTCTTATGTTTGGGCAGTCGTTATCCGTTATTTTTAATTTTGGACCTGTATCAGGTCCTCTCTTGTGTTTGGGGAGTAATTTGTTGTTTTACGCTGCACGCGAAAGTATACATGCTTATGAGGTGATTTGTTGTGTTATACTACATATTGAAGTATTTATATATGCCTAGAAGGTTTACAGTGTATCGGATCGATCATTTTTTATGTTCGGCTAGTGGTTTGTTATTTTCATGATTTTATTGCTACATTATTGTACAAGTATTTCCTCCTATGAAAGGGGTGGATGTTGATGGTTTTGCTGGTGTTTATATCACAGTCTTGATGTGGACACTGTCAGCACTGTTGACGCTTTGCCTTTTCATGTCGAGGTTTATATCGAAGCAAATGGTAATGTTTGTGTCAAGATAAATGCTTATGATATCTCTAATTTTTTTTATATAACTAAATCAAAATTAATTTAATTTAAAACAAAAAAAGAAAGATGATATGTCGGAATACGTTTCACGGATCCGCCATGGATTCATAATTAATTGGTTATTTTATGGGTTTTTCAAGGTCTACTTTTGGTATAATTGCGCGCAAAAGTGAAAGTGAAAGCATGAATGAATAGTGTGATTCACTTACAAGATTAATCCGCCTTTATTTTGTAGATCCGGTCATGTTCAAAGTTGTTAATGAGCGTTAAACTTGCTTCCCGCCCTTTTGGAGGGCAGCAACAGTGATTTTATTGGTTAAAGTACTAATGATGATGTCACGTTTGTTCCCTAATAAAAGGCAGAGGCACCCCGCTTAGGCAGGAGGAGTAGCACGAGACCGCACGTTCTTCTTATGTTCTTTTAGTTGGGTTTTAGTTGAAGTCAAGTTTAGTTTAAGGGGCTAGGAGCGGGCTGGACGGGTTGGATGGGTTTTTCTTTAGTTAGAGTTAGATCGCGGAAGATCATTCGGTTTAGCCTTAGTTAGGTTTTCTTTAGGTTTAGCCTAGGGCTAGAATTGCGGAAGATATTTCGGTTTTAGTTTATTTAGTTAGCCTCGCGGAAGATTGGGCGCGCAGGGTCTTTAAGCTTAGGAGAACTTAGCTTAGGGGACGAGCCTACGCGGGTTCTGCCGAAGCCACTAAAGATACAACCGGTGTCTGTCTTCCTTTGGGGTTAAAGGGGGGAGTAAAGTAAAATTTTTATTTCTTTAAACTGGTCCGTCTATTCAGAGTCAGGGTATATATTTTATTTCACGAGGCAACTGTTCATTAAAGAAGGCAATTAGGAACTCACACTTCATCGGAGTCGTCAATTGGCTTACTCATCATCCTTCAGACTGTGAGGCTTGGCCGGCGACCGTGCTCAAAAGCACGCGGAACGCTGGCCACTTTCCCCGCAACTGGTACCTCGTGCATAACCAATCCAAGGCCGTGCACGAGGAGCTCCAGCACCCAAACCCCGACATAGCAGGGCTGGGTTTCTCCACAAACAAAAGAGCCTTGGTGAATCTTGTTTTGCAAAATAGGCAGCGTACAAAATGCGTTTCAAGGTCTTTTGCTTGCCCACACACAGGGCTAGGAAGGGGGGATTAACTGCACACTATTTGCAAACATGCACATGGGCACATGCATTTGTTTGTATGCAGGCACGCAGCAGGGGGGGGGGCAGAAAACCATTTTTTGCAGCCAGTCACACGTTGGGTTCAGTGAGTTGTTACCAGAAACACAAGCCTTCCTCTTCTGCCAAAGGGACACTTTTCTGCTGCAGAAGCTCATTGACAAGACGGACATTCTTCAAAGGACTGCCTTAAATTCTAGCCTATGCTTCTAAACCCAGCTGCTAAGATTACCTGGATCTGAGTGGCAAAACTCTTGCATGGTTCAAGCATTTGAGTAAATGAGCTTCCTTTCCTAGTCTCCGCTTTTGGGTGTAATGCCGGGAATCCTGGCTGGTTGAAAAACACGTTGACAGTTGAGGTCGCTGCCTGTATGTTTTATCACTTGATCTTGTGTAGTTTTCATAAGTAAACATGTGAATTTGGCTCTCGTGATGAGTCAGAGCTCCGTTTCATCTAGCCCGGTGGTTTTCCCCTCTACGTAAGCATCTCGGTCATTTTCTGCTTCAACTTGCCTTTTGAGTTATACCTAGGCATTACCTGAACTTTTCTGTGTTGAAGAGGATTCTGGGCAGGTTTTTGTGCAAAGGCTTGGTTCACGCATGGCGTTTGTTGCAGGCCTATTGAGTCTTGCTTGCTGTGGCACTATGTAAATTGAAAGGTTGCCCTAGGCAGGAGTGTGTGAAATGACCACGAGCTCATTTCTGCCGCTGAGAATAAATGCTCAGGCTGAGTGTGTGTTCAGGTGTGCTGTGTTCTTGAATTTTAAGTGTGTGACTTGTTCACACTCCCCATCCCTCCCCATTCTCTGTTTTGCATCTGCCTCCTGTTGGTGAATAAAGTAGATTAAAAAAGCCTGGCGTCTGCCCATCCCTTTCTCAGAGCACGCCCAATACACCCTTAATTTCCCTCCATTGCAGAGGAATCAGAGAATCATAGAGTCGGGAGGGACACCAAGGGCCATCTAGTCCAACCCCCTGCAATGCAAGAACCTCGACTAAAGCCTCCACGACGGATGGCCATCCAACCTCAGCTTAAACAACCTCTCAGGCACAGCTTGAAAAATCACAAATCTAGCCTGGATCGCCATGTTCTCTGGCAGAGCTCCTCCCTGGTCTCGCTACCGGAGATATCTTTTAAAACAAAACAAAGCTTGGGGATGTTGCAAGCTGAGCCATGAGACTGTTTACCTACATGAGCCGAATGGTTCCTCTCCTATACTGTACAAGTGGAAGGGCCATAGTTCAGTAAGAGGACATCTGCTTTGCATGCAGAAGGCCCCAGGTTCAATCCCTGGCATCTCTAGGTAGGGCTGGGGATGTCTCCCTTTCCGAACCTCTAGGGAGCTTCTGACCTTGGTGTGCACACTACTGAGCCACATGGCCCATTGCTCATAACTTCTTATAAAGCAGTTTCCTATCTCCTTCCAAGGGAGGATAATGATCTGCTCGGGTTCAAATCCTACTTCAGCCATGGACTCCCTCTCTGGAGCTGTCCTTGAGATACGGGTGCCAGATGTACCCGGTTAAGCGGAACAGTTCTGGGGAGCGCATGAACTTTCTCCCTGTCAGTAGAGCGCAACATCACCTTCCTCTGCCGTGCCAGCGAACTGAGAGGGAAGGAGGCAGGTGTTCATGTTGCGAATGTGCTTTGCCACCACTCGTGGAAAGGCATGAAGCCATGCATTCCAGTGGAGCCTTCTTCCTGGGCGCACCCTGTGTGCCACTATGGCCCTGTCTCCCTCTTGGTGTGGACAAGAAACAAAGAGAGCGAGTGGCGCACGTCTAAGACTGGCAGCTCGAGTTTTTCTCACCATTATCTATACAGGCCTTTCGAGAATAACGTTCTTCCCACAGGGGAGCCCTTGGAAATCTCTTTCCCACCCCGCTTCTTCGATGCGCAGGCTGGAGCATGGCTCTGGGGGAAAGTGTGCTTGACAGGCCCGAACCGACAAGGCCCAGCCTGACCAAAGAGCCTCTGGATGTGGGCCAGAGGTCCTCATTCTCGTCCTTTCTCAGTCATGATGGAAACAGCTGGTTGGCCTTCCCAAGTTTAATGTCCCCAAAATAAAATGAAATAATCCCAAGACAAAAACGGGCCTGGCAGATCACCCTGGGGACTAGAGAAAGGCGTGTGGGCCTATATGGCTCCACACGGTTTTAGGCCCCTGGAGGGAGATACACCTCAGGTGAAGGGAAAATGGGTGTGTGTGTTTTTGATTCCTGGTGTTTTTGACCATTCTTGTGAGGCATGGCGTCACACAAGCTCTGTTTTCACTGCTGCAGGGTGGCAGCAAGCTGGCAAGCTGCCTTCTGGTACAGACTGCCAGTCGCTGGCATCTGTCTCGGCCTCCTTCCCACGGGAGACTTGACTTGCACTCTGAACATCAGGGATGCAGGCAAACCCAGTCCTAAGCCAGAGGGCATCCATTTTCAGGGTTGTTGTTGTTGTTGTTGTTTTGGTAATGTTTATTGTAGAATATATTGTAGAAAAACAGAGCTCCACATCCGCATTCAGTCGCAAGATACAGCCAGACAGGGGGGGTCTCTTCATAGCTCCATCATTACCAGACATCGTAATATATTGATATATCGTGATGCTTAGCTGGTGATATATCGTGATGCTGAAAACCAGATATTGCCCAGCCCTAACAAACAAAGCACTGAAAGGAAAGGGGGGGGGAGAGACACTGCCTTGTTTTCCATCAGTTAACCAAGTCGAAACTCACATATTATTATGTGCAAAGCATGCTGAATGGTCTAAAATTTAAAAATGTCTGTAAGCAATATAAACGAGAGACAGGGGAAGAGGGAGGGAGGGAGAGAGATTTTTAATTGCTTCGGTTAGGACCATCAGTTTTCCACTACTGGATTTACTGTAGAGGAGATTAATGTAACAATGCATATTTGCTGTTGTAGTTCAGCTTTGCCACCTCTGTGGCCGACAGTTGGTTCAGCTTCGGCAGCCGCATTGTGAGCTGACAGGCGGCAGATAACCTGCCCATCTTATTTATACATAATTAACCTCATTTGCATACAATTAAGCATGTGCTTGGCGAGGGGAAGACTACAGCCGGTGGACATATTGCAACATTTCCGCGCCGGTCTTTTGTGTAATTTCTAGGCTGAGGCCAGGAGTGAGCTATTGTTTATTTTCTTGTTGCTTAAGTGTCATGCTGGAGACAAATGAGAAAATGGACGGTTTCAGCTCTTTGCAAACGGAGGTCGCAAGTCTCCTTTTGCAAAGTCTTCCAGCCATATTTAATGGAGGCTGGGAGTCAGTGGTTGTGAAGAAAGGTGAATGTAAACAAACAGAACATTTTTCACCTGGGCCAAGGCAAGGTATATCTGCCAAAATGATTTAATTGATGGGGACAGGGGTGCCCTCCTCCTTTCCATTGCCTTGCCCCAGCCAAAATGAGGGTTTGTCAACTCAAACGTACCAATCCTAAGTTAACCTAAAGCGTGGTTTGCAAACCCACTTAAAACTACAGTTTTGGATTCCAGTTTGCTGTCCAGTTGTGAGTCACGGTCTGTCAACTTGGACATTATGCCGAGCCATAGTTAGACTACAGGAGCTATGCTGTGGAGCTAAATTCGTTCAGAGCCATAAAGCGGTTGTCCCTAAACATTCAAAATCACAATGCTGTCTCTCAGAATCACGATATAGGGGTGCGTAATACATCTGAAGGACAGGTCCTGAAGTTGAGGCTCCAGTACTTTGGCCGCCTCATGAGAAGAGAAGACTCCCTAGAAAAGACCCTGATGTTGGGAAAGATGGAGGGCACAAGGAGAAGGGGACGACAGAGGATGAGATGGTTGGACAGTGTTCTCGAAGCTACCAACATGAGTTTGGCCAAACTGCAAGAGGCAGTGAAGGATAGGCGTGCCTGGCGTGCTCTGGTCCATGGGGTCACGAAGAGTCTGACACGACTGAACAACAACAACAAAATACATCTGAAGCTCTTCTGAGTTTTGATAATAAGGTGTTTACCCGAGTTGCATCTGCAACTCAGGAGGCTGAGAATTGGAGGGGGAATTGAGTTATTGCCTCCTCTCACTGTTCCGCAACTAGGAAAAAAAGCAAATTTCAAAGTGAATAAATCAACTTGCTTAGTTTTCAGAGAAACCTGTTAGTATGCCCCTGTGTGAGGACTGGATCTCAGGACTTGCCTGTCACACATCTCACCATATGCAAGAAAGGAATGCTCAGTATTTTCTCGGCTTCATTTTGTCACTCGCTCCGGGGCAATTGCCTTCTCAGGAGCGTGTTTTATCCTGCTGCAGGAAGGAGAATGGTAAGGGCTTGTTCTGTAACCACTCCCCCACTTTCAACCCTCTTTACCAAAGCTTCAGCTTCTCCCAAGAGAGAAACCCCGAGTTGGGTTTGCTCAGCATCTGTAGGGCTTGGGCATTTTAAAACAACACCACGTGGTCTTTCTTTTACGAACTTGCCCTGTGTCTTCATGTCTTTCTGCTGTGAATCACCCCTCCGTACCTCGGCATGCAAAACGGCATTATACGGAGAGTGATTATGGGTGCATCTACTCCAAAACGTTGCAGAACAGTCAAGAATGCTTGGCCTTGATTCATGTATTTTTTCCTGGTGTCTGAGATCGAAGCTGTTATTGCCCAGACTAACAAGGCCAAAGCCCCAGGGCTTTGGTTTTCATAAAATGGAGCCGGTGTATCAATTCATTTTCTTCTCTAAATTTATCAACTAAAAGGCCTCTTCTCAACGGCCTGGTTTGGGCCTGTGATATTTGGGTAAATATGGTGCTGTTTTTAATGGTTTATGCTGGTGCTGGGGAGAGGAAAGGAGAGGAGAGCATTTCACAAGTGGGGGGCCACCACAGAAAGGGCACGTTCTCATGTTGCCACCCTCCGGACCCTCTGGTGGAGGAGGCACATGAAGAAGGGCCTCAGATGACGACCACAGGGTCCAGGTCGGTTCATATGAGGAGAGATGGTCTTTGAGTTATTGCGATCCTAAGCTGTTAAAAGCTTTATAGGTCAAAACCAGCTCTTTGAATTTGACCCAGAAACTAATCAGCAGCCAGTGCAGTCGGGCCAGGATCGGTGCAGTATGCTCAAACCATCTTGCCTAGCTGCCAAATTCTGCACCAGCTGGAGTTTCCAAACTGTCTTCAGAGGTTATTCTTTCGGAGTGACTTAGGTTATGTTTTCTGTGAAGTTCCATTGGGCACAACAGAACTAAACGGCCCCGGCCCTGTATACCTGAAGGAGCGTCTCCACTCCCATCGTTCAGCCCGGGCACTGAGGTCCAGCTCCGAGGGCCTTCTGGCAGTTCCCTCACTGCAAGAAGTGAGGTTACAGGGAACCAGGCAGAGGGCCTTCTCGGTAGTGGCCCCCACCCTGTGGAACACCCTCCCAAATGTCAAAGAGATAAACAACTATTTGACTTTTAGGAGACATCCGAAGGCAGCCCTGTACAGGGAAGTTTTTAATGTTTGATGTTTTATTGTGTGTTTAATATTTTGCTGGGAGCCACCCAGAGTGGCTGGGGCAACCCAGTCAGATTGGGGGGCATATACATAATAAAACTGTTATTATTATTATTATTATTGCACACCGTTCTCTTGAAACCGAAACCACTTGTGTTTTCAGTGTTCCTAAAGGCTTAGCTTTGCAAGGAGTGGCTACGAATCCCCACTTTCACACTGACGTTGGAGACAGGGACCCCGTTGCAGAAATAGTAAGGGGTATTTGAGACACACACACCCTTTGCCCTGTGCCCTGAACCATTGCTCTACTGGTTGGGACACAAGGAAAGAGAACTTGACGTGGTCCTGTCCCATTCAGCCCCAGCCCCACGTTCCCTTATAAAGTGCAGTAGTTCTCCTCTGAGCTCCCAGAAATCAGAGTGGGACAGAAACATCCCCAAAAAGAGAGAGAGAAAAGGGTTAAGCACCACGGGTAAGAGGGGTGTGGGAGGATATTTGGGAATGGTTGGCCTTGAAGCTAAAATCTTTTTAAGTTGCCAGGCCAGCTGCTTATGCATCTCTTTGCCACAGGGTTGTTTGAGCTTTGCTGCTGGTCCTTTAGCACAAAGGCGTTTGCATCTGAATAATGCCAGGAGCTGAAAGCTTTTGATTTGGCCTCTCTGTTCCTGCTGTGCTCTTAATTTCCAATTTCATTTCCTCTTCTGTCTGGGGGCACCTGTTTTCTCTTTCCCCGTAAAACATTCTAGGGTGGCAGCACTTACATAAACCCAAGGCTATCCCCGAACCTCTAATAGTTATTCAGAACAGGGGTAGGCAGACTTCTAGAACCCCGGAATCTGCAAGGCAGAATTACGTGCAAAAGACTTGGAATTAAAGAACAGTGAACAGAATACCTGTGCTGAAGACCGCAGTACTTCAAGGACGGTTTCTCTCCATATGAACCAACCCGGACCCTGCGATCATCATCTGAGGCCCTTCTTTGTGTGCCTCCTCCACGAGAGGTCTGGAGGGTGGCAACTTGAGAATGGGGCCTTTTCTGTGGTTGCTCCCCGTTTGTGGGATGCTCTCCCCAGGGAGTCTCGCCTGCATATCTTTAGGCACCAGGTGGAAATGTTCCTCTTCAACCAGGCCTTTGATTCTATGGCCTTATAAATGTGCTTGTAGGAGGAGAGTTATTGTCTTGTTTTTGTTTTATTTCGTATTTTGTGTTCCCATTTTGTATTTTCGTGTTGTGAACTGCCCCGTGACCTCTGGATGAAGGGTGTCATACAAAATGTATTTAGCAGATAATAAATGACTCTCAGCACTTTCTCAGTCTAGGAAATTGCTTTTCTTACTGGAGCTAAACTTAGCTTGCAAACCTTTCACATAAACTTCTGCTCCTTACTGGCCTCCTTTTTCTCCCCCACTTCAGCCACTTTATTTACACGGAAAAAGGCACTTTGTGGTTGCCGTTGTAAAACAATCATAATCCTTTGCAGCTCCTGGGACGGAGTTTAATTTTGTTTTAATTTAATTCAGACAGAATTACCGGTAAATGGCCAGAGAGATAGATGAGAGGGTATTGGTTTTGTGGTTGGCATGTTGTGATGTTATACTGTATTGCCAAAATCTGCCCTGGGACCAGGTGGGTTGTCAATTGGAGAACTAATAAAGGCATTTGGACAGGTGCAGTTTATCTACATAATGGTTGACCTGGGCGGCCCAATCAACTCCCAGAAAACTGTGGGCCACGTGTTCTGCGTAATATCTAGCAGCGGGCATTAACAAAACAGTAGTGTTGTGTTCCATGGCAATACACCGGTTTTGGATGTAAAAAGCCTTTGGTTGAATCCCTGATAATCTCCAGGTAGGACTGGGAGAAACTTCCTGTCGGAAACCCTGGAGAGCCACTGCCTCACATTGTAGACAGCACTGAACTAGATGGAGCAATAGTCTGACTTTGGTATAATGCAGTTTCCTAGGGTGAAGACTGGGAAAAGGAGGTGGCAGAAGCTGAAGAAGTAACAGACTTTGGTGAGCAGGGGGAGTATGTGGCAGAGAGAACTCCAGAATCAGAGGCAGAAGCTGAAGCTGAAGCAAGAGAGGCCAAGAGGCACAGAGGAGTCAGTCTGGTGAAGAGTCAGGGATGTCTCCCCCTCCTGCTGCAACAAGCTCCCCTCTTCCCTTGTCTCCCAGAACCAGGAGAGGCATGAAGAGAGCGGAGGAGAAATTAGCACCACGAAGACGCAGTCTCACTAGCAGGCACCTGCTTTCCAGAGTTTTAGGCAAGGGAAGTTCTGAGCCTTACCTGGAGATGCTCAGGATTGAACCCGGGACCTTATGCATACAAGACACATTCTGTACCCCTGAGCTACGCTACACCCCTTCCCCCCAGGAGGATTGCAGATTGCTGGAAGTGTTTCACACAAGGGATACAGTTAGCAGCGGCAGTCGCGGGAGGCCCCATTAGCTAAAGTGGTGCTTCAGGTTAAGAACAGTTTCAGGTTAAGAACGGACCTCCGGAACGAATTAAGTACGTAACCAGAGGTACCACTGTATTTCCCCTGCAACGCAAACATCCACCCCACCATCACCCTTAGTAAGCAAGCTTTCCTTTCAAAATCTTAAGCAGCTGAGTGTAACCAAAAGGGGGGGGGAGGCATTTGTGTGTTGTACCCCAGAGACAGTGATGCCTCTGCCACTTCCCTTGGGCATTGTATCCACCCAGCGTCCTTTAGACCTTGCAATCCCTCCCTGTCTCTGGGCCTTGTGCCTGCCTGCTCTGCAGTCCGAATAAGTTCCTTCCTTCCCTACTTCCCAGAGAGTCTTTTACAGAGGAGCTTATCATAGCCCTGTCGCCGCCTCTAACTTTGGGTACCCTTGGGGATGCGGGGGATGGGGGGGACGGGACAGGACCTGTCCGTTCCTCCGTCTGCCTTGGTTTGAGATGTTACATGAAGACGAGGAGGCTTCTGTCTATGCACCAGTGTTTATGAATCAATCTCTTTTTCTTTCCTGGGTTTTCCCAGCTGGTTCCCTGGCGCTCAGCAGTTTCTGGGCATTCTGCCTTGCCAGAACCCCCCCCCCCTCTCCATTACCCGGCTGGGAGATGAAAGCTGGCTCTCCCCCCCCCCCCCCTCATTTGGAGGGGCTTATCCTGGAACAAAGCCCTCAGCGCCAGCCTGGAATCCCAAGCAGCTGCCGGCTTGCTTGCTTCCTTGTGGGCCCTTTCATATCGCCAATTTCTCTCTCTCCTTTCACACATACCCCACCCCTCAATGCCAGATAGCTGCTTTATTCCTCTTCTCTCCTCTTCTCCCCCCCCCCCATGCTTCATACCAGCTCCTCCCAGCAATTCTTAATCAACATTGCCTTAAGTGTAGCTAAAGGCATATAATATCTGATATTTGATGGAGGAAAAGGGGGCATGTTTGTCCTTTTTGAGTGCATGAGAAATGCACAACATACAATGTAATAGAGGAAGCTCTCTCTGTGTGTTAGGTGTTTGTGTGTGATGCCGCACAAACCAGAGTCTCCCTACAACTCACACACATAACGCTAAACCGTGGTTAACATTGTTATGATGAAAAGACCCATTGCTCAGTTCAGATGATCCCCTAACCATGGTTTGGAGGACTGGGTATAAACCATGGGCTCACATATTCCCCGTCCCCTTATTCTGTGCAGCTTCACTTCCCCGTTTCCTGTTTGGAGCTAACCATAGTTTGCCATGACACCCGGGTCAGCAAACTATGGTTAGCTCCTGCTCTTCCACTGTGCTGTTGTTTCTCTGCAAATTGGAAAGGTGCAGTTTTGGTTCTGTGTGCGTTTGTGTGTACGTGCAGGAATGTAAAAACCCTGTGTAGGCTTGCAGATTGTTGAGTTGCGTATGGAAGGAGGAAAGGTGGTATATCTGGAAGGGTATTGATCATATAGTTGTAGACTTGGAAGAGACCCTGAGGGTCATCTTGTCCAACCCCCTGCAATGCAGGAATCTCGTCTATAGCATCCATGACAGACGGCCACCTGTACCCTGCTTTAAAACCTCAAAGGAAAGTCCGTATAATAAAAATAGTAATATTTGGAGGGGTATTAATTAGTACACGCATACCAGCTACAATCCTATGTGGCATGGGAGGATTGGGTACAATTGGCAGGGTATCCTCAAACCCCACTTTATTCTAGTAGTAAAACTGGAAGTTGCAGCATCATACCTCTGGGGCTTTAAACATAGAATTTGTAATTTCTCCGCAGGATGTTGCAAAGGATGTGGCTTCTGGGCCATAAGCATTAGGCGGTCTTCTGGTAGCCAGCAAGTGGAGAATAAAAGGATTGCGTTTTCCACTTAAGGCCAAGCTGCCCTGGCCCTTATCTGCTTCTAAGACACCGCAGCAGAGAGAGAGAGGGAACCGGCCATGGATATTTTTAGAAAGGCTGAGGAAAGAGGAGCCAGGCATTCGGTGGTCCTGCTTTGCAGCTTTGAAACTTTCGAGGGCAAACTTCCCTTTGGAACCATCTCTCTCAACAGCGGCGGGGGAAACTGATGTTAGAAAATGTTTGTTGAGTACTGCGGGGATCTGATCGTTTTCAACAGTTGTGGAGACCCCCCCAGCACAGCCCTCAGGGCAGGACTTTGGGGTGAATGTCAAGGTTGCTGCCGAACGCAACATGTCTGCCTTTCCACATATTTGCAATTCCCAGAGTTGCTTGGGAAGAGAGGCGGATGGTTAAATTACCATGGGAAGCGCAGCTCTGGGAGGGGAATAGGGGGTCTCCTAACAACTCTCGGTGCTCTTAACAAACTACAGTTCCCAGGATTCTTTGGCGGAGGCTAGGGCCACATTCACGGCGTACACTAAAATTTAATTTAATTTATTTATTACATTTATATGTCATCTTTATCTTCCAAGGATTTCAAGATTGTGTACGTGTTTCTCCTCCCCATTTTGTTTAATCCTCACAACAACCCTTTCCTAAATCTCGCTCCCAATATCTCTGCAGCCACTTGCAGGTTTTTTTTTTTTAAAAAAAAAAAGCATGGAAGCCCTTCAGAGAAGTTGCCAGCGTTTTTGGTGAAATCTGTCCTAATGTACATACATGTACACAGGTTTAATAAATGTGTAGCCGTACTTTGGAAGCCAAACGCCTTGGCTCCCAAACAAATCGCCTCTCGAACGATCGAAACCCAGAAGTGATTGTTCCTTTTTTTTGAATGATTTTCGGAAGCCGAACATCCGGCGCAGCCTCCGATTGGCTGCAGGGTGCTCTTGCAGCCAATCGGAAGCCGTGCTTTGGTTTTCGAATGGTTCCGGGAGTCGAACGGACTCCCGGAATGCATTCTGTTCAAAAACACAGGTAACACTGTACACATTTGCGCAAGTGGTTTTCCTTACTATAATTGAGGACTTTGTACACTTTGGTTTTGCTTTGAGAACTCCGCCGCAAAATTCAGAGAAGTGCAAATTTTGAAAGAATAGTCACGTTTCGAGAAGTGCAGATTTGGGGAATTTCTGATTAAGATCAACATCAAATTTCTCCTTTCAGAACGGTCACTGGTGATGACAGGCGCAAGGAGAGAATCTGCTGAGGGCATTTTGTCCAAGACCAATTTCAACCACACACACACACACATACGCACGAGAGAGAGAGAGACCTCACATGTTGTGAGAATCATAATTCTATATAGAAACAAGTTTCACACCTTTCAAATCAAGGCGTTTAGAGGCGAGAGAAATGAATTGCATTTTCTTCAGAGGCATCTTACTCCCCATTGGGAATGTTACCCATTGTGATAAAAGATGAGCTGCCAATTTCAATGTTTCTCCTCCTCCTTCTGTTGCCATGGATGGGGCAGAGGAAAGGGCCGCTGTTTACAAAAATAAAAAAATAACACCGCAGCGAAGGGGGGGGATGACCTGTTTGTTGAAAAGATAGCCTGGCGAAAGCTGCCGCTGCACCATAATAGATAAGAGCAAGTGCTGTGAGCCAGGAAGTGCACGGTTCAGATTTCATCTCTGCTCTGAATTTATTAGATAGCTTTGGGCAAATAACCAACCAACCCCCCCTCCCCCCACCCGGCTTCTTCTCCCCCCTCTCAGCCTCAACCTTTGCAATATGAGAATAAATGCCTATCTTGCAGGATTTCTCCGGTGAGGCCTGAGAGGAAGCACTTTTGAAAAACACTTTGTGAGAGCTGCATAAATCCTAAAACATGTTGCTGTTATTTGGTTATTTAAAATGATGGACGAGAGCCGTAGCTCAGGGGCAGAGCACTGCCCTTTCTTGTCAAAGGCCCACGGTTCAATTCCTGGCATCTCCGGGTCGGGCCTTGCCTGGAGGCCTGGAGACCTGCTGCCGGTCAGTGTAGGCAGCACTGAGGTAGATGGAGCATTGGCCTGACTTGGTTTAAGGCAGCTTCCCATAGTTTCCAGAAATTAGTATTCAGAAGTATTGCTGACAGCCATCATGGGAAGAATCATAGAATACTAGAGTTGGAAGGGACCCTGGGGGTAATCTAGTCCAACCCCCTGCAACGCAGGGATATGCAGCTGTCCCATACGGGGATCGAACCTGCAACCTTGGCATCATCAGCACCACGCTCTAACCAACTGAGCTATCAACAGCCTTGTCCTCCGTTAAGTTGTCCAATTCTCTTTTCAGACCGTTATGTGGCTGAAATAAAAATACGTGTTTATGACTGCGACACCCGAAAACGTGCCGTTTCGTGCTGTAATTAATTTTGGCATTTAACGTTTTCGGGAAATAGCGCCTGTAACAAATGTGCCCCTTTCCCTCTGTCCAGCATTGTGTGTGTGTGTGTGTGTGTGTGTGTGTGAGAGAGAGAGAGAGAGAGAGAGAGAGAGAGAGAGAGAGAGAGAGAAAGCACTTTGGCTGCATCCGCATGAAAATATGGTAAGCAGCACTGAGCACTTTGTAAGGATTACAGTGAAGGAGCTCTTGACAGCAACACAGCCGTTAAGATAGAGGTCAGCAACTGGCGGCCCCCAAGCTGAATCTGGCCCCCCTTGAAGGAAGCCCAAAAGTTGCCAGCTTGGGGGCAAAAATATGGGCTATGGAAGAACCGTTGACGGTGGATATGGAGCTTGCTTGGGTAGGTCCTTAGGCAGGTGGGCCTTGGGCCTATCCATTTTGAGGAAACCTCTGACAAAATCTACTGCTGAGCATGGCCTTAGGTTGTTTTCTGGTCAGTCCTGATCGCCATTCACTTATTCATTTATTCATTCTTTTTCTCCTCCCCTCAGCCCCAGAATGCCAGGCAGAGGTGCAAGTATCGGTCCCAGCTTTGTTGGAAGTCCAACTAGGCCACAAAGTGTCCATCTCCTGCGCACACACCACAGAAGGTCACAATGGCTTGTCCCTGGTGGAATGGTTCATTGTGAGTATGCGGGTCTTGGGAAGGCGGGTAATGGCGGCTGGGGGTGTGGTGCTTTTAGACGCCCTTAGTAACCAGCCCTTTTGCCCTTGGCCGTGAAAACCTCCGCAGACGGACAAGAACGGGGAGCAGAGGCGTGTGGCCTACAGCGATCAGGGCCGGCAGGGGGTGGACCGAGGCACCGAGTACACGGACCGCGCCTCCATGGAAGCCGGCCACAGTTTGGTCATCAAAGCGGCCGAGGTGATCGACGAGAGAGCCTTCTCCTGCCAGGTGACGGCGGGCGCTGCAGGGAGCGGAATGGGAGTGACACAGCTCAAGGTGTACGGTGAGGCTCCTATCATCGCTTCTCTCGCCATTCGGACCGCGAGGCGCTCCTGCCTCTTGTCTCCTTGTCCTTCCCTCGTAAAGCTTGTCCTTGTTTTCGCTGCCTGCTCAGAGGTTTTCTGGCTCCACCCTTGCTCCCCTTGCACCTGAAACTCTCCTTTGGGCCGGCCCTACCGTTGAGGCAGTGTGAAACGGCCGCCTCAGGCTGCTGGTTTTGGCTGTAAAAGAAGGCTAGCAAACGACCAGCTACCTAAATTATTGCTAGTAGATTGGCAAGGAGGAGGAGAGGCGCTTGTAGCATTTTCTGCCTCCGGGACCAAAATAATTTTGCTGCCCTCAGGCTTTGTGCATGAGAATTGCGGGCGGGTGGAGATTTATTGCTCTGCCTCAGGCGGCAAAATGTCTTGGACTGGCCCTGCAGATTCCACCTTCAGATCCCAACCTTGCCTTCAAACACACCGTTTTTTGGTTAACCCTTAGGCCTCCACATGAACTGGCACAAAGCTTAAATATGTCCCTGTGGCTGGGATTTGCATCCTTGGAGCCAGAGACCTCTCCCCCCTCCCTTAAGGTAGCTGTATTGTGAATCAGTAAAAATGAATCTTGCTCTTCTTGGCTTGGCTAGCCCTTAAAAGCATTGTGTGAATCAATCGATAGAGAAAAACAATCCCTGCTGCGCAGCCCTTCTTGAGGAGATGTTTCCCCCCTTCTTTCCGGGTGTCTCGGCCCTTTTATGTCATCTCCGTATTCCCACTGCCAAGCTCTGAATCCTCCCAGAGAGGAAGTTCTAGGCCCTGAGATGGCCCAATATATTTCTGGTACCCAAAGCACCCTAATGGTGGTAAAATATTTCATGCTATTATTATGATTGGCAGCTTAATGGTGCCCTCAGAGCTGCAGCCTGAGGTGTCCCTTGTCTTGCCTAATGATAAGGCCGGTCCTCTCTAGGCGTCTTCCTCCACATTAACCTGTGAATAAATTAGAACTAAGCTGGTGTTTTGTGTTAAGATATTGTGAAATGCCTGCCTTGCATCAGTTCAACCTGTGTCAACCTGTTTCCTTATCTCCTTAGAAGGCCCCTGTTTTTGTGTGTGTTCCTTTTCATTTCGTTTCACTTTTAATTTGTATACCGCCTTCCTATATTACTATACGCAAGGTGGTTTGCAAGCTGAAGAAACAGCACCTTATAACAATCTGATCCAGTGCAAATAAGTCGCAATAGACACATAACTTTAAAATAAACAACTTACATAAAATAAAATAATAACCCATTAGAATATAATACAGTAGTACGCAATGAAATTTAATTATCAGCAAACGACAATCAAATAGCAATTCACTCTTAACAATTACAATAAAATAATTGCTATAATCAGTAAAAATGACAGGGAGTCACAACCCATAAAATACCGCAATACGTTCAGAACCACGAGGAAGGATCAAATTGAGAAACCAAGACACACAACTTGAGCCTGGTTTTGTGGCAGCCTTGCCTTGCTTAA
The DNA here is from genome assembly GCF_009819535.1 of Lacerta agilis. NCBI lineage: Eukaryota > Metazoa > Chordata > Lepidosauria > Squamata > Lacertidae > Lacerta > Lacerta agilis. Next base: position 75,183,839 of record NC_046319.1, on the reverse strand, counting down.
CGCTGGTCCTGCTTGAGAAAGATATAATATAATTTCTTAGAGATGAAATAGCATCATAGAACTGTGGAGCTGGAAGGGACCCGTGGGGTCATCTTATCCAACCCCCCTTGCAGTGCAGGAACCTCGACTATCAAAACACCGATGGAACATATTGTAGCATTGCAGGGAGATCGCTCAGTGATCCCATTCTGAACTGGCGAGAAATACCCTGTGCCCCCATCTCTTTGCTATCCTGATTGATCTCCCCCATCTAGGACTATCATAACTCCCTGCAACCTAGTCCTCCTAGGGACCTAGGCCAACCTCTTTTCCCTCCAGCACCCAGCTGCTTCTTCGCCCGGTGTTGCGTAATTCCTTCCCTTACGAAACCGTTTCCCTGCCCGCAGCAAAACACCTGGAGACTCCACCTCCGCTCTTTTGCCAAAGGTGGCTTGCATCTCTCATCCTGCCTGTACTTTCCCCTCCAGCAACCTAATGCTGGCGGGTCTTGTATGTTCCAAACTTCCAGTCTCCAGGTTCAGATCAGCCTTCCTGACCTCAGGACAGCAAAGGGCTCCCAGTGGCTCTGTCATGCACCTGCAAACACAAACGGTACAGGCAGGGAGAAGCAGCTGTGTTTGTCTACACACCTTCCATGCTAATAAACAGAGGCGCCCGATCATTTCCCCCTCTCTGATCGAGAGGAAGCAGTGGGGTTTGTGGTCCCGGAATCTAGCTCAGCGCTGGTTTGTTTTGGGGTCCACCCCCCCTCCCACCAACCTTGCTTATTGAATAAGATAACTTCTATTGTGTTTTTCGTTGAACCGCAGCAGCACCGAGCGAGATAACAAAATTTAAACCTGATAACAGAAACTCACACAAAAATTCAATACTCTCTATTTATAACCAGTAATTCATAAAGTTAATAATTAGGATTAGCAAAATGAAAACATTCATACTGAACCATGAAACAGATTAAAGCATATTCTTTAAAAAAAACATTTGTTTAATACAAAACTGATATCAAGGTATGTCGCTTGTGTTTTCAGATCTCCAAGGTACCTCCATACTTATTCTTATATTATATAAAGCAGCCTTTTTAGCAAAATAAGCAACCTTCCATACCACATACTGATCAGTGACTTGTGACAGGAAACCCAACTTCCTTTTCACACCACAAATTTTGGGAAACCTGTTTACTGATGGGGGAGCCCTGCATTTTGTGGGTGAGATCGCCCTGAATTTTGTTCCAAGACCAGGGCTCCTGGCTTGTTTACCCAGTTTCAATCTCTTCATTTCCCCTTGAATCTGGGGAATGAAGATGGGAGGAGGCGGGACTTCCTAGGAAGGAATTTCCGCGGTTTGGGTGCCGCTGGTGAAAAGGCCCCGCCTTGCATAGTCACCCACTCAGGACCCATCCTCAAAGGAAAAGCTTAATAAACAGGGATGTACACGCAGAACATGGCAAGTCTTTTAATTGAGCAGAGTAGTCAATGGCCCTATTTTGTCTGACCTCTACTGTCTCCTCGGAACAGGTGCACCTGAATCCCCAGAGGTCATACCTAACAGCAGGACCCTCTCTGTGACTGAGGAGGACGCCTCAGAGGTGAGATGCTGCTATCCTTTTCTTAAAGACAAAAATAAAACAAAATAAGGCCCAAAAGCCTTATTTCCTGACCTCAGGGCTTGGAATAGGTGCACTGACCATGGAGCCTTTGCATCAGAGGGAGAGCACTCTGTACATGCTTAGAGGAATTTGCCCTTCTCCAGCCCCTGTCCTGGCGCTGGAGTGAAATGGCTCAAAGAGATAGATGAGGATGAGCTGGAAACAGCCTTGAGAGTGTTCCCTGCCCCGTAATTATTATTGTGAGGGAGGTTTTTAAGACTTCCCTTGGGTATGTGGATCTAGCTTCCCTTCAAGTTGGAAGACCCCACAGTTCCATGGGAATTAAGTATGGCATCAGTCTCAGATTTCAGCTACTTGAACTTCTCCGTTTTGAGTTCCATTTAAAAAAAGAAAGAAAGCATCTTTCTAGCTCTCGTGCTTCAAAATGTGTGGGCTGTGCCTGGTGAATCTCAGGGGACGCCACTGAATAAGATTTCCAGTTGTCCGGAGTCAGGCTTCTCTGCCCTATATAGCGTTGTCTCTCCCCATAATCAGCAGAAAGAATAAATCATGCAAAACCCTCACTGCGCTCGGCAGGAGATGGTGCTCCAGCCAACTGCCATCTCCTCAGGAGGTCCTCTCCAAGTGACGTAAAAATTGGGCCTTCAGCCTTGCCAGTATTATCTTATTGGTGCCTATTGAATGCCTTACTTTTTCAACAAGACTTTTTAAAGTAGAGATTATCGTAACCCAGTCCGTGTCCGTGTTATAGCTAAAACTTTTATTTTCTTTTTTTAAATTGTAAATGGCTTCGGGATGTTTTATGGGAAGCGATTAACAGGAAGTTAGGAAAGGTTGCAGAAACCAGCGTAATTTAGCGTTTCCTCTTTTCTTTTCTTTTTTGTACAGCCCCACTGGCAAGGCGGGAGGCTGTGACTGTAAATAAGGCTAACTAACATCCCAGTTGGGAGAACTCTCCTAAGGAGAGTGAGGGAGAGTGGTCATAGCAGGGCCATACCATACCAGTGATTCAATGCCTTTCCTTCCTCCCCAGATTGCAACGTGCACCAGCAAAAATGCCAACCCAGTGCCAACCATCAGCTGGTACAAAGATGGCCGCTCTCTGAATGCCTCCACAGAACGCAATAAGGGTAAGGAAGCTGTTTTCTGCTGTTGTCTTTCCTTCTGAGAAAACATAGCTCTAGGTACATCCCCAACTGCCACTGCCATTTTCGGTCTTACGTTCCTGACTGCCACTGAACATCTTATGCCATCCTGAGGCTAATTTGGAATAAATGTAGACAAAACAGGTGCTCTCTCTAATCCTTTCCTCAGGTTGCTCTGTGCTAGAGTGCTGCCTGTTGTTTAAATTTATTTTCCCCCTCAAAATAGGCCTGCATCACTCAAAATAGCCCTCTATTCCTGCAGAACCTTAAAACCAACCATTAAAACAACACCACACAGCTGAAAACCATATATATAGCTGCTAAATCCTTAAATTGCACGGAAGTTGCCATTTTATATACCGTGGTGCCTCGGTTTTCGAATGTCTCCGTTGACAAACATTTCGGTTTTCGAACACTCCTTGGAAGTTGAACATGCCTGAATGCAAGATTCTGAGGCCGAGCTGTTGGCTGTTGAGTTTTCGGATGTTTCAGAACTCGAACGGTCTTCCGGAACAGATTACATTTGAAAACCGAGGTACCGCTGTATTTCTTTCAAATCACCAAAATGATGTGTTGAAAAATATCCTTGTGCTATCCCGTTTCCGGAGTTCTCGCCTCCCCATGTGCCCCTCGGCCGGCTGGCCTCACTCTCTGCATCACCGGTATACTTGTGCTCCTCCCCAGAGCTGTATGTCGTGTCACGGACAGTGAAAGAGGCGTCAGGGCTGCTCTCCGTCTCCAGCACCCTGTACCTGCGGGTGAGCAAATCTGACAAGGACTCCAGCTTCCTCTGCCACGTCAGCTACGCAATGCCGCACGGGAAAGTCGGCAGCGCAGAGTCGGACCCCTTCCATCTCACGTTACACTGTAAGTTACGTGGAAATGTTGGGAGCTTCTGTGAAGCATTCATCCTGTATGGTCTCAGGTGTGGTGGCCCCCAGTAAGCATTTTCCGTATGACTGTGTTAATGTTATCATTATTGCTTTATTAATTCCCTTCCAAACCACCGTTCCGAGGCGATTTACACATGTTTGTGTCCCTGCCCAAGTTTTAAGTTTTAAGATCTACTTTGGAGGCCTGCCTTTGCTCCTCAGCAAAGGCCCAGTGGATGGGTACAGGGCCTTTTTGGTGGTGGCCCACAGACTGCAAAATGCCTTCCAGCAGCTGCCTGTCTACCAGGTTTCCTCTTTGACCTGTTGTTAGAGGTACAGCCAGAAGGGGTCGGTGCCACCTGAGGGATAGCTCATTCGGGAGAACATGGGACTCTTAAACTCAGGGTTGTGGGTTCGAGCCCCACATTGGGTGAAAGATGCTGGAGGGTGGGCTAGAGATGACCCTTGTGGTCCCTTTTAATTCTATGATTCTACGAAGACACATGCCTTTTGGTTTTGCTTTTAAAATTATGTTTGTTGCAAGCTGCTCCGAGGTTCCTAGTCGGGTAGAAGGCGCAGGATTACAAATATTGTTCAGAATAAATCTGTTCCGGCAGGCTTTTAATTTGCTTTAATCCTGGCTGAGGGTTTTGATGTATGACCTCAATGCTCCTGCTTCTAGGATCTTGCCGAGCATCGGTTCAAATTTTATTGTATCGTGGTCAGGCGTAGCTAGGTACTTAAAGGAATTGGTGCATGGTCCCATGGCTCAAATTCTCTCAGCCTAGCCAGCCTCACAGGGTCTTTAAGGGATTAAAGGAGGAGGAGGAGGAGGAGAACCATATAAATAAACTACAGTGGTACCTCGGGTTAAGAACTTAATTCGTTCCGGAGGTCCGTTCTTAACCTGAAACTGTTCTTAACCTGAGGTACCACTTTAGCCAATGGGGCCTCCCGCTGCCGCCGCGCGATTTCTGTTCTCATCCTGAGGTAAAGTTCTTAACCCGAGGTACTATTTCTGGGTTAGCAGAGTATGTAACCTGAAGCGTCTGCAAACCCAGGTACCACTGTACCTTGATCTCCTTGGAGAAAAAGGTGGGGTTATAAATGCAAGAAATAAACAAATAAATACTGTGCAGCAGGCTTATGAGATCTTGGGAATGTGCAGGAGAAACTCTTCCACAGACTGCAGAGATCTACAATTAATAGTAGTAATAACAACAATAATAATACAGAAATAAATAGTCATGTTCTGTCAGCGTGACCCTCCTTCCTCTTCTCTCAGACTTCACAGAGAACGTGCAGTTTTCTGTAGATTCCCCAGAGGTCATCAAGGAAGGGGATGACATCGAGTTGCAATGCCAGGCGGACGGCTACCCCCCGCCGGAGTACGTCTTTTACAAAATACAGGTACCGTTGACCATGCCGCTTCATCCATGCCCAACCTGTTCCTTCCTGGGGGGAGGCAGGGTGAGGGGTGGGGTTGAGATGATCTGCGTGTTTTGGTTTTATCTGCTGGAAAACAAGGACATCCTTTCTGACAGCAGTGGGCATGAAGTCACTTCTCCAGGCCTAAGGCTGGGTGATGTTGCAAATGCTGTTTCACTTCAGACAAAACTGGCCTCCTGACCTTTTTCTGGGTGGTGGGGCCTTCACTTCTTCCCTTTCTGCCTCCCTTGCAAATCCAGAGTGAAGACAGACAGGTAGACCTGGGGTCCCACGCCAATGGAATCCTGAGCCTTCCGCACGTGACCAAGGCAGACAGCGGGACGTACCGGTGTCAGGTGCTGGACTTTGACAGCCCCAGTACCGTAGAGCTGGAGAAGGAGGTGACCATCTATGTCAACTGTGAGTGCCCCGTGGACTGCTGGGGGAGGGGTCAACAGGGCCTCGTTCTGGGAGGCAGGTTGGTGGGGGACGACAGCAGTGAAACCTGTTAGCAAAGTCACTTAAATAGCACAGAGTCCAGAGAGAAAATTAATCCTGACAACACCTTAGAGAAGAAGCAAAAATGGTGTATAATTTGAAGAGAATGTACATAGCAGGGAGATGTACAACCAAACATACAGAGGAGAAACTTCCTCCAAACTACACAGCCAACCAGAGCACTCGCCAATCTGTCTGGTTGCCAAGCAACACCTCTACATACACACGCCCTTCTTGGGTGATTGACTATCACTGAAAATGGAATTAACCCCTTAAGTTACAAACTGAATGATCCCTGCTGTTGCACTTCCATCAAAACCCTGAGTATTGCCAGCTCTTCTCACTCTCTCTCTCTCTCACTCTCTCTCTCCCCCCCTTCCCCCTGTTCCCACTTTAGATCTGGACCCCCTGGTTCTGAACCCGAACAAGACGGTGATGGCAAGATTGGGCGAAAACATCGAGCTGACCTGCTCTGGTACTGGCTCCCAGATGCCCACCTTGCTATGGAAGAAGGTGGGTGGAGGCTCCACAAGCTTACGAAATAACGCAGGAGCTACGATCTAGCTCAGTATCTCCATTTGTTGCGATTCAGCGCTAAACATCAGGTTTTCCTGGGGGAAAGTGGCGGAGCAAACGGAAGTTCGACTCATGTCCTTTCTCTCTTGCAAAGCACAAACTCCACAGGTGCCCTGGGCAGGCTGTGATGGTTTGCACACTTCTCTCCCTATTGTCTTCATTCCTCTAGCGGCTTAACTCAGGCCTTATCTCGTCTCACAGAACTGTGTCTTTACATTTGCAACTTGCAAGGCTGAAACGGCACTTCTCTCGAAAGGCACAGCTAGCAGAACAGAGCCTAAAGCTGCACGCTCAAAGGAATGCTACGGTTCTCTTGCCCAGCTTCCCATAGTTGTAAATGGAGCCTGTGCAGGAGAACCACCCTGTTGGGTTGCAGACTGTCCTGCTGGTCATAAGGGTGGGAATGGTAGGCAGTCAGAAGTGAAGAATCTCCAAATCCCAGAGTCTTTTCAGAAGGCACCCTGCCTGCAGGTTATCAGACCTCCTGTGACGACACTGAGGGATAGAAACTTGCATTTTAAGCGTAAGAATGGAGATGCTTAGAAAATGCATGTGGCGGTGGGTGGTGGGCCTAGGAGAAACCTCTCCCCCTGGTTTGTTTTTAATTGTACTTCGCCTTGTAGTTATTCGTTTCATAAAATTTATATACCGCTTGATTGTGGGAAAAGCCTCAAAGCAGTTTACAAAAAAAGGATAAAGCAATAACCTTATCATTAAAAGATTTGCATCCATAATTTTAAACATACAGAAAGTATAAACCGCAGTAGAGTAGAATGAAACAAATCAAAACTCCTACAAACTTTCTGGGTAAAGGTAAAGGGACCCCTGACCATTAAGTCCAGTTGCGGACAACTCGGGGGTTGTGGCACTCATCTCACTCTATAGGCCAAGGGAACCGGCGTTTGTCCGCAGACAGCTTCTGGGTCATGTGGCCAGCATGACTAAGCCGCTTCTGGTGAACCAGAGCAGCGCACAGAAACGGTGTTTACCTTCCTGCCGGAGTGGTACCTATTTATCTACTTGCACTTTTGACGTGCTTTCGAACTGCTAGGTGGGAAGGACCTGGGACCGAGCAACGGGAGCTCACCCCGTCGCAGGGATTCGAACCGCCGATCGGCAAGTCCAAAAGGCTCTGTGGTTTAGACCACAGAGCCACCCACGTCCCAGCTTTCTGGGTAGGCTTGTCTAAATATGAATGTCTTCCGAAAATCCTGCCCATTCTCAAAGGCTCAAGGCAGGTGACCCCACTTTCAGAAGTAATGGTGGATGATTTAAGGTCATTTATGCTCTGCCTTTATCCCAAGTTGGGGGTTCAAAGTATGGCTTGCAGCGTTTAAAACGGACGAGGCAACAAACTAGCTAAAAACAATCATTAAAATGCATCGGGACACATTTAGGACCAGCAGTTAAGATCCACTTTGCCTGGACAGCAGCTGAGTGAGCAGCTCCTGTCTTCCGCTCAGTATCCTGAGCAGGAAGGTCTCGGGCTGCTAGATGACAAAGAGGGAGCTGGGCTAGCCTCTCTTGGGAGGGAATTCCACCATTCAGATACAGTCTCCTGATTTCCGCCCCCCCTTCCCCCTGCAGGGAAAGACTAAGGTGGGAGACGGCGAGACTTTGCCCCTGAGTTCACTGAGCTACCACATGGCTGGCGGGTACACGTGCGAAGCCTCTGTGCCCAGCATACCTGGGCTGCAGCGGACCCAGACCGTGGAAGTCGTCGTGGAAGGTAGGCTGGTTGGGTGGCAGCAGAAGTTGGGAAAAGAATTGCCCTGCGGAATCAGGCCGGTGGCCCATAATACTCCAGCATCCTTTTCTCACAGTGGAGACAACCTGATGCCCAAGGGAAGCCTCAGAACAGGACATTTTATTTATCTGTCTTGATACATTCCTCCAAGTTGTTGTTGTTGTTTGTTGTTATTTATTAAATTTGTAAACCTCCCTTCATCCGTAGAGCTCAGGGCAGTTCACAACATAAAAATACAAGACAAAAGCACAAAATACAGAAGAAAAACAACAAGGAACGCCCCCCCCCCCCAATAACCTCCACCCCCTCTCACAAACACATTTAAAAGGGCGTCAGACATTAATCAGCCAAAGGCCTAGTTGGAGAAGGTCATTTTTGCCTGGTGCCTAAAGGTGTATAATGAAGGAGCCAGGCAGTCCTCCCTGGGGAGTGCATGACACAAACAGGGAGCCACCACAGGAAAGGCCCATTTGTCATGTTCCCACCCCCTGGACCCTTTGTGCAGGAGGCAAACGAAGGGCCTCAGAGGAGGGTCACAGGGTCCAGGGCAGTTTATGTGGAAAGAGGCAGTCCTGGAGGTATTGCGGTCCTGAGCTGTTCAAGATGGCATGCATGGTTCCCCCCCCCCAACAACCCTGTGAGGTAGGTTTGCCTGAGAGTCAGAGGCGGACCCAAGGCCACACGGTGAGCTTGAATCCTTTCCTCCCAGTTTCTTTTCCAACTCTCATCCGTTGCCCTTTTAAATGTGTTGTGGGAGAGGGGGGGATTGTTTGGTTTGTTGTTGTTCATATTTTTACTGCGTGCTTTGTGGTTTTATGTTGTAATGTTACGTCGTGAACTGCCCTGAGATCTGCAGATGAACGGTGGCATACAAATTTAATAAACATTAATAATAACAACCACCACAACACGTCCGGCACGAGCGACCCAGTCTTCCGGTCACTGGCATTCGGGCGTTGGTTGACTGCTTGGGATAGGCTTGGGCCTACAGCTGTCTCTCAGCCCAGCCTACCTCAAAGGGTTGTTGTGACGATAAAAATGGGAGCTCCTTGGAGAAAAGGCCAAGTTTAAGCAAATCTTGGACACAACTCTCATACATGATTCTGTGAAGGGGGGGTGGGGGACAAGGTTTGCTGTTGAGATTACTCTCCTTCCTTCCTTCCTTCCTTCCTTCGCAACTTTCTAGTCCCTAAGACTATGAAGATCAGCTTGAAGGTGTATAGGCCATATTAGAAGCTCACTAGAATACATTTGTTGTTGTTTAGTCGTTCAGTTGTGTCCGACTCTTCGTGACCCCATGGACCAGAGCACGCCAGGCACGCCTATCCTTCACTACCTCTCGCAGTTTGGCCAAACTCATGCTAGTTGCTTCGAGAACACCGTTCAACCATCTCGTCCTCTGTTGTCCCCTTCTCCTTGTGCCCTCCATCTTTCCCAACATCAGGGTCTTTCCCAGGGAGTCTTCTCTTCTCATGAGGTGGCCAGACATAGATGGAGAGGCTAAAATTCATTCTGTTAAGTCACGAAGAGAGGCTGGTTGACATTTTCTGTGCATGTTGCAGAATCCATCCTTTTCCTTGGCCCAGAGCTTAAAAGCTTTTTTGGGGGGGCAGGGTTCATGTGTCTCCTCCTGGTTGTCATGTCCTGACTTCCTCCTCCTTCCCGAAAACAGGAACCCCGCAAGTGGAGCAGCCCCAGTCCACACGCCATTACCAGAGCCTGGGCCAGAAACTGACCTTTACCTGCTCTGCTTTCGGCTACCCTGAGCCAGAGATCAAGTGGAGCGTCACTGGGGAAGAGGTGAGTCCGGCGGCGAAGAGGTTTGTCGGGGAAGCGGCCGGTGAGGATTGTGGAGCAATTGTAGCACCCTACAGGGGCGCTGAACCTTCCCCTTCACTCTACTCTGGGCCTGAGGGCACTGAGGTTTGCAGAGTGTGTTCCTGCTGGATTTCTTGGGAGCTGGTCGGGTCTTTCTCAAAGGAGGCCAGTGGCGGCAGACCAGCTTCCCTGAACACATCAGCTCAAGGGTGTGTGTGTGTGTGTGTGTGTGTGTGTGTGTGTGTATGTTGGGTCTCTTTTGATTCTGGGGAGCAGACGATTTGCTTCCTTAGGCCAATGAAGAAGAAGAAGAAGAGTTTGGATTTGATATCCCGCTTTTCACTACCCGAAGGAGTCTCAAAGCGGCTAACATTCTCCTTTCCCTTCCTCCCCCACAACAAACACTCTGTGGGGTGAGTGGGGCTGAGAGACTTCAGAGAAGTGTGACTAGCCCAAGGTCACCCAGCAGCTGCATGTGGAGGAGGGGAGACGCGAACCCGGTTCCCCAGATTACGAGTCCACCGCTCTTAACCACTACACCACACTGGCTCTCTAATGGGCTTTGTTCCCACATGGCCGGTAGCGCAGCGTGCAGCTCACCCCACAGATCACAAGGAGAGCTGACAGGCCTGCTTGGGGGGGCCCCTATTCAGCACCTGTGCCCCAAAATCAACCCGGATAATCCCCTGCAACGTCCTGGAGCTGAAAAGCAGGCTTGCAAGGGCTTCATTAGTGGGCGAGTCGGCGTCCGCAGGATTCCCTGCCGGAAGATTGTTCGCAAACCGCTGGTTTTAGGGGTCCTTCTCTCCCCCACACCCTTGCCTGCTGATACCCAGCTGCTCTCAAGCTGTCAGGCTGGGGGAAGCGGACTCCCTGGGTGGCCTCTTTGTGCGCCGAGATGAACAGAGGGAGCGGGCAGAGGCTGCAAGAAGAAGCCCAAGGTCATGAGTAGACACAGAAGAGCTGTCTCTGCCGTGACCTCGCCCCAGTCCGCCCCCCCTCACCACCAACACGCAAGGCACACTGGGAATTGTAGTCTACAGGACAGAGCTGAGAATTCTCCCTTCGTTCTGTGAGGATCTCCATCTGTCCATCTGACTGGGTTGCTCCAGCCACTCTGGGCGGCCTGCAGCCTATACAAAAACATAATGAAACATTAAACGTTAAAAACTCCCCTATACATGGCTGCCTTCAGATGTCTTCCATAGGTTGTATACTTATCTTACAGTTATGCAGGTTTGGGGACACATATTGGCCAAAGTAAGCTGTAGTTCTGCCCTTGGGCACCCTTGCAACAACCTTGCGAGGTAGGCCGGTATTTGTAATGAGGTCGGGTCCTGCACTGCGCACACGTCAACCTGGTTCGCAGCTCAGTCTCTCTACCCCTACTCTGCAGCAGCATTCTTGACTGCTTTCGTTGTAGCTCCTGCGTGGAGAAGGCCCTCTGGCATCCCAACCCACCTGTCCAGGTACAAACAAAGTTGAATCAGGTGTGAGGCAGAGAGCTGGGGATGGAGAGAGACTCTGTCGCATGCGAAATGCTGCCATTCTTTGCTTCTCTCTTCCCAGCCGTCCGCGAGGTCCTTTGGCAACAGAGTCATCAGCGAATTGTCGGTGGAGGTGACCCCTGAACTGGCCCAGAACGGGGTCACGTGCTGGGCTGAGAATGAGCATGGCAAGGCCGAACAGACGTTCCTGTTACAGATGGGTGAGTGTCCACAAAGGGAAGTGCGGGACCTTTCACCCTTTCGCTCCGGACGCCTCTGCTCATCTTTGTTCGCAGATGACTTGTAGTAAATAGTCCAAGCAGCAGCATAATCCAGGGACGGAATTAAGCAGAATGTTAACTGCACAATTGCAATTTGACCTGCGTGGTTTTTAAAATTTAAGTGGCAGCAGTAATGGTCGGGGGAAGAGCAAGATTGTCTCCCCAAATGCTCACCACGGCCGTCTCCTCACCGCAAACTGCTACCTACCCAGAAATCACAGAATTGTAGAAGGGACCCCAACAGGTCATCTAGTCCAACCCCCCCCCCCCCCGGCAATGCAGGAATCTCAACTAAAGAATCCATGATCGAAGCCTCCTCCCTCCCACATGCTGCTGTCCCAACCCTGACAGCCAGGCATGCTAAATTGCAGTCGTGCAATTAATTACATGCTCAGTTTGGCTCTGGCTTGAATTGGTTCTGGGGATGCCCAAACCCTCCAGAACGGTGGAGATTTTTGGCCCAGGTGTGGCGCTTAGTCATTTGCGACCCTCGGGCTGCTTCCTTCCCCCTAGGCTGGGCAGGTGTAGACAGGTTGGGGGGGGGAAGGGAGCACGTGGCAATGGTTAGACAACCACAGACATCGGTTGAGGCCACTGCAAGGTGCGTTTCCACCCCCTTTCAGTAGGTCTGCCTCTCGTTCTAATTTCCTGTCATTCAAGCTGTTGAGAAATTATTAAACTTTGCATTTAAACCAGTTGTGGGGAACCTCATGTGTGACAATGAGCCTCTCTCCAAAGGCATGCTCTCGGCGCACCTTGCTGCAAAGGGTTTGCATTGAACCTGCTGCTAAAACTGAGATTTTCCCTCTCCGTATTAGCAGGGAGTTCAATGCGCACACCTCCCCGATTCTGGAGGAAGCTGCACTCCCAATGCCCAATCGCCAATTTAAAAATCATGGCCGTCAAGTGCACAGCCTCGCGGGTAAACTGGTCCCAAACTGATATGTAGGATAATCTTGTGAGGAGGAGTGTTGCGATTTTTGTGCAGGTTCCCTATCTTTGGGGGGGGGGGTTGTGCACAGGGGTTGTGGGTGTTAGGGTTTGACTTGACTCCTAGACAAACCTCCCCCAACCTGGCGCTCTCTCAACATTTTGGACTACAGATCCCATCAAGCCCATAGTCCAAGACCATCTGGGGGGCGGGGGGAGGGGCACCAGGTTGGGAAATGACCCAAGGAGACTTTCCCCATGGCTGCGTGAACTCTGCACAAAGTCACGACCCAAAAGTGTGCGCTTGGAAAAGCTCAGTTCTTCCACAAACTTCTTGCAAGGTGTGTGTTTACTTCTGCGAAAACATGCATAGGTACTTCCTCTGCTAGGCCACGGATGGGGCAATACGCCTCATTCCTGGAGCAACAGAAATCGTACTCAGCACCAGGTTCCTCCTCCTTCCCCCAGCATCTAAGATTTCGCCATACGTTGCCTGTATTCTTTCAACAGCCATCTCTCCTCCCCCCCCCACCTTCCCAAAAAGGGAACATAACAAAGGTGCTTGTTTTTCTTTAACTGCCCAACAAGCCCCTTGGAACGGAAAAAACCGTACAAAGCCGTTTCACAGCAATGTGGGGGCACTGCAGAAAGGGAGAGGCTCTCTTGTGAAATCCAAGCACTAGTGGGCCCTGCAGTTACAGAATCGTAGAGTTGGAAGGGACCCCGAAGGTCATCCAGTCCAACCCCTGCAAGGCAGGAATCTCAACTCAAGCATCCATGACAGATGGCCATCCAAACTCTGCTTAAAAACCTCCAAGGAAGGAGAGTCCCCAACGGCTCTTACTGCCAGAAAGTTCTTCCTGATGTTTAGTCGGAATCTCCTTTCTTGTAACCTGAATCCATTGATTCGAGTCTTACCCTCCGGAGAAGGAGAAAACAAGCTTGCTCCATCTTCCATGAGATACTCCATTTAGATATTTCAAGATGGCTATCCTGTCTCCTCTCAGCCTCCTCTTTCCCAGGCTAAACATACCCAGCGCCTTCAACCATTCCTCAGAAGACCTGGTTTCCAGACCCTTGATCATCTTGGTCGCCCTCCTCTGCATACCTTCCAGCTTGTCAATATCCTCCTTAAATTGTGGTGCCCAGAACCGGATGTGGGAGTCTTTTGGTCATCTGAATGATTGAAAGGGATAAGGGGAATTGGGGATTTGGGTGCAGGCAGAGTGACTGCAGACCGCAGCAAGAGTTCAAGTTCACCCTGTACCTTGATGATGATGATGATGATAATAATAATAATAATAATAATAATAATAATAATAATAATAATAATAATAATAATAATTTATACCCCGCCCTTCCCCGCCAAACCGGGCTCAGGGCAGCTAACACCAATAAAATCACAACAAAAACATAAAACAATTCATTAAAATACAGATTAAAATACAATTTAAAATTTAATTTACACTGCAGCATCATATTTAAGTAGCCCACCAATCACACCAAAAGAATGAAACATCAGGGTTAAACTGAAACCAACCCAAAGGCCAGGTGGAACAGCTCCGTCTTGCAGGCCCTGCGGAAAGATGCCAAATCCCGCAGGGCCCTGGTCTCTTGTGACAGACCGTTCCACCAATTCGGGGCCAGTACTGAGAAGGCCCTGGCCCTAGTTGAAGCCAACCTAGCATGCTTGTGGCTCGGGACCTCCAAAAAGTTATTATTTGAGGACCTTAAGGTCCTACCTGGGACATACTAGGAGAGGTGATCCCTTAGGCTAACAGACCTGTCTCTCTTTCCAAGCAGTTGCACCGACGACATCTGCCTCTCCCGTGCCAGCAGGTAAGTCCTTCTTTGCCTCCCTCCTTCTCCATTCTCTTCCCGCCCCGCTGCCCCCAGACTCTGCACTGCTCTTACAGTGGGTGGGCAGGGTGGGCAGAGACAGCACAGCTTAGCTGGGTGGGCTTGCTGACAGTTCAGGTGGCTAACTGCTTTTTCCTTCTTGTGCATGCTGCCTCAGGGAACCCCGAGCTCCGGACAGGTGGGTGTTTGAGGATGAGAAGGCAGGACAAGAGTCACATGCACAAACACAATTGCCGCATGGAAAGGGTAGAGGCAGGGCTTTTTTGGTGGCGGCTCCCTGTATGCGGAACTCCCTGCCCCAAGAAATTGGGTTGCCTTCTTCTTTATTTGCATTCAGCCAAATAAAGGAAACAGCCATAATAATAATAATAATTCCCTGCTTAAAAGTATCAGTTGTCTATGCTGGTCTCTGCATAGCTCCATAATTTATGTCTTAACAGTTGGAACCTTTGGCTTTTCTGCTTGATTTGATATTCACAAGACTCTTTGAGCAACTGCTCCATGAAGGGGAAATAGTGGAGGTTTTTTTGGGGGGGGGTGCTGGGGAGAAGCCTAATAATAATAATAATAATAATAATAATAATAATAATAATAATCTGTATTCTGGGTTTGGCTTATTTCCACTTCTCCCTCCCCACGCAAGGGGACAAATGGGCGAAATGAATCTCTTTTGTGGAATCTCTTTCCACCGCAGAAAGATCAGAATAGATTAATTTCCCAGATGTTTTCGCTTGCAGGTTTCTTTTGCTTTCAAGTGTAATAAGGTCAGGGAAGGTTCATTGTGTGTAATTTCGGAGCTCAGAAATGCTATCCAAGTTTGAAGTGGTACATGATTCGCTCACCACAGTTTATTTCTCCCTGAGGTTTTGGGGTTTTTTATTTTAAAAAAATCCAAGATTTCAACTGTGTGTGTGTGTGTGTGTGTGTGTGTGTGTAACACACCACATGAATAGGTGTGGTTTTGTGCTGTTGGTGCCCTGTGGCTGAAACTACACCGTGGAACGAGTTTTTCCTCAAGTTTGAGTCCCTAGCTGTTGTTGGACTACAACTCCCATCATCCCTTACCTAGCAGTGGTCAGGGATGATGGGAGTTGTAGTCCAACAACAGCTTAAGAACCTGAGTTTGAGAACGCGGCTAAGACCTATAGAAACTGGCTCCTCTTCCTCCCGCACCTCAGCCCAAATTCTGATAATTGCTGTTTTGCCCCACCTCCTTCAGAATAACAGTTCCCATGGTTCCTTGGGGAAAACCCAGGACAGATAGAAAATAAAGCATCTCTCCACGCATCACGTGGTTAAACCCTGGAACTCGCTACCTCAGGAGGCAAAAGTGGCCGGCAACTTGGATGGCTTTGAGAGGCAAATTCATAGGGAGAAAAAAGGCTACGATTGGCTACAAGCCACGATGGCTATGCTCTGCCTCCACAGTAAGATTCCTCGTAGATCCGCTGAAAAACGTAGTTTTATGGTGTTTCCTGTTTTAATGTTGTACACCGCCCTGATACATTACAAAATGGCAGTGTTGAAATAAATGAATGAATGAATGAATGAATAAATAAATAAATAAATAAATAAATAAATAAGCAAGAGATCTACCAGCAGATCCTGATCAACATTCATTCATTCATTCATTCATTCATTCATTCCCTGACCAACCTTCTGACCTGCTTTAAATTGCCAGAACACAAAGTACCTGTTGGAAAAGTAAGTGAGGAACAATTGACTATAACCCTCCTACAATTTTACGAGAAATCATGGGGTATTTCAAAATGGCCCTCCTGTTCGGCATTAGTAGTGATCAGAACTACAAATGATCACGTGTGTGTGTGTGTGTGTTTGTGATTTTATCTAATGAGTATTTAGTTTAAATGGCATTGTTACAATTCTCAGCAGTGCAATTTGCTGTTCTCGTCACAACAATGCTGTTGTTGGTCTTATTAATGATAATATGTATTTCATTTATACGTATTATAACAGTAAATGCATCCTTGCACAGCACATAGCTGTCAACTTTTCCCTTTTCTTGCGAGGAATCCTATTCGGAATAAGGGAATTTCCCTTAAAAAAGGAAAAAGTTGACAGCTATGATATAGCAGCAGCAATAATAATAATAATAAATGTTATCGAACAATACTATTATTGCGGCACGATTAGCAATAGAAGTTTATCTGGTGAACCGCTCTGTGATCTTGCGATGCAGTGCTGCATATAAATCTAATCAACAACAACAACAACAACCCCGCTTTAAAAACAACAACAAAGTTTTTATCTGCAGCGACGAACAAAAATGTGGGTAGGAACATGGCTCCGCTGTTCAGGTGGTCCTTCCCAATCTTTGCCAGACAGAAACAGGCAAGGAGGCTAGGGAAGGATCTGTTATCTGCAGGATCTCAACCTCCCTTCACATTTTCTGCTTCCTTCCCTCCAACAGTGGACGGGGAACAGAGCCAGGGTGGCAGCACCATTGCCGTGATTGCTGTGTGCGTCTGCGTCTTGCTCCTCCTCCTCATTGTGGGCTTCTTCTACTTCATGCAGCGCCGCGGCCAGCTGCCCTGCGGCGGAGGCGAGAAGAGATCATTGTGAGTAAGGCCTCGCGGGCCGCTCAAACCGCATGCATCCTACAGCCCCTTCCGCCTCTGCGGGGCTCGGCACCAGTGGCAACTAGCCACAAGGCCTTCGATGTCTAGTAACAGGGCTGGCCCATCCGTGAGGCCAAATGAGGTGACCGGCTCAGGCGGCAGGATCCGCAGAGGCAATGACACGCCAAACGTTCTGGCCTCCGGTGTTCCTCATCTGCCATTGTTTGTGCCTTAGATACACGCATGCAGTGAGTGGTGTCTGTCAAACCCCTCTGCCGCTCCTCAATGTGTGTGTGTGTGTGTGTGAAGTGCTGGGGGGTGGGGTTAAAGACCTCTGCCTTTCTTCCATCATGGCTGATCAGGGGAAGGGGAGAAGGCTTATGCCACAGCCCTTCACTCTTAAAGGGTAAAGGTAAAGTGGCCCCTGACCATCAGGTCCAGTCGTGTCCGACTCTGGGGTTGCGGCGCTCATCTCGCTCTATAGGCCGAGGGAGCCGGCGTTTGTCCGCAGACAGCTTCCGGGTCATGTGGCCAGCATGACATAGCCGCTTCTGGCGAACCAGAGCAGCGCACGGAAACGCCGTTTACCTTCCCGCTGGAGCGGTCCCTATTTATCTATTTGCACTTTGACGTGCTTTCGAACTGCTAGGTGGGCAGGAGCTGGGACCGAGCAACGGGAGCTCACTCCGTGGCAGGGATTCGAACCGCCAACCTTCTGATCAGCAAGCCCTAGACTCTGTGGTTTAACCCATAGCGCCACCTGGGTCCCTTCACTCTTGCTAAGTCCAAACAGTGCCACACTTTTTTAAAAAAACACCTACCTGCCAGCTCAGAGGTCTGTGCAAATCTGGCTCGCTTTATGCTCATGCGCAATTAAATGTAGACGAACCAGTGGCCTCTGGTTCCGTATATGCGGGTGTTTTGTTGGCATCTGTCTGTCTCGAGAGACAGCGGAGGGGTCCTCCGGGTGTGACACCAGAGCATTGCAATTAGCAGCACCCAAGTGACCTCTCCGGGGTGCAAGCCTGGGCAGTGTTCATAGAGGTCCTGGGCTGCCCCGATGATATGACCACCCCCACCCCCTCGGCCTCACTGATGTGGTCCAAAGGAAAGCAGAGCAAGACGTTGGGCACCAGCTGAGCTGCAGGAGTTGCCGGAAGGAGGTGTACAAGACTCCATCCTTAGGGTTTCCACTCCGGATTTGTGTTGGGTTTACTCCTTAGCCCTTTCTTCTCCTGAAGGATGTCCTGCAAGACAGCGGAGGTTTAGGATCAGAGTTTCCCTTCCCTTAGATGGGCTACCTTCCCAGGCGGCCCGAGATAGAGAGATAGGTGCCCCTTTTATTTTTGATATGTAAATCTCCGCCAGCCTTCCCTGGGCTGCCGAGCCATAAATGGATGAAGGACTGGGGAGTTGTGCAGGGTGGGTGGGGTGGGTTCGGGGAGAGGCTGGATGTAACCGTACCCTGTTGGCTTTCTTGGCCACCTGTTCCCGGAATGCGGTGCTCAGATATCTGTTTCCTCCTCTCGCCAGGACGCCCAAGGAAGGGAATCCTGACGACACCGTGGTGGAGATGAAGACGGACAAACGGAACGAGCAGACGGGGCTCTTGAGCCCTGGGGGCGGCGGTGGCGTTGGGGCAAATGAGGTGAGGAACGGAGGAGAAGGTGGAAGACGGTAACCCTGCTCTCGCTGAGCTCGGGGCAAGGGATTATCCCTGTTTCTCGAGGGTGCCAGGAATCGTAGCTCCGCAAAGGGGGAACTTCCGTCGGGAGGCCTCTAGCTCAGTGGGAGAGAATCTGCTTTGCATGCAGAAGGTCTCTGGCAGCATCTCCAGGTGGGGCTGGGAGAGATCCCTGCCTGAAATCCCAGAGATGTGCTGCCGGTCAGTGTGGGTAGCACTGAGATGAATCCGCATCAGGCAGTTTCCTATCCCATTTGCAGACAAATTGGGGCGATGCAAAGCGTTTCCAGGGCCTGCTTTGAGGAACAGGGCTGCGTACATGTATTTGAAGCACGTTTAAAACTTTGAGCCCCGTATTGGGCAAAAGATTCCTGCATTGCAGGGCGTTGGGCTAGATTGCCCTGGGGGGTCCCTTCCAACTCTGTGATTCCATGAAAACATATTCTGCCCCCAGAGAATCCTGGGAACGGTGGTTTGCTGCTGGGAATTGTAACACAGCGAGGGGTAAGCTACCGTTTCCAGGATTTCTTTGGTGTGGGGATGTGCTTTCAAACGCAAGGTTACAGTCCGTGTCTCTGTGGCAGGACTGCAATGGGTCCCGTAGGGAGAAGGCTGGGTGGGAGGGGGGAGCTGAGGGAAAAGTCTGGGGCACAGACTCCCTGTTTCATTCTCCCTCTCTTTCAAATCCTGTCTCCCTGCAGTGCTGAGAGCAAGCCTGGAGTTGTCTTCTTCTGGAGGATCTGCCTCTTCCCTGCTCTGCACCACACAAACCACGGGGCGAAGAGGACGCCAGGGCTGGACTGTGCGAGGGGAACCCAGTCCCTCCGGGGCCCTTCCTTCTCTGAGGGCAGGGGAGCATTCTTCCTTGCATCTGGACTTTTTTTTGTGCAAATGGGGTGAGGTGAGGGGGTTGTGTTTGCCGCTACTCCTTCTTCCTCCTCGAAACGCCTGATTGTTATTATTGTTCTTGTAATTATTTTAAAAGAAACTGACACTTGCCCGGAACCCCTCTGGCGTGAGTAGACGCGCCATCGACACACAGGCCCCTGTCTCTCCACACACCGGTATGCCTCTTGCCGACTTGCGGACCTGAACTAAGCCCACACGTGCACTTAACACCCTGAACATGGAAACACAGGCTTGGAAGAAAATTCACACAAGTTGACTGGCCCCTTTCTGTTGGCACACGGCTGTTAGCTACTTGTGGTCTTAAAGGACTCGCTTTTTGTAAACCTTCCCACCACCATCCCGTCCCACTTAGTCGCTTGGAGGCTATTCTCGCTCGCCATAGGTGATCAGGCTAGCAGTGTCTGTCTTTTGCCGTTGGGCAAAGACATGTGGGCACCTATATTCCTGTGCACACTTCTTCTTTATCCTCCTTGTGTAACATGCAATGTGAGTGAACACATACAAGCACACCCTTGTTTCGTCACGCATCGACACCCTCACACCCATTGAACGCGGTTGTCGGGAAGTCGTGCGAAGACTTGCAAAGTTGACATGCTCCCCGCATGCATGTGAATGTGTTCCGTCCATACATTAACATGTTCGTGTGTGCCACAAATTTACCTTAGGGGTGTGTGTGTGTGTGTGTGTGTGTGTGTGCGTGCGTGCATGTATGCACACAAGGCTTTGCAAATTATATGTGGGCATCGTGGCTGAGTATTAATTTCTACTAGACAGCCCCGAGGTCCACTCCACAATAGCAGCACAACAGCATCCTATGCATTTATGAGCACAGACACTGTCCGATGAAGTGATATCACTCAGGCTGCAATTCTGTATATGCTAAGCCCCATTTATCTCAATAATGCTTGCTTCTGAGTAGATCATGCTGTCACGCTTTAATCTAGGTTGACGAACACATGGCTGCTTTTTTTAAAAAAAAAATATCCTTTCAAGTTGTGATTCATTCCACAGCCTCTGCCTGTTTTCGTCTCCTTCAGATTTATAGGATTGTTCTTCACACACACACACACTTATTTTCTGGCACCAAACCTCAAAATACAGGAAAACGTTGGGTTTGGCTAATCAGTTACTTGTTTTTAATTTTCTGTCTGAGGCGTTTTAGTACAAAATTGAAGAGCGGAGCGGAGGGGCTGTTTTTGAAAGAGGACTTCTGCATAGCCGTCAACCCTCCCTGCTGTTTCCCAATGCTATAATAAGGGAATTTCCTGCAAAAAGGGGAAAGGTTTACAGCTATGCTTCTATGGCCACTTGAAATCCAAATCTTTTTTTGGTGGCCTGACTGCAGCATCTACCTAGGGAGTTTGTTCCTTTGAAGTCAGCAGTAAAACTAGTTAGATACCCAGTTTAAGAGAGTCCGTCTTCAGCCAGCCAAGGTTCAGCTTTCATTTAGGAATGTGAACAATCTCACAAAGAGGTGTTTATCCTATTTAAACTGCTAGCCTGAAGTAGAAATCCCATCAGTTAAGGAAACAATTTCCCTTCTCTTAATGAGCACAAGCAAGGATCTCTTGACTCTGCCGTCCTGCTTGCTCACCCACCCTCTTGTTTTTAGTTCTGGATTCTTGGCTCGACACAGTTGATCTGCATAGATAAAGAACAAGCATTGCCCTACAGAGAAAATCTCTCTGTTACGTACATATATATTTTTTTGAAATGCAGCGAATATGTCACGGACAGTAGTAGAATTTAAAAGCCTCGTTATCACTTAGTAGTAGAATTTGAAAGCCTCGTTATCATTTGCCAGAGGGAGAGCCTTTTGCCACAATTACTCTGTTTTGTGGTTTTATGGAAGCCTTATGCATGCATGCCTGCACACACGCACAAACACACGTGTGTGCTCACCACCATAATAAGAACACACATACATTTCCAGTTAGTAAGTATATTTGTGTTTCTAGCACATTCACAAGCCACCTGATGGGCATATTAAAGCAGCCAGCTTCTGGAACCAGGCCTCTGCGGCTACCCCCTTTTAAACAACTGTTTGATTTGCAGCAACAAGCAAAGGAGAACGTTTAGGGCACCACGCCATGAAAAATAAATAAATAGAAGAAAAGCTTTGCTTGCAGATTTCTCCGGCAGATCAATACTCTGTTGCAGCAGCCCGGGCCGGTTTGGGTGTGCTTGTTTCCCTGCCGTAGCTACGTGGCTGGCAACCTTGCAGCAGGCCGGTGCCAGATAAAGCATGCCAGCAAACACGCCCCCCCCCCAATGCGGAATAGGCGCACAGGTTCCCAATAAGTCGCGTCAGGATCCTGCTTTTTAAAAATCACTGTTCCCAGAGGCTGGCTGTTGGGAGAGCACTTCCCTCCCTCTCTGCGTCTCCCTATGCAAAATGCTTCCACCCCTAAAGGCAGCCTTACCTCCTGCGGGGTTTGAGGGCGGGGCCTTGCCACCTGAGGAGTGTGGCTACCAGGCAGGCTTCGTCTGCCGCATCTTTCTCGCTGCAGCGGACCTGGGCCTACATTTCCTGCTCTGCGTACACACCCACACACCACTTCTGACAAGAGTGAGGAACGTGTGGGTCCCCTGGGGTTTCAGCTCCCATCATCTCCAGCCAGGGATGATGGGCCTTGGAGGGCTACAGATTCCCCCCCTCACTCCGCCTTAACGTTTTCCACGCACGATGAAAAAACCACGGCAGCTGGAGAATGGGCGACCTGCCCCCAAACACCCGAGTCTTACCAATAGGCAGCTGCTCCCATTTCGGCTCCATCCGTGCTCTCGTCATTCACCACCCCTACCTACAGGGGGCGCCCTGATCTCTCAGTGTTCTGTTTTACTTCATTGAAATGCATTGGGTTGTGTGTTTGTGTGTGTGTGTGTGTGTGTGTGTGTGTGTGTGTGTGTGTTTTTAAATGGCATTTATTATCGGTCTGAACGGGACAAGCCTTTTGGGGTTCTAGTCTTCCTACTCTCCCCTGACCCCCCGGCGGTGTGTGTCCTTTCTCTGTCTCTTGCACTGTCATGTCGAGACACTGGCTCTGTTTTGGGTGGGTGGGTGGGTGTGGGGAGACTTGGGGCTTTTTTTAAAAAAAAAATGTAGTGTATTTAATGGTGTTGCATCCTAGAGAGCAAGGTGAGGCCACGGAGCTACGGGTGGAGGTGTGGGAGAAGGCAGCAATGAGGGTAATATTCTGGCTACTGACTTTCAACCATCCTTGCAAGAAACGAAGGTGGTTCCCCCCCCCCCATAACTCCCCTCCTAGTATGGCAGCTGCAAGACTCCTTAGCTCCCCTTCTTCACACCCTTCCCCACATTTTCCTAGCGAGGGATGGTGTTGTGTCTCTCTTAAACACACCTCACTGGCCCAGACTGCCCCCTCCTTACACCCCTTTCTTGTTTCATGCCTTCTTTTCACTTGTGCCTGCTGCTGTTTTTAGGGTTGCCACCTTTAAAAAAAACAAAAACGAAACAGATACCTGGCTCCTCTGCTTTCCACAGCTGTTCGATCTGCAGGCTGCTAGCAGGAAAGATTCACCTGCGCGTTCCCCACCCCGTCCACCCACAGACTTACGTTTACTGCAAAAACCACGCAGGAGCATGTCAGTTGGCAAACGCAGCCACCTGGCACCCCCGGGCCGCCCTCTCTCAGCTCATGCTATAGCTCCAGCTTCTCACTCCCCATCCCTTCGGATGTCTCTGTTACCTGTTGCCCTTCCACCCCCAACTGGGTTACACTGTACATTAGCAAATAAAAATATTGTAACCTCCGTTCGGCTCCCGCGTTTGTTTCTTCTCCCTGCGGACCTTGTGCCCCTTCCTCTAATGTCCCCCTTTTAAACTGGATTTCAAAAAAATATATTAAAAAATGCAACCTCTCTCATCTGGGACGTACCGTTTGGAGTCGCCCCTAGTCATGGACAGAGCAAAATGCTTTTGGCATTGACTTTGGAGATGTTGAGGCTTCCTTCCTCCTGGGAAGGAAACTTTAGCTGGGAGCAGGAGCGAGTTTATTTTTTGTTTTGTTTTGTTCTTCTCCCTGCAAGGTGCTCGCGGTCGGGTTTGACCTTCTGCCTTGCGTGGCCTGCTTATTTTTGGCCCTGGATTCCCACGATGCACCGCTCTTGCGGAACAGGCCAAAAGCGCAGGCTTGAGATCTCTTGAGCAGTGGAAAGGGGGGACGCTTGATATTTGTTAAGAGATCCCCCTGTGGAAGGACAGATCCCTGCTTTTAAAGCACATGACTCCCCACCCCCTACCACCGATATCAAAGAATCCCAGGAGCTGTGGTTTGTTAAAGAGTGCTGGGAACTGTAGTTCTGGGAGGGGGAAACTACAATTCCCAGGATTCTTTGGTGAAAGTTGTGTGCTTCAAATGTGCACTGGGTGTGTCTCCTCCATCTCTCTTATCTTTGGCGATCCCTCGTAGCAGAGTAAGATTGTCTCCCATAAACACGGTTTTGACAGTGAGTCCGTAAGTGACTGTGGAGGCCAATTCTGGATCCACACGTCCTTCCACAGTGGGGACATTGGTTTCTGGGCGGGAGTTGATCACAGTGAAAGTTTGCCAAGCGTGCCTTCCTCCTAGCGCGTTTCTCCCTTTCGTCCTGAGTTTGAGTATCTTCAAAGCCCACGACACCTTTGTAAAGGCTGCTCTCCAGTTGGGGCGCTCGCAGGCCAGGGTTTCCCAGTTGTCGGTCTTCATACTATATTTTTAAAGATTTGCCTTGAGAGAGTCTTTG
Source organism: Lacerta agilis (assembly GCF_009819535.1). NCBI lineage: Eukaryota > Metazoa > Chordata > Lepidosauria > Squamata > Lacertidae > Lacerta > Lacerta agilis. The sequence goes on along the minus strand of NC_046319.1, from coordinate 75,159,673 downwards.
AACCTCTTTTGTTGACCACCAGCATTACGCTTTCCATTTTTAAGTTCGGAATAGAGTAGTTGCTTTGGAAGACGATCATCAGGCATCCGCACAACATGACCAGCCCAACGAAGTTGTTGTTGAAGAATCATTGCTTCGACACTGCTGATCTTTGCTTCTTCCAGTACATGACCAGTCCAACGAAGTTGATGTTGAACAATAATTGGGTATAGTGCGGGTCTGCCCTATTTCACTCTTGCTTAAGACCATAGGAAGCCCCTTCCTCAATTGGACAAGGAAGAAGAAGAGAAGAAGAGTTTGGATTTGATATCCCGCTTTATCACTACCCGAAGGAGTCTCAAAGCGGCTAACATTCTCCTTTCCCTTCCTCCCCCACAACAAACGCTCTGTGAGGTGAGTGAGGCTGAGAGACTTCAGAGAAGTGTGACTAGCCCAAGGTCACCCAGCAGCTGCATGTGGAGGAGCGGAGACACGAACCCGGTTCCCCAGATTACGAGTCTACCACTCTTAACCACTACACCACACTGGCTCTCAAGGACCCAACTTGGTTGAGTGCTGCTTGGAATAATCTCAGTAACAGACAAGTGCTAAGTGGTCCATTGGAAATTCGGCACCAGCCAGAAATTCTCAGCTGGAAGCATCTGTCTTAAATATTCAAATGGGAGTACAAGTGTAAAAAGGTTCATAGAACCATAGAATTCTACAGTTGGAAATGACCACAAGACTCGTCTAGTCCAACTCCCTGAAATGCAGGAATCTTTTGCCCAACGTGGAGCTTGAACCCACGACCCTCGATTAAGAAACTTGTGCTCTACCGACTGAGCTATCCCAGGCAATTATAAGATCATTGTATGCTCTTAGACAGAGGCATGGCTGCGACTATCAGGAAGGAATTCTGCCCTTCTGAATTTACCATTACACTACTGGCAAAGAGGGAAGCTCACTATAGGCAGGGATTGGTGAAACTTGCTTTGGGGGTGAGCGGCAGAAAGCTGAAAGAAGCCTAAGGAAGGAAGCAGCAATGAAAGGAGGGTGAGATTTCTGCCAGCAGAAAGAAAACTGAGAAGAGAGGGACTCCACGCTGCCCGGAGCTCCAGAGGTCCCTGGCTGCTAATGGTTTGCCTTGGCACAAGTTAAGGACGTGGCCAGGCTGGGCAAAGTGCAGGGTTGAGAGCCTAGGAACCCACAGACACAGAAGGAGGAAACTTTTTTTCCCTTTCCAGAGGCCTTTGGCAGCTCCTGTTGCTGCTGCCGGTCTGAACAGCTGCCAAGGTTCCTTCTCAGGAAGCAGGGATTTGCCTGCGGAGACCTGAACAAAGGAGAAAACGTAAGCTGGGACTGGGAGGGGAAGCCTTGGGGATGCATTGACTTGGAAATGCCCAGCCATGTTCTGTAGGAGCCTGGTAGACAGTGACATTGGGGGGGGGGCTGCAAGAGCCTGCCCCATTCTTGCCTTGCCTTGCATTTATATCTCACCTCCGTCTCCAAGGAAATCGAGGTTCTCCCCTTCCTCTTTTAATCCCCTGTGAGGTAGAAGGTTAGGCTGAGAGGCAATGACTGGCACAAGATCACCATCTGAGCATGGCTGAGTCGGGATTTGAATCTTGGTCTCTTTTAAGAGCCTGACACTAGTCTAAACGCTGTATCTCACTGCCACTCTTAATGCAAGGGAAATCCCTAGTTGCAGGAGGCTGCCGGTTTGAGTCGACGTCTGTCAGGGGGAGACATGTCTGCTGTAAAATTCTGGCAACGGTCCCTCCTCAAAATCTTCCCCAGCTGTTTCCCCATCCATTGGGGGAGTGTGGGAGATAAAAGACAGCCAGAGGAGGAGGGGTTATGAACAGAAGACCCTGGAGGGGGGACAGGGTTAAGCAGCCTGGACTCTCTGTGCTGTAGGACAGGCATGGCCAAATTTGGCCCTCCAGCTGTTTGGGGACTACAACTCCCATCATCCCTAGCTAACAGGACCAGTGGTCATGGATGATGGGGATTGTAGTCCCAAAACAGCTGGAGGGCCAAGTTTGGCCGTGCCAGTTGTAGGAGATGGCCAGAAATCTCCATTGCAGAAGTGGGGGACCCTTTTTCTTTCAATCTGAGCAACCTTTAAGAGGCTGGAGGAGGGGTGTTTGGGGCAATGGATGCGACTCGTTGCCTTTCTACAGTCGGTGACTTTACAACCATGCAAAAGACAGAGGTTGAGATAGCGCCTCTCTGCCCTCCATCAGGCATTGCTGCAGTTCCCGGGCACATTCCAGCCAGTCGAAAGCATTTCAGGAGAGGTCAGAGGGCTGCGGTACTCTGAGGAAGTGTCATGGCCTGAGGGCCACATAGGGAGTCCTAGAGGGCCACATCCTGCCCTGAGGCATGCCCTTCCCCACCCCTGCTTTGCAAGGAGTTCCCACCCCAGTACTTGAGTTCTTGCCATATCAAAGGAGGACCAGAGCAGTCAAAACGTAGATGCCCATCACAGGTTAGAAATGGCCTATCTCTCCTGCTTTGGGGCATCACAGATGACTGCCTGTTAGGACTTCAAAGGGTGGTTGTGACCTTCATGCATGTGTGAATTTGTTCGGAGGTCCCACCTAGCCTTCCTGTGGTTAGAACAGGGGTGGGATAAAACACGGATTCCGGATCTGGATCTGTCTATGCCGAGGCCAGCCGCCACAGCTGTACACACCTTCCCGAAAGTGTATTGGACTCTCCCATCTTTTGCACCTCTTCCGCAGGGACTCTGGTCTCTGGAAGACTCATAAGCTGCTAATTAGAGCAGTTCCTTCCTGCCTTCTTGGTCAGACATCCTTCCTTACTCCCTCGACTCCCCACACGCCCTTTTTTGCTTTTAACTCATTAGTTCTCCTCCCCGCTTCTTTCCAAGGAATGTCCAGGGGCACTCGCCTACCCCAACTCAGCCTACTCTGCTTCAGGGGTGCCAACTTTCTTCCTGGTCTTGGCTCCGGTGCTCTTAAAACCAACCAACTTTTTTCCCCCTGGAGACTCTGGATAAGAGGAGGCTGTGAACCTGGAGCGTGTCTGGAAAGATGGTGAGATGGAAACACTGGTGCCAACTCCCCGGGGTTCTGGGTGGCCAAACACCCACAAAATTCCCCATGAAGGGGCCGGGCATCCACAAATTTCAGGGCCATGCATCCTGCATGGCACCCACAACTCCAGGCACTCAGGGTTGGCACTCCTGGCTGGAAAGGACCCCCCCCCCTCCCTGGCTGGCTGCTGTCACATCCCCTCTGGGCCAAACCACCACCACCACCAGGGAGTTTCTGAGAATGAAAAGACTTGGCATTGGAGATCATTGGCCAGTATCTTTGGAACTCTGTGCTGCTGGGCCTGTAAAGAGAGACGGCAGTCACACTCGGCAGTGCCCTTGGCTCCTTACCCTTGCTGTAAAGCTGGGAAATTATCATGTGGGTTGTTGTTTCTTTCCTTTTTGCAAAATTAATAAAAAGTGCATGCATCAACAAGTTCGCACCTCTGCAACCAGCTTTCTAGGTGGTCTTGCTTAGGGCAACTGCTGTCAATCAGGCCCCTCCTTGCCCTATGGGGATAACAGCAGTGGCACAACCTACAGGCCCTGTTTTGCAATATCTGAGGAGAATACACACATGCTGAGGATGAATCCCTCAGAAGGGAAAAAGCATTGCTGGGGGGTTGCAAGGACGAGATGGTGGTTCCAAGTACTTTTCTCCAGCTCAGCTGAGGAAGAGGGTTTCTAATAGTAAGATATAACACCTGTGCTCGGAGATCTACCTTGGTTACGATTTTAGGTTTTAGGTGCTACTATTAGTATCTAAGGATGCGGGTGGCTCTGTGGGTTAAACCACAGAGCCTAGGGCTTGCTGATCAGAAGGTTGGCGGTTGAAATCCCCGCAACAGGGTGAGCTCCCATTGCTCGGTCCCAGCTCCTGCCCACCTAGCAGTTCGAAAGCACGTCAAAGTGCAAGTACCAGTAGATAAATAGGTACCACCAGAGCCGTCTCGTCATAGATGCTGGGTGGCGTGGTGCGCCAGGGTGCCGGGCCCCCCAGGGGCGCCCCCGCAAGCCCGCTGGCATACTGGGCGCCCCCTCCCCAACCCGCCCCCACCCCCACGGGCGGGCGGCCGGGTGCTTGCGCGCCAGCGGGCGAGCTGCAAGCCGCCCGCCCTCCAGAGCCCCAGCTGGAGCACTGGGAAGGGCACGCAAAGCCCCGCGCCGCTCCAGCACAATGCACCTCATCCCCCGCTCACCCCCCCCTCCCGAGGGGCGGCCAGTGCGGGAGGGAGGCGGGCGGAGAGGCGGCATGCCGGGGGTGCTGAGGGATCGTTGCGCCATGGCGGCCGATCCCTTTAAGACGGCCCTGGGTGCCACTCTGGTGGGAAGGTAAACAGCATTTCCATGCGCTGCTCTGGTTCGCCAGAAGTGGCTTTGTCATGCTGACCACATGACCCGGAAGCTGTATGCCGGCTCCCTCGGCAAGTAACATGAGATGAGCGCCGCAACCCCAGAGTCGGACACGACTGGACCCAATGGTCAGGGGTCCCTTTACCTTTTATTAGTATCGAAAGCCCTTGGGACCAGTTTACCTATGAGATCACCTCACCCCACCTCTGGCCACTTGGCTGGACCTGCTGAATTTCTGCCTGCTGTGCATCTGTTAAAGACATGGGGGAGGGGGAGTTGGGAACCCCCTTTCTGACCTGGAATCCTTTCTGGCTCGAAAACCCTTAAGAGGTGAGGGCTGTTTGTGGCTACTCGGAATAGCACTCTGTGCACGCTCAAATGAACCGATACTCTAGTGCTGAATGATTGAAACTGAGAAGAGCAAGCTGGGAGGCTAGGTCTTGGGGGCGTCCCTTGATTCCGTTTAAACCTCACAAAAATCCTGGGGTAAGAGAGACAAGGCTTAAACATGAAGCTTTCTTTGTGTTTTACATGTACCTAAAAATCCTCTGGGGAGCCGGAATCTAGTAAATAATGTAGGGACGTTTATGATCTCAGTTTTACAGCGTTCAATAATGCAGTGTGTGTGTAATCTGCAATTTGAGACCCTGTAAGCATTGTGAGAATATATATATATATATATATATATATATATATATATATATATATGCCAGAAAATGAGAAAGCGTATGTGCGACACAGAAATCTTTCTTCAGGCAAAAGATCTCTTAATTTAGAGTTTGTAGCATTGCACACAAAATTCAGCAGGTTTGGAATTCAACAGCATGGAGTGGGCAGGGAAAGCTCAACCTGTTGGATTTCTGCCTGCCATGGGGGGGGGGAGAGAGAGAATGGAAGAAGAGTGGTGGATGGAAACTCTGTCACTTCCTGAACTCTATAGGTGGTCCCTGACTGGATGTGTTACAGCTTCCCATCTGGCTCTCTCCTGTACGGATGTCGTTCAGCTGGCTAAGTCAGAGGGACACAATGGTGGCTGGCAACTTACTTTGGAAACAATGATTGAACAGGTGTTTTTGTGGGAGACCGTGGTAGAAGGACACGTGCTTAGCATGCAGAAGGACTCAGCCCCCATCATCAACACCAGCCTAAAGGTTTCTGAGATCAGTGGGGTCAGATATGGGGTCTTTGGCCAAGATCCCTTAGAATCATAGAATCGTTGAATTGGAAGGGACCCCAGGGGTCATCTAGTCCAACCCCCCTGCGACACAGGAATCTCAACTCAAGCATCTATGACAGATGGCCACCCAACCTCTGCTTAAAACCCCGCCATGAAGGAGAGTCCACCCCCTCCTGAGGGAGTCCATTCCGCGGCCGAACAGCTCTTAATGTCAGAAAGTTCTTCCTGATGTTTAGTCGAAATCTCCTTTCTTGAGATTTCTCGAGTCCTGCCCTTCGGAGCAGGAGAAAGCAAACTTGCTCCGTCCTCCACTTGACAGCCCTTTGGATATTTGAAGGTGGCAATCATGTCACCTCTCAGGGGATTTGGGGAGCGCTGGGCGTGTCCCACGGGATCTTTGCCGATCCCTTCTTAACCAAAAATGCCGCACCCAAGAACAAGCCAAGTTGGCATAGATGGTAGAGACCAAAGGGTGATCACACCCGATGCTTGCGTCCCTTGCCATTGTTCTCATCCTGCCAAATCACCTAGACAGCTGAGCACCAAGCTGCTAAAATAAATCACGGGGATGCAATGAATGAGGAGCCATTCGGGACAAAACGGGACTAGGGACTCCATGCTCCCAAAGGAGTTGCTTTTAATGAACTTTTTGCCAAATCAAGACAGAAAACAAGAAGGTTGCCGTGGTACATCGACACAGTCCTTTCTGTGGAGCAAAGTTTCCTACAATGTCCTCAAGCTGTGGCCGGTCCTTTAAATATAACTCTTCCCCGTTGATATCTGGCTTGATGGAGGTTTGCACAAATCTTCATCAAGGTATGAGATAAAGGACCACCATATTATGTTAAGTTTATCTGTCTGCAATGCCTATCACCACTCGGGTGTGATGATACACCAATTGCTCTGATAACACCATGTCCCTCTGTTCAGGCTAGCCAGGGTGTCAAACTGTCTGGCCTTTAGTGACCCCGCCACCTCCCAGCGACAAGCTGTTTCTACTCTAGCTGCTGTCGGCAGCAAGGCGGCCAATTCTCCAGGAATTATTTGAAAGTCATCAGAACTTGGAATCGTTAATAAAGCTCATTATTCCACCACGCAGCACAAAACCTCCAGATAAACCAAAGGCTTATATCGCCGAATACACTTCTATAAAAATAACAATCCTTTGTCAACACAAGAAATGCAAGACAAACTAGAAGACACCCAAATGTCCTGGTTAACACAACACCAATTACATGCCCTCTTAAACAATCCAGTAGTAAAATCTGCAGCAACTAGGCCCCTGACAACCTTCGAAAATACTACTCCAAAATCTCACAAACTCCCTAGACACAATCAAAAAACAATGGGAGGATGACATCGGCTATGAGATTAAACCCACTCAATAGACCAGAATGTGGTCTAAATCCCCCTTTAAATCCATATCAACAAAAAGAAAAGAACTCACTCTGAAAATACTTACAGGTGGTACATAACACCAAGAAAACTAGTGCTAATACGCCCAGGAACCTCACCAAAATGCTGGAGAGGGTCACCTCCACAGGCACATACCTCCACATGTGGTGGGAGTGTCCCAAAATCCAACTATTCTGGACAACAGCCATACAAGAAATATGTAAAAATTAATAAAGCTCACCCTGCCTCAAAGCCTCAATGGGCCATTTGGCTACATAAACACCAGGTGTTTAAATCACCCCTCCCCACTCTCTCACTATATATAAGGGTCTGGTGACTTCTGTTTCAGTGTATCTGAAGAAGTGTGCATGCACACCAAAGCTCATACCAAGAACAAACTTAGTTGGTCTCTAAGGTGCTACTGGAAGGAATTTATTTTATTTTGTTTTGTTTTGACCTGGGAAATATAGTTTGCTAAGGGTGCTGGGAATTGTAGCTATTTGAGGGCTAAACTGCAGCTTGCAGCAATCTTTTTTTGGGGTAGAATGTGCTCTAAGTACCGGTATGTTGCATACCGGTTTCCTCGAAAAGCCCCAGCTCTGAGAGTGATGTGAATTTTCTGCCTGTGTCCTTTGACCTTGAATGGACTTTTATCCCCAGCTTGAGGCGGCTGAGGAATACGCCTGTGTTTAATGGGGCCTGTTCCCAGCTCCCTTCGCTTCATAAAGAGGAGTTATCCATCATCGCGCCGCAGTGCAGCGCAGCTTCTCGACATGCACTGCACAGTTGGCGCACACATATGCCAACCCTGGCCCCTGGGGACTTGTATTGATGCACTAAATATGGCATCTTTTGCTGAGATACAGAAGAGAGAACCAGTCCATAAAAGGAAGCAAGGGAGTTTCTGCCGAGGCCTGTTTGCGGTAACTCTTTAACAGGGGACCAGCACTCTGCACATGCTTTAGTGCACTTGGGATCAACAGCATCCCCACTGGCAGCGTTTGGGGTTCTGTTCCTGGTTCCCGGGCAGCAGGGTTTAGAGCTGGACTCCCGGGTGGGTTGCTGCCCTCTGTTAAAGGCACAGGAGACCCAGCAGGGAAAAACATGGCCGCACAGCCGTCTCCCCAAAAACAATTAGGTACGCCATGCTCTTTATGGACTGCACTGCATTGACTTCAATACTTCTTCTTCTTCTTCTTTGGCAATCACTCGCAGCCTAGTAAGATTGTCTTCCATAAGCATGGTTTTAACAGTGAGTCTGTAAGTGACTGTGGAGGCCAATTCTGGATCCACACGTCCTTCCACAGTGGGGACATAGGTTTCTGGGCAGGAGTTGATCACGGTGAGGGTTTGCCAAGCGTGCCTTCCTCTTAGCGCATGTCTCCCTTTCGTCCTGAGTTTGTGCGTCTTCAAAACCTATGACACCTTTGGTAAATGCTGTTCTCCAATTGGAGCACTCACAGGCCAGTGTTTATACTACATTTTTAAAGATTTGTCTTGAGAGAGTCTTTGAACCTCTTTTGTTGACCACCAGCATTACGCTTTCCATTTTTAATTTCGGAATAGAGTAGTTGCTTTGGAAGATGATCATCAGGCATCCGCACAACATGACCAGCCCAACGAAGTTGATGTTGAAGAATCATTGCTTCGACACTGGTGATGTTTGCTTCTTCCAGGACACTAGCATTAGTTCGCCTGTGTTCCCAACTGATATGTAAAAATTTTCAGAGGCACCGTTGATGGAATCTTTTGAAGAGTTGGAGATGGCGTTTATAAGTGGTCCATGTTTCACAAGCATACAGTAAGGTTGGTAGTACAATAGCTTTGTAAACAAGCATTTTGGTTTCCCTGTGAATGTCCCGGCCCTCAAACACTGCACTTCAGTCGGGAGAAAGCTGCACTTGCAGAGCTCAGGTGAAAAGCAAAGTCACTGCTTTGACTTCAATAACGCCCCATACCACAAGATAAAGCTTTACAGGTGAACATTTACCTGGCGTGGCAGTAAGTCGTGGGGAAGGTGTTTCCAAGAAAGGTTGGCAACCTAGGTATCTCTAGGGATGCCAACCTCCTCTCTACACAAGGAGGTTGGAGGGATTCAGGGCTCAGTGGCCGCTCACCTGTTTTGTATGCAGAAGATCCTGGGTTCAATTCCTCAACACCTCCAGGTTGGGCTGGGAAAAGACCCCTCTCTGAGACTGCCTCCTCTCAGGTTGCTCAAAGGGTGTCATCGCTTGAGAGCCAATGCCGTGAATTGGTTAGCGTGTTGGCCCAGGGCCTGGGAGACCGGGGTTCAAATCCCCACTTTGGCCACGTAGGATGGCCTTAGGCCAGTCACCACCTCACAGCCCAGCCTACCTCACAGGGTTGTTCTGACGAATGAATGAGGAGGGGAGAATACAGCTCCTTGGAGAGAAAAAAAAGACAAGATATGAATGCAATCGATTGCTCGATTGATGCAAAATACAATTAAACGTGAGCAGGTGGTACAATCTCAGCGGTCCTGATCGCAGACACGGAAATCCAGCAAAGGTTTGTAGAAAAGGGTGTGTGTGTGTGTGTGTGTGTGTGTGTGTGTGTGTGTTAAGTGATCCTGCACATGTGTGTGTTCATGAGAGAGAGAGAGAGACTTTTCCTGCTTATTACGGCAACCATGGTCCTGAATCTGGGCTGGGTTTCCCTTTGGACGGAAGGGCTGGGTGGGAGTGGCAGTGAATTTCCTTCCCTTAGCGGGCAGCCCTTCGATGGAGCTCCAATTCCCTAACAACTGAGTGCTTGCAAGGGGTTGAGTGTGCTTTGCCGTGTGTGTGTGTGTGTGTGTGTGTGTGTGTGTGAAGGTTCACTCAGAGGACGGACACACACACACACACACACACACACATGGCACTTTTCCCTTCAGGACCTCAGCTTAGTGGGATGTCAAAACCAAGCAGTCCCTACTTATTTCAAATCAATACATGAGCTGCAGCCAACCCACGCCTTTGCAGCTCTGGCCAGTTGGGCTGGGGGTGGGCATTTGGGACCGGTAGGGTGGAAAGCGGGGAGCCCAACAGCAGGTGGCGCCAGAGCCAACATGAGGCAGGGGCAACCCACTCTCGTTTGGTCTCCATCCTCCCGGTCCCAGCTGAGTCCTACAGGGGACAGCACTGAGACAGAGGAGGAGGAGGAGGAATCTGACAGCCAGCCAGTCAGTCTCCAGGGGTGGAAGGTACCCAGCCACAAACACCCACAATAAAACCCATTGCCTTTGGGGAGAAAGAATTACTGGAGTGCTGCTGTCGCTCAGTGTCTGCAGTACTGAGCTGGATTGACCGCTGGTCTGACTAGGTAGATTCCTGGGTGTGCTCCATTCTTGGGTTTTGCTATGGGTATTGATTGTGCTGCATACCCACCAACATTTCTCCAATGAAAATAGGGGCGCCCTATTCCATAATAATAACAACAACAATAATCATTTTTATTACTTATACCCTGCCTATCGGACTGGATTGCCCCAGCCACTCTGGGTGGCTTCCAACATTTATAAAAACATAATAAAACATTAAACACTACAATTTTTTCCCTGTAGACAGCTGCCTTCAGATGTCTTCTGATGGTTGTATGGTTACTTCCAACATTTGTCCGATGAAAATAGGGACATCCTTAGGACATTCCGGGATCAAATGAGAAACCGGGACAGCTTCTGTAAACCCGGGGCCGCCACTGGAAAATAGGGACACTTGGAGGGTCTGGTGCTGTTCAGGCCTATGCATTCAATTCTCCAAGTATGTATACCCTACAAAAATCTTCCTCCTGAGCATGGGCATCTGGTGCCTGCAGAAATGGGAGAAGCATGTGCGTTGTCTTTTGAGACGTGGCCGTTGAATGCAGCCTCTCCCAAGGCGGCCTTCACCCAACCATTTATTCCGTTTCCTCGACATTTCCTTAACTGTTAACTTCTGCAATGGACTTGAACTTTCACACGGTGTAAAAGCCACTTTCGGAAATATAACGACGCAGTGGCGCGAATTTGGCGCTCGTTTTCGTGTTATTTCCTTCTAGGGGGGAAAAGAAAGAAAGACCCGTTTGCAAAGAACATGGAAATGAGAGCTGGGATTGTGCTATATATTCCGCTTTTATGTGGCAGGGCTATTTTCCGAGAGGGGGAAAAGCTGCTGGACCTCTCTGTGAACGCCTCCCTCGTTCTCTTAGAACGGCAGTGACATTGGAGTGTTCTGTGAGCAGGGGTGTCCTCCCTATGCGCGGCGCGGAGCCGGGATGTTCAAGGTGAAAGCTGAGACGAGCAAGACGACATCTGGCAGCTCCTCTTCCCTTTGGGCATCAACCTGACCTCCAGAGGAGCATATGGGAGAGGTCTTGCCCGGCAAGCGCTAGCCATCCCCTCACCCCAGCGCAAAGAAGAGAAGAAGAAGAGTTTGGATTTGATATCCCGCTTTATCACTACCCCAAGGGACGCGGGTGGCGCTGTGGTCTAAAACACAGAGCCTAGGGCTTGCCGATCAGAAGGTCGGTGGTTCGAATCCCCGCAATGGGGTGAGCTCCCGTTGCTTGGTCCCACCTCCTGCCAACCTAGCAGTTTGAAAGCACGTCAAAGTGCAAGTAGATAAATAGGTACTGCTCTGGCAGGAAGGTAAACAGCATTTCCGTGCACTGCTCTGGTTCGCCAGAAGCGGCTTAGTTAGGCTGGCCACATGACCCGGAAGCTGTACGCTGGCTCCCTCTGCCAGTAATGTGAGATGAGCACCGCAACCCCAGAGTCGTTCGCGCCTTGACATAACGGTCAGGGATCCCTTTACTTTTAAGAAGCCTCAAAGCGGCTAACATTCTCCTTCCCCTTCCTCCCCCACAACAAACCCTCTGTGAGGTGAGTGGGGCTGAGAGACTTGAGAGAAGTGTGACTAGCCCAAGGTCACCCAGCAGCTGCATGTGGAGGAGAGGGGACGCGAACCCTGTTCACCAGATTACGAGTCTACCGCTCTTAACCACTACACCACACTGGCTCGCCCGGCTGGGTCAGAGCAAAGGTCCTTCTCTCTAAGCCACTTCTCTGGCTCCTAATGGTAGACAGCCAGCTGGCTGCCTCGGGGATGGAGACAGCCCTCTGTCCCTGGTTGGAAGCCGCCGAAGCTGCCTGCTATTAACGTGTCCCTTGTCAATGCAGGAAGTGCTGCCCCCCCCCAGGCAACTTTGACCAGCCTTGCTGCATGGACTTGTGGCGGAGCAATGGGTCTCTGAACACTGCCCCACCCTACTAAACTGGGGGCAGTTGGAGGCAGCAGATGTGACATAGCCCAAGATGAAGGCCTTTCAAAGTGGGTTTGTGTTCTGAACTCAGAATTCTCCAAGTGTCCTTTTTTATACCCTGCCCACCCTGGCCGGCTTCCAACATAATTAATTAATTTATTAAAATTTTAAATCTTCCCTGCCTTCTGATGTCCTAAAGATTGTATGGTTACTTATGGTTACTTATATTAATAGCGATGTCCTAAGCAGGGGTGCCCAAACTTTTTTCAAAGAGGGCCGGATTTGATGAAGTGAACATGCGTGAGGGCCGACCAAAGTTGCTGAGCTTCTTTTGGGATTGAAGTTGTTGGGCTTTTCTTGCAATTTTACCCCAAAGTTGTTGACCCTAGTACATGTACTGCCATGGGGGCCAGATTAAATCAACCAGCAGGCCGGATTAGGCCCCCAAAACGGATTTTGGACATCTGGGAGTCTATCCCTAGAAAAGAGGGACACTTGGAGGGTCTGGTGTGTGCTTTTTGTGTGTGTGAAATGCAGCTCCCCACCCCATTCCCTCTCTGTCCTTTGGAAGTCTCTTAGGCCACGCTCCCTCTCAGCCAGCCTCCCCTCCCACCGGGACACACCTGTCCCCTGTTTTGGGGGTCCACAGCAGTGCAGACACTCAGGATTTGTCCCCGGATAACCTCCACATTCCCAGCTCCTTCCTTCCTCCCTCCCATAATATGAGAGAGAGAGAGAGAGGGAGGGAGGGAGGGGGAGAGAGAGAAACTAGCTGGCTCTCTCCTTTCAGTGCTTCATCTTGCTGCTCACTAGAAAAATTCCTGCAGGTGCCCTATCTCACCCACCCTCCTTCCTCCGCACTCTCCTTGAGTGTTTGCCAGGCTGGAATGTGCTCTTCAGCTCCGATAAGGCCTCTCGCTTGCCTGGGTGGAAAATAGACAGGAATGTTTGAGCGTGTGTAGAAAGTCGCCAACCGTGCGAAGGTGAACTTGACATCCGTTGCTCCCCCTACTTTTGCCCAACGCTGCCATGTGTGTCCCCACAACCCGGTGCCAAAGGTTCTCTGCCCCCTTTCGGTTGAAGATGGCTGCCCGTCCCTGGCCTAGGGCGCTTTGGCTGGCTCGAGGAAGTGAGCCAGGCTGCATGCTGCAGGGACGAGAGCTTAAGCACCTCTCCCTCCTTTGGCTCGTTTCCTGCACTGAGTAGAAAGCGAGGAAACTTGGAGGAGCTTCGATCACCCCCTTAAAAGCAAAGGCATGGGTGGGGGGAAGAGAGGGACATGGGCTGCTGTGCTCCGATTGCTAGAGCAGGAGGCAGGGAGGAGCTGCAGTGAGCGGCTAATGAGCCGGCTCGATTTAATGGACTCAGAGAAAATCAGCATCCGCCAAACGGAGCCAGAAAACCCCTATTAAGGTCACATAAAGGCTGGTGAGTATCCGGCCTTTCAGCGCCATACGGGGACTGCCTGAGTGTGACAGCAGAGAAAGACAAAGAGGGGTCTCGTGTGTGTGTGTCCACGAGGGACAGGCTCCTGGGGGGGGGGGGATCGAGCAGGAGCCTTAGCCATCATGCGACTTGGAGGGACAAAGTGTCTTCCAGGAGATTGGGCAAGCGAAGTTCGGCATAAGGTTGTGAGCACGCAGAGACAGCCGAAACTTCGCCACTGGATCCAGGCTTCCCACTTGGTGATGCAACGGAACGATTGGCGAGGGTATATATACAGTTCCCTGGCCGGGCTCTTAACACAGGCCTGCAACAAAAAGCTTCCTATACATCAGGGCTGGGGAAACCTCTGCCACCAACCACCAAGTCATAGTTGGACTCAACAGTCCCAGCCCGCATGCGATGATGGGAGATGTAGTTCAATGACGTCGGGGGTGGGGCTCAGGTTCCCCCTCCCCACCTTGCAGGAGGAGAGGGGAGTCTGGGATGTTGTCCACTGGTTGAGGCGTCAAGGGGACCTGGGTGAGGACCGACGTTCCCCAGGGAACTTGTGAGGGAAGTGGCGAGCAGCCCCAGGCAGTGTCCTATATTAGGACGGCTGCCTCCCCCCCCCCAGCTCCCCAGTTCTGTCAGACCCCATCTCTTCCCCTCACTGAGTCTCCTCTGTCCTGCGTCCCTCCCGGCAATGTTGCCCCCCTCTCAAATCCCAACCCCCACCCACCCGCCCATCCATCCCAACCTTGAAATCAACTGTCCGAGCAAGACACTTCATCTGTTGCCGTAGAAACCGCCTCTTCTCTCCCTGCCAACTGGACCAAATCCTATGGATGCTGGGAGCAGCAGAAAGACTAGCCTGATTCATAATAGGCTCGGAAGCCATGGCTGCTTTCCTCAGGGGAAGGGAGGAGATAATCCGCCCAGCCTGGTGATATTATCTCCCAGTTCCTTCCCATATTTTATTCTGCGGGATGTGGCAGCCCGTATCTCACCCCGAGGGGGAGAATTTTGACTCCCGTTTCTGATAAATGCACTCCATGGTCCTTTCAGTCGCACTAGGCCCTTGCAGTTTGTGTTGTGTGGGGAGGAAGCCATTTTGGAGGCCCCCCCCCCAATGATTTATCCATTGCCTACCCCTCCCCAATGTCCTTCCCCACCTCCTGTTTGCTTCCAGCTCTCGCTGAGGGGAAATTGGATGGGAAATGGAGCGTGGTTACAGCTGGCGCAGTGGCGTCTGGGGGGTGGGTGTAGGATGCCCGGGGTGTGTGTGGAAAGAAAATAAGATCACAGGAGCCAGAATGGGGGAGAAGAGGCAGGAGCTATTAAAATCCCCCACACGCCGCCCAGTTTGCCTCAGATTGAGAACAGAGTTAGGAGTTATGGAGGAAAATGGCAGATCTGTAGCCCGGCATTGATCAAGGCTTCTCCTTCCAGTGTCAGCCTGTTAGGAGTGTCGGGCCTGGGAGATCTGGGTTCAAATCCCACAGCCTTAGCCCCAGAATTCAGCTGGGTGGCCTTGGGCCAGTCACTGCCTCTTCCAGCCCAACCTACCTCGCACGGTTGTTGTGAGGAGAACATCAAGAGATGAGGGGGAAGACCACGCACGCTGCCTTGGGCTCCTGGGATGAGAGGTGGGCCAGAAATGGAATTAAGTTAAGAGGTAAAACGCCAAAGGGAGGTGGGGAGAAGAGGGCGAATGGGTGGCTGTGGCTTTTGCTGGGATCAGGGCAGCGGGTTACAAAGGGTTAAACTCCCCCTCTACGCCCATTGGGATCTTGCTTCCCCCCCCCCCCCAAGCTCAGTGACTGCTATATACATTTTAAAATACAGATACTGCAAATTACACCCACGCCATTAGCATCATTTCTGCTTAGGCCACAAAGGGTGAGCACAGGGTAACTAGAGAGTTGTCCTATACCTTATTGGCTGCTGCGTACGCAGCCTATGCTGAAAGCCCATGGCTCCCCCCCCAAAAAAAACACCCCTGGGAACTGTAGTTTTACCCCTCACAGAGCTACAGTGGAGGAGCAGGTGCGTAGTTTGGGGGTGCTCCTCCACCGCGTGTGTCCACAATTTGGAAAACCCCGAATTGACGTTTGCTCTAGTCGAGTGCTAAAGAGAGGGTTTCCCCGGGGAAAACTCCAGGGCAACCCCCCCCCAAAAAACACCAGTGCTCAGACACTGAGCTATTAAGTGTGGCCCTGTGGAGAAGCCCAGAGTGGTGATGGCATGGGCACTGGCCAATAGGAGCCTCCGGCAGGATCACAACTGCCATTCCCCCAAGGAAGGGGAGGGGGGAAGCAAGTTGCACCCCTCGAACCCGTCTCCCACTCTGCCGCTGTTATAATAACACCTCATCTCCACCACCTGCCTATGTGCCTTGGTGGTCCAGAGGAGGGGCGTTCTTCTGAGCCTCCTCTGTTTTCGTGCAGATTCTGCTCTGCTCGCCTCCTGAGCTCTTCATTCCACCACAGAGCATTGATCTGTGCTCTCAACAGTTCCCGGAATAGGAGCTGATCTCACCAAGCCACCCGGAGCCAGCAGCCACCTCTTCCTTCCCCCTGGGGAACCAAGATCAATAGCCTCGCCGGAGGAGCAAACTGCCACACGGGTCAAGGTAGTGGAGAACACAGGTCGAACATCTATTGGGGGTGTGTGGAATCCCCCCTCCAACAAACTGTAACCTCCAGGTCCCCAGGTTCCTTTTTCTTCCTAGCAAATATTCCTAGCGTTTGCAAAAATTGCAATATGAGGCAAAATGCATTGCCCCTTTTCTTTTTCTCTTTTTTGGTGAGAAATTAGCTGTCCCTGCCCTTTCAGTGTTTTGCTTTGCTTCCCCCCCTCCTTCGGATGTCCTGCCTGATATTTTGGGCACATCTCAGGGCCATGGTTTCGTTGACAGGCTCAGATCCTGCAGCCTCGGATGGAGAGGAATTTTGCAGACCAGGTTTTTCCTCATTAGTAGTGTGTGTGGGGGGGGGTGTGAGGTGGGATGGGCGCTGGGGGAGCTTCACATGAAAACATCCCTTTTCATGTGTGGCTAAAGGGACAGCAGGAACATCAGTTTTAAAACGGCAGAAGCCCTAAACCTTGGAGATTTTCCAGCACTGCTTTTGAGGTAATGTAACCTGGACTTGTCCTTATGATGTTTTAAGATAGTAGCATCCCATATGTAATGTATACCTCATGGTGAAGGGCGGCCAATAAATCTTATAAATAAAAATAGTAAGGAAATTCCTGGTCCCACCCAAAATCCCTGCATCCATCAGCACCCATAATAAACAATGCATGCTTTAAAAATCTGAAAGGAGCCTCCGGTCGCTTCCAGGCGACCTGTTTATTACACTTTCATTCTGATTTGTTTGCACAAGGTTTGCAGGGAGGTTAGACGACATTTATATTTACTGAGTATACATTCTGATTTCTTTGAGGGGAGTTTGCACAATGTCAGGTCAAGCAATTCTCATCTCACACTTTACAAGGACATTTTTTTCCATCATTTTCCATATTGCAATAAAATCTGATTTTGGGGGAAGCAGGTCTGCTGCAAAACAGCAGCCCAATCGTCTTTAGAAGTGCAACCTGAATTTGCAGGCATGAGAATGAATCCCACTTGGAAGCAGCCGTAGTCTGGAAATGCCCTAGAAGTGCACAAGCGTGTGTGTGTGTGTGTGTGTGTGTATACACAAGTTCGAACTTGAACTTGTGGTATTCACTGCCTCTATCACTTGAGTGTTGACACCACCTTGTGGATGTGGCTAATATAGCATCCATCCAACCAAGAAAAGCATCATGCACACACAGCTAGCTTGAAATGCTAACCAAAACTAACTCTTTACCACTCGTAACACAGGCCAGATTCAATCCTGGCCTCAGAAGGTCTGGGGGAAAAAAATTTGACCCTTCCTTCTGAGTATGCTCCCAAAAGGGGGGAAAAGGCACCAGAGCAATTTACAAAAACCAGCAGCCTGCCAAACAATGACGCAGCTAGGCAAGGAATGGGACATGGCGATGACGGCATGGACACTGTCCAGTCAGAGCCAGTGGCATGAGCACCACTGTCATTCTCACAAGGAAAGGAGGAAGCTCTTGTGACGCATTGGCAGGAGCGGGAAACCGCTGTTTCCCAGCAACGATGCTTTGAGTGCTGAGCAACTTTCTGCTGGCAGGAGTGGCTGTCTGTGCGATGTGGTTTGCGCAGGTTGTGCCGTTCTCCTGGGAAAACCGGTACCAGTCTGAAAAGGCACCCAGGACCCACTTGGCTCTGTCGCGCCGGCTTCCTTCCTCCTTAGCAGGGGAAGTCCGTGCAGTTCAAGGCTGCGAGGCAAAGAGTTGAAGAGGAGCAAGCCCGTCTTTCCCCCTGGCAAACAGGGAGCTGCAGAGTGGGTGACAACCAGTGAGATGGAGAGTTCAGTCTTGCATGGCTGCTGCCCCCAACGGATGCAATCCAGGCTGGCGATGGGATGCCGGAGGCGGAGGGACAGGGGTACCTTCCAGCGGAGCAGATTGTGCGTTGCAGATGGCATCAGCTGTGCAAACACAAAACGGGTTTAGGCGACATCTAGCCTTCTGGCTGCTTTTGTTGGCTCTGGAGAGGGTGGAAGCTTTCGAGTTGGGTAAAGGAGGCGCTGCCTGGCCAGGAGCACCCTAGAGAGACAGTGTGGCTTAGTGGTTAGAGTGTTGGACTAGGACCTGGGAGACCAGGGTTCAAATCCCCACTCAGCCATCATCATCATCATTTATTATTATTATTATTATTAACCTCGGGCCACATACGCTATCTCAGTGGTGTAGTGTGAAGGTGCTGGGGGGGGGAGCTGTGGCCCTGGGCACAGAATCTTGGGGGAGGGGCACGAACCAGGCACACCCTGCAGAGATCCTTGTTGCACCCTGCCTGGCTCCGGCAGCTCAAAGTCACTCTCTTTCAGCCTGACCCAGCTTACTGGATTGTTGATGAGGGGCAAACGAAGGAAGCAAATAATAATAATAATAATAATAATAATAATAATAATAATAATAATAATACTGAAAAACTGTAGTGGGGCTCTCCCACCCCACCCCCTTCCAAGCAGCTTGGGGGTGCATTTCAGCTGCTGCACAACAATCCTGCGAGGTAGCTGAAGCCAGAAGATGGATGCTAAACCCAAGGCCACCCATAGCTGGTTGGAACAGGTTCTGCTGAAGGACTCTGTGTAACTTATGAAGCTTGTATCCCACCCTTCCACCAATGGACATTGCTCCGATAGTAGAGAGGGCCTTTCAGATTTCTCCCCTTCCCCCCCCCCTCTCTCTCCCCACACTTCTCCTCTCACTGTCCTTTTTCATTTCTGCTCTTCTGTCACTAGGTGGAGCTTTGATTCAGCACACAGGTCTCATATTCATATGCAATCGGCCTAACCTTCCCTCCTCAGTCAATCAACTTCAGTCTTTGGTTGATTAATCTGCTGGCGATGTCTCTTACCCGTCTCCGCTGCCGTCTCAGCCACAATCAGGTCAGCTGCTCCCCCCTAGGAAACGGAGAAGTTGCCAGGGTGTCCCAAGGCGCTGCTGAAGGGGGGCTGCCCTGGGGGAGACTTGGCAAGGGCCGATGAAGCATCCAGTGGCCGGAGGAGGAGGCCTGAGCAGAGAGTCAAAGAGTTGGCATCAGCTGGCCGCCAAAGATGTTTGGAACTCATGGGCAGGGCCAGAATTAGGTTTGATGAGCCCCTAACCTACTGAAGGTAATGGGGCCCTTTATATGTCCAGCTGTCCTTTGTCAACAACAAATTGTCGCTGTTTTTGGTGTTGAATATATGCTGTAATTTATGGACCTAATAGGTATCTAAAGCCATTTGCACATGCAGAATGTAGGCACCCTATATATAGAAATGAGCAAACCAGTGATATTTTAGGGAGCAGCCTAGCAGGTGGGGCCCATTACTTACACCATAGGAGCCTACACAACGCAAAACACTGTTGCTATATGTGGGTTTTATTTTATTTGTTTTTTATCTTATATTTTGGAAATGTACATCCAGGTATTTTTTTCCCTTTAATTTTTTGGGGGAGCCCTAGAAGAGTGGGGACCCAAGCTATAGCCTGCTTAGCTTATACGTAAATCCGGCACTGTTCGTGGGCACATTTATCCTTGCATTGCAGGGGAGTTGACCCAATGACCCTTGAGGTCCCTTGCAACTCTACAATTCTACGATCCCACGTCCTGAAATTTCAAGAGAGTGCTGGGGGAAGCACCCACCCTGGGTTGCAACAAATGCAAGTCACCATAAATGTGCCATCTGCAGGGGAGAAGCATTGCTTCTGGGAGCCCCTATTGGAGGGAAAGCTCATCTGGGGGGAAATGGTGGGTGGGGAAAAGGGTAAACTCTCCCCTGCCTGGGGCTTCTTCACTGTAAATTGTTCCTCTCTGCCTCGCAGAGGGGAAGCAGCAACCGGAGTCCTCTCTGCCATTTGACAGGCCCTGGGGTTAGATGGTCCCCACCAAAGTCATTCAAGCAATCTTCTGCAGACTGTCCAGGACATGCTCTGCAGATCCCACTCCACACCAAATGTAAGAATATCCTGCTGGATGAGGCCGAATGGCCCATCCAATCCAGCATCCCGTTCTCACAGTGGCCAACCAGATAAGCTTCAGGGAACCTTCTAGCTCAGTGTTTCCCAGACTTGGGTTCACAGCTGTTTTGGGACTACAACTCCCATCATCCCTAGCTAGCAAGACCAGTCGTCAGGGATGAATGGGAATTGTAGTCCAAAAAGCAGCTGGGAAACCCGAGATTGGGAATCCAAGCACCAGAGCCCTCTCCTGTAGTTTCCAGCCACTGGTATTTAAAAGAATTTACGGGAAAGCTTAAGGCCAGAAAACGTGGGGTCTGTTTCCTCCTCCAGCGTGCCTCCAGCGGTGGAGGCAAGTGTATAGCCCTTATAGTTAGCAGCCACCAGTAGCCCTCCTTCCTCTATGAATTTGCCCAGTCGTCTTTTCAAACCCACCCAAGTTGGAGGCGGTCACTGCCTCCTGCTGGAGGAAGTTCCCCATTTAACTATGCACTGCGTAAAGGAAAACGCTCTTTTGCCTATCCTGATTCTTCCAGCATTCAGCTTCACTAGATGCCTCTGAGTTCTGGTGTAGAGAGAGAGAGAGAGAGAGAGAGAGAGCGCAAAACTTAAGAACTGAGTACCACTCACCTGGTAGTCAGGACTGGGTAGGGGGATATTCTTCTGCCCCTGCATGTTTAGCCGAGGCGGCACTGGCGGGGTTTGCAACTGGGGGGTGTCGCACGGAGACGACACAGCATTTGCTGCCTGGAGCTGAGGGTTGGTGCAGAAGGGGAAGGGCAGAATTAATCCAGATCTTGCCCCATAGGCTGCGCTCCCCACCCCACCCCGCCCGGCATTGCACCTTGTTCTACCAACCTCTTTCCCCTGGCGCATCACGGCCAGTTCCCGAAGCACCGCCTCCACGTCTTCCAAATCCCCCTCGTCCCCCTCGTCCTCCAGGCCAGCGTTGTCTTCTTTGTAGCTGTCGATGAGGATGTCTTCGTGGCCCCAGATGTCCCGGCGACAGAAGGGGCAGGTATGAGCTTCGGAGAGCTAGGGGGGCAGAGAAGGCTGCGTTAGAATTTGCCGGGCTGGTGTCAAGGCCGACTGTGTACCTGAAGGGGGAGTTAGGAGGCAGAATCCTGTCCAGGTCGCTGTTAAAGGCGGATCTACATAATTCGCACACAGACCGCCCATGAAACAGGCCCTTTCCTGAATTTTGCAGCGCCCTGCTCCAGCCAAGTAATGTGTACCAAAAATGCTGGGATAATGTGCATTTTTTAAATTGCACGTATTAGTGAAAATAATGATGGAATTATAGGGTTGTGGAGTTGGAAGACAGCTTAACAACAACAACAATTTATTTATAGCCTGCCCATCTGGCTGGGTTTTCCCAGCAACTCTGGGCGGCTCCCAACAGAATTAATGATAATAATTATTATAAAAAGGCAATAAAACACCAGACATTAAAACTTCCTTAAACAGGGCTGCCTTCAAATGTCTTCTAAAAGTCAGATAGTTGTTTATTTCCTTGACATCTGATGGGAGGGCGTTCCACAGGGCAGGCGCCACCACCAAGAAGGCCCTCTGCCTGGTTTCCTGCAACCTCACTTCTCGTAGTCAGGGAACCGCCAGAAGGCCCTCGGAGCTGGACCTCAGTGTCTAGGATGAATGTTAGGGGTGGAGACGCTCCTTCAGGTATACTCGGCCGAGGCCATTTAGGGCTTTAAAGGTCAGCACCAACACTTTGAATTGTGTTCGGAAACGTACTGGGCCATCTAGCACGAATCACAGCTAATGTCCCCAAAAATCCACATTATCTTAAGGAAAGCTGCATTGTGAAAATGTGCATATTACGTAGAATTGCATACAAGCAAATTTGGAGAACTTCACATTAAACGCTGGTGAATTTTCATAAGTTTTTTGTTTTTTTGTTTTAAATAAAGCAGTCATGAATTGGTATGGAAATGTGGGGAACTGGATTTAAGGCTGTAAAATTGAGGAACCGAGAGGAACCGATTTGGCCAGATTTGCCCCACCTTTGCCCAAGGAGGGGGGTGGTAACGGTGGCAGAAGAGAGGGCAGCAGCTGATGTGGTTTTGCAACACATGTGAGCAGCGTTTTAAGAACTGGGAACTTCAACAAAGTATTGCTGCATTGAGTCCTGCTGTCCCCGATTCTAATCACTCCATTCCATTCCCTTGGGTTGTAATTCCCCCCACAGTCAAGTTAGCATTCCCTGGCTGCTGAGGCTACAGAGAGCCAGCATAGTGTAGTGGTTAGAGTTTCGGACTAGGAGCTGGGAGGGACCAGGGTTCAAATCCCCACTTGGGCATGAAGCTCACTGGGTGACCTTGGGGGCCAGCCACTGCCTATCTTAGCCCAACCTACCTCGCAAGGTTGTTGTGGGGATCAGATGAGGAGGGGGACCTCAATTATAATAATTTTATTATTTATACCCCGCCCATCTGGCTGGGTTCCCCTTGAGCTCCTTGGGGAAATATATACAATAAATAAACAGTAAATACTGAGCACGCTCAGTCTTCACTGGGTTGAGTTTTTTTGGGGGGGGTGTTTGTGGTTCCCCCTCTCTTTTATCACCCCTTGTGAGACTAGGAGGTAGCGACATACCCAAATCATGCACCTAAGGTTTGTGGCTGTGTGGGAATTTGAACTATGCCGCCCCTCGTTTAAATCCGACTCCCTGACTGTAAGAGACACACGGTCTCCGAGTTTGTTAAAATACGACGGGCCGGAGAATTGGTTTATGCTGCCAAACGATAAGGAGCAGCTTATCTCCAAAATGTGCTGAGGAGAATAAAAGACATCGAGAGATTGCCTAATGAACTGGCTCATGCAAATGGGCCATTAAGCCTGATGGAACTGATAAATCCAGATGCGTGGCGGATGAACTTGTCAACTCCCTGCGCTACCGTCTCCAGTCTCAAACGATTTTCTTAATGATTTATGGAAGCTTGACGAGCGGTCCGGGGGTTAGATTACAATATCAGGGCCGTATTTCAAAACGTAGATAGAGATATAAAACGAAGAAGATGCATTTAGAAATAGCAAACCAGGGATGGAGAACCTGCAGCTCTGCAGACGATGGTGGACTACAGCTCCCATCATCCTTGACCAGTGACCATGCTGGCTGGGGCTGATGGGAGTCGGAGTTTGGCCATGACTGGAGACCGGCAAGTTCCCCATCCTTGTACAGTGGTACCTTGGTTCTCAAACACCTTGGTACTCAAACAACTTGGAACCCAAATACTGCAAACCCGGAAGTAAGTGTTCCGGTTTGCGAACTTTTTCCAGAAGCTGAATGTGCTCCGTTTTGAGTGTTACGCTTCCGATTTGAGTGTTACACTGTCTGTTTCTCCTTTTTATTTTGCATTTTTGTTTTTGCTACTGACTGATGGATTGTGTGACTCCAATACATTGTTTATTGCTTTCATTATATGGATCAATGGTCTCGTTAGATAGTAAAATCCATGTTAAATTGCTGTTTGAGGGGTTGTTTTTTAAAAGTCTGGAACGGATTAATCCATTTTGCATTACTTTCTATGGGAAAGCGCGGCTTGGTTTCGGAACTCTTTGGTTTTGGAACTGACTTCCGTAACGGATTAAGTTTGAGAACGAAGGTACCACTTTACTGACTGGATGAACACTTAAGCAAGATGGAATCAGTATTATGGGCTGGTTGGAAGCAGAGGAATGGAGGGAGGAACCAGCTGGGGATCTTGTGGAGCACATCAAGGAAAACCACAACAACAAGGGGCTCAGCCGCACCGTCCAGTCTTATGCCACTTCAATAGCCATGGCTTCCTTCAAAGAATCCTGGGAACTGTAGTTTGCTTGCCACAGAACAACCTTGTCCTCTGACCGGTTTAACAGCCGGACCCTCCTCCCTTGGAACTCTGGGAACTGTAGTTCTGGAAGAGGAATGGAGGCCTCCTAACAACTCTCAGCACAATTCCCATAGTGATATAACTGGAACTATTTTTTTAAGGTTTGTTAAGGATGCTGAGAGGAGGCCCCCATTTGCCTGTTGTTGTTGTTTAGTCATTTAGTCATGTCCGACTCTTCGTGACCCCATGGACCAGAGCACGCCAGGCACTCCTGTCTTCCACTGCCTCCCGCAGTTTGGTCAGACTCATGTTAGTAGCTTCGAGAACACTGTCATATTCGCCTACAGAACTAAAATCCCCAGAGTCCCCTGGGGAGAGGGACCGACTGTTAAACCACACTGAGGAACTGTAGTTTCAGGAAGGGGAATAAGGGTCTCCAAACAACCCTCAGCACCTTTTACAAACTACAGCTCCCAAGATTCTTCGGAGGGGAAGCCATGACTCTTTAAAAGTGGCATAATGCTTAATGTGGAATAGCATAAAGGGTGGCTGAGGGTCTCTGCGACCGAGGGAAAGAAGGCAGAAGATTCTGCAGATCTTTCGCTCGGCAAAGGAAAGATACTTGCAGACTTTCCGCAGCGCATTTTGCAGGAACTGAATGTTAACCGGCAACAGGGTTTCCGTGTCTCTCTGTGTGTGTGTGTGTGTAAAGCCATTCTGACAAACGTAAGGGAAGGGTCTCCACTCGATCAGAGCAATAAAAGGGAAAGGGCGAAGAGACAGAGAGAAGCAGCTGCTTGCATATGGCAGTGAGGCCCAGCCACGCAGGGTGAAGGGGCAGGGGCCTGGGAAAGGTCAGGGGTCGGGCCCTCACCTGCCATGTGTTGAGGCAGCCCCGGCAGAGAAGATGCCCGCAAGGCTGGATCCGGACATCCTTGTCATTCTCGGCGCAGATCTTGCAGAGCTGGAAGGTGGAGCCCACCTGGCAGTAGAGTTCAAACTGCTCCTGCGGGAAAAGCAGAGAAAGGGGCACAGGATGGCGACTTGAGAGAACGAGAGGCAGCGTGGCTTAATGGTTGGAGCGCTGCACTCGGAGACCCATGTTTCAATCCTCACTGAATCCTGAAGCTCAGGGGGTGACCTCGGACCAGTCGCTGTCTCTCAGCCTCACCTACCTCGCAGGGTTGTTCGGAGGATACATTTGGGAGAGGGGAAGCTAGGGACAGGCATGCACTGTTACTCACCAAAGGCCTGGCGAAACACAGTGGTTTTAACCTGCCATTTTAAATGGCTAAAACAAAGAGGAATAAAGTGGTGGATTTCTCCAGGGAGTGTTGTTGTTGTTGTTCAGTCGTTCAGTCGTGTCCGACTCTTCGTGACCCCATGGACCAGACCACGCCAGGCACGCCTATCCTTCACTGCCTTTCGCAGTTTGGCCAAACTCATGTTAGTAGCTTCGAGAACACTGTCCAACCATCTCATCCTCTGTCATCCCCTTCTCCTTGTGCCCTCCATCTTTCCCAACATCAGGGTCTTTTCTAGGGATTCTTCTCTTCTCATGAGGTGGCCAAAGTACTGGAGCCTCAACTTCAGGATCTGTCCTTCTAGTGAGCACTCAGGGCTGATTTCTTTGAGAATGGATAGGTTTGATCT
Source organism: Lacerta agilis (assembly GCF_009819535.1). Classification (NCBI taxonomy): domain Eukaryota; kingdom Metazoa; phylum Chordata; class Lepidosauria; order Squamata; family Lacertidae; genus Lacerta; species Lacerta agilis. The sequence continues at coordinate 75,133,995 of NC_046319.1, read as the reverse complement.
TCTTGCAGTCCATGGGACTCTCAAGAGTCTTCTCCAGCACCATAATTCAAAAGCATCAATTCTACGGCGATCAGCCTTCTTTATGGTCCAGCTCTCACTTCCGTACATTACTACTGGGAAAACCATAGCTTTAACTATACGGACCTTTGTCGGCAAGGTGATGTCTTTGCTTTTTAAGATGCTGTCTAGGTTTGTCATTGCTTTTCTCCCAAGAAGCAGGCGTCTTCTAATTTCGTGACTGCTGTCACCATCTGCAGTGATCATGGAACCCAAGAAAGTGAAATCTCTCACTGCCTCCATTTCTTCCCCTTCTATTTGCCAGGAGGTGATGGGACCAGTGGCCATGATCTTAGTTTTTTTGATGTTGAGCTTCAGACCATATTTTGCGCTCTCTTCTTTCACCCTCATTAAAAGGTTCTTTAATTCTTCCTCACTTTCTGCCATCAAGGTAGTATCATCAGCATATCTGAGGTTGTTGATATTTTTTCCGGCAATCTTAATTCGAGTGGTAGGCCACAAACAAGGTGTCAACACCAAAAAGTCCCCCTACTCTGGGCAGATCTAAACACGGGGGGGGGGGGACCCGCTATAAATAAGTCAGAAATCAGATCGTTTTAACAAAAGATAAAATAATCTCTATGGAAAATCTCATTTTAAAAATTTCTGCTCTCTGGAGCCATCTGGTGTTGCATGTTCATAGTGCATTCAAATTGCTGTTTCTTTACTAATGTAGTTACAGGTGGGTAGCAGTGTTGGTCTGCCATAGTCAAAACAAAATAAAAAATTCTTTCCAGTAGCACCTTAGAGACCAACGAAGTTTGTTCTTGGTATGAGCTTTCATGCATGCACACGAAAGCTCATACCAAGAACAAACTTAGTTGGTCTCTAAGGTGCTACTGGAAAGAATTTTTTATTTTGTTTTTACTAATGTAGCTGAGTCCGCAGCTGAAACCCACCTAGCAGCTGCAGATATGTGTGCTGGAAACCTGGCATCTGATGAATGCATTTTTATTCTGTTTTTTTCTGCTATCTCTCTACTTGGAGCACTTAATTTTACAGCCCGAAGTCTTAGCGACCTGCTCAGGTTGGGGGAAGAGCACAAGGAGACTTACTTGCGAGACCTGGATTCGGTTTTGGGATGACACTTCCGTCAACTCTGCCAGATCCGGATTTGCATTCTTCCCGTCAGCATACAGATAGCTGCAGGAGGGGGATGGGATAGAAATTCAATCCAGGTCTCGCCTGAAGCAGAATCTAACAAACCCGCAACTTCCCAAAAAAAAACATATGAAGCGAAACACAAAAATGTGTGCATGTATCTGAATTTTGCTCTGCAGCTTGCTCACCGAACCATATTTGCAAATTTGCATATATTGGGGGGGGGCAGTTTGCATGAAAATGAATACACTTTGAGCTTATTGGACAAAGGGTGGAATATAAGTGTAAATGTAAAGAAATAATTTAAATATAAATATGAAATTACCGTAGTAACAATAATAGAACACCCTCAACTCCAGCCCTACCACATCCCCACCGCCAATCCCCATCACCTACAAGCCCTCCTTGCGTCCGTCAATCAGCGCCTGGAAGAGGGGCTTGTTCTGTGGGATGGTTTGCAAGATGCTCCCGTCTTCCGTCACGTAGCCGATGGCCCACTGGCCAAGCCGGGTGCAGCTGAGGCGGAAAATATAGCTGAGATGGAGAGAGACCCAGCGAGAGGTCAATATTGTGGCAATGGAGCAGTAAGAACTGGCGGCACAAACTGAATGGCGGTTCTCAAACTGGGGTGGAAGAGACCTGGAAGGTGGGTGGGTTGGGGAGTTTCACAGAGGGAGGTGATCTAGAAGCATTTTTAGCTGGGAGCATTTAAGCAGAAGCTGATGGTGGGGTGGTGGTTGGCTGGCATCTGATAGAGGTCCTCAGAAACTCCCTGGTACCAAGTCAGAGACATTGTCCACCTAGCTCAGTGCTGCCCAAACCGTGCGGCAGAAGCTCTGCAGGACTTCTCTGGGGGGGAAAGGAGCATAGCTCTGTAGTTAGGGCAACTGCTTTGCATGCAGAGGGCCCCCAAAGTTCAATCCTTGGCAGCTTCTCCAGGTAGCCGGTAACCTCAAGGTTAGATTACTGCAAGGCGTTATACGTAGGGCTGCCTCTGAAGACGGTTTGGAAACTTCAGCTAGCGCAGAATTCAGCGGCCAGGTTGCCTGCCGGAGCAAGACGGTTTGAGCATGTTACACCGATCCTGGTCCGACTGCACTAGCTGCCGATTAGTTTCCGGGCCCAATTCCAAGTGCTGGTTTTGACCTATAAAGCCTTAAACGGCTCAGGGCCGCAAAGGATTGCCTCTTTCCATATGAACCTACCTGGACGCTGGGATCATCTTCCGAGGCCCTTCTTTGTGTGCCTCCTCCCTGAGAGGTTCGGAGGGTGGCAACATGAGAACGGGGCCTTCTCTGCAGTGGCTCCCCATCTGTGGAATGCTCTCCCCAGGGAAGTTCGCCTGGCACCTTCATTATAGACCTTTAGGCATCGGGCAAAAACGTTCCTTTTTAACCAGGCCTTTGGCTGATCTGATTGACATCCTATGCCCTTTTAAAATGTGTGTTTTTTAGGGGGGGGTGTTGTTTTTATTTTGATTATATATTTTGTGGTTTGACATTTTGATTTTGTTCTTTGAATTGCCCTGAGGACCTCCGGGTATAGGGCAGAATAATAATAATAATAATAATAATAATAATAATAATAATAATAATAATAATAATAATAATAATGTGATGCCCCTGGATGAAATGCAAAACAGCTACTGCCAGTCAGTGTAGACAATGCTAGATGGGCCAATGTTCCAATTTGATTTAAGGAAATTTTTCTGTGTTCCAAGCAGTAGTCTACCTGGGAGTTGCCACGAATTGAACCCGGAACTTTTGGCATGCAAAGAAGGAGCAGCAAGGTCCTTGCTTGGGGTTGGCCCAGGCACCCTCCCAGCGCCCCTTCCAGCTCTCAAACGCCACAGTCTCCTAGCATGGCAGCCACCCAACCTGTTTTGCTAACCATAGGAGCAGCATAGAGGCAGGAAAGGTGTGGGGGGGGGGGCGCTTCTCTAAACACACCAGCCACTCCTCCTTCTCCCTTGCTCTCTGAAGGTACCTCGGCTGTCAAGGGATTCCAGAGCAAGGCAGGATTTTAGATTTGGGCAATTAGAGCAGGTTAGGGCACTCTGTCTCCACAAAGCAATTAATCCACCACCAGCAGTCCCCAAACCCCCCAAAAAACACTGGACTTTTGAGGTTAGGAAAGCAATGAGAAAAATGCAGGATGAATGAACAATGAGCGGGAAATTGTGTACAGGTAAATATCTCACAAAGAGCCCAGAAATTGCACATGATGTGTTCGTCAATCCTTCTTTCAGAGTGGCTAAAGTTGTGTTTTCCTTGAAATTCCATTGTATGTAACAGAACTCGCTCAGCATTATCTCGAACCCCGAATCCCCTTGTGTTTTTCAGTGTTCCTAAATGGTTAGCTTTGGAGCATACAGAACCACAACTCCTCAGTGCTGCCCCTGCATCTCTTCTCCAGGGTGACCCTAGGAGCCCGGCCTCAATGGCCGACTGGCCTCCTTTCACTCTGATTGGCTCCAACCAGCACAAAGGGTGAGAAGACTTCTTAGTGGCTGGAAATCTCCCCATTCATGCTGGCTGGGCGCCTCTAGGATGCTAGAGGCAGGGACCCCGCTGCAGAAATAGAAAGGGGACTTTGGCCCTCCCGTTACCCCAGACCACTACACCTCAGCCCACCAGCATATCAGGAATAAATGCAGGACAGATGCTCCTTATTGTGTAACTGCCCCATAAACAAATCAGAACAAAGGCTTGAGGGGGGAAACGGACCTGGTCTAACCGCCGCTGTCAGTGATTTGCCTTCTCCTCGCGAGAAGAGCCTGGGCGGAGGTCCTACTCATGAGGAGAGCCAGGGCGGGAGTACTCCTCGCGAGGAGAGAGGGGAAAGAGATCCTCTGAGGGGGTAGGATCAGGGCAGGGAACTTCCTCGAGAGCAGGTCTTGCTCAGGTACAGGGATCCCCAGCCACTGCTGTCACCCGACTCATCTCACAGCCCGTCTCCAGAGCTCTCTCCCACGGAAGAGGAGGAGGAGCTGACAGTCAGGGATGCGAGGGAGAGACCCAGCACCGCCAGCCAGAGTTACACAGCCGCGTATACTTTGTGCAAGCAAATCGGGATGAAGGCGGAATAAAAACTGGAGGGTCCCTGAGAAAACCAGTTCTTAAAGGAGGCCTGCTCGGGTAGAACCAGTCGGGGACGCCAATTTACCTGCCGGGCTTGTTGGTGTAAGCCTGCAGGCGTGCCTTCACTTCGTCGTAGGTGAGGAACGCCATGTATCCCGGGTGCGTGACCGCGAGGTACGTCCAGTTCTTGAGCAGTGTCGGCCAAGGCTGCAGGGAAGGGAGCAGAGAGAGGTATCAGCAAGAGGCCAGGAGTCGTTATAAATGTATGAGGGGGGGGGGTAGGAGAACCGGTTTCAGCCTGAGGGCCACATCCCCTTCTGGCAAACCTTCCAGGGGCCGCATGCCGGTGGTGGGTGGGGCAAGGGGCAAAGTAGGCGGAGCAACAGATGCAAATTTTCCCTTCCGGAGTAGGCTTACTTCTCCACACACATAGTCCTCCATCCGGGTATTATTAAGGGAGCATTTCCAGGCAGGCAAAAGCACTCACAGAGGATGCAAAGCAGGGAGTGTGACTAGGGAGGAGGTGCAGCCCAGAAATAGCCCTGGGGGCCAGAGAAAGAGGTCCGGAGGAGGACCACATTCCCTATGTATCTGATATAAGAAAAGTCCTCCTATATCAGACCAAAGGTCTATCTAGTTTGGGGTTTCTCCAGCTGTTTTTGGACTACAACTCGCATCATCCCTAGGACGATATTTCACTCACTCCTGACACACATAATGATTTGCAATACATTGCCAGGTCAAAAATTATGAAACCGATATCACTTCAAATCGGTATTGGGCGATATATTGATATATCACCCAGTCTAAACCGCATTAACAACAACAACAACAACAACAACAACAACAACAACAATAATAATTTATTTATACCCTGTCCATCTGGCGGCTTCCAACAAAATATTAAAATACAGTAATCCATCAAACATTAAAAGCTTCCCTAAACAGGGCTGCCTTCAGATGTCTTCTAAAAGTCTGGTAGTTGTTTTTCTCTCAGACATCTGATGGGAGGGTGTTCCACAGGGCGGGTGCCACTACCGAGAAGGCCCTCTGCCTGGTTCCCTGTAACCTCACATCTCACAGGGAGGGAACCACCAGAAGGCCCTTGGAGCTGGACCTCAGTTAACAACAACTTATCCCACATTCACACCACCCATTTAAAGCGCTAAAGTATACCACTTTAACTGTCATGGCTTCCCCCAAAGAATTCTGGGAGCTGTGGCTTATTACCTATATACCCGAATATAAGCTGACCCGAATATAAACTGAGGCACCTAATTTTCCCACAAAAACCTGGGAAAGGTTATTGACTCGAGTATAAGCCGGTTCACCTTTGCCGCTGTGGAGGAGGAGAACGAGCAGCCCGAAAGCAGCCCTTTGGGCTGCTCCTTCCTCTTCCTCCTTTGCCAAGTTTGCATTTATGCGAGCAGTTCAGGAATGGAACAAGCTACCTGGGGAGAGTAAAGAACTGCTGTTCTTGTATGCTTCTTAAGGAATGGCTGACTGGGGAGAGCGGGTGGCGGCACGAGCGGAGAGAAAGGGCTTCTTTCTCGCCGCCCCCACCACCCGCCTCACTCAAGTATAAGCCGAGGGCAGCTTTTTCAGCACAAAAATGTGCTGAAAAACTAGGCTTATACTCAAGTATATACAGTAAGTGTGCTGAGGGTTATTAGGAAAAAAAACCCTATTCTCCTCCCAGAACTACAATTCCCAGAGTTCCCTTGGAAGAGGGGTTGACTGTGAAAACACCCCGGGAATTGTAGCTCTGTGAGGGAAAATGGGGGTCTCCTCACAGCTCTTGGCGCCTTTAACACGGGGCTTGAGCCTTGACACCTCAGAATGTAGGACATGGTATTTCGAGGGCAGGGCGAACTGACTTGGCAGGAAGCTTTCGGAGAGAGCTTTGCAAATGGGTCAGAGGGCTGCCGGCTCCACCTGATGAACAACTGGCTGCCTCCCTCACGACATCCGTCACCCCCTTCCTCCACACCCCTCCATGGAAGATCTTTGTCTTGTGCGCACCGTTTGCGTTTTTCGCGCCTCTTGCAAGGAGAGCAGCTGACCACAGGGCAGGATGTGGCTGAGTTAAGTCCATCTCTCACTCACGGCTGCCATGCGTGGGTGGTGATAGCAGAGGGGGGTCAGCAGAGGTGGGCGAGGAGCCAAAGTTTCCATCTCTTGGTTCGGTTTAATTTCACAAAGGTGCAGGGAGGAAGTGCGTTCAGTTTTTTTTAAAAAAACAAAAACACCTCACCTCACTGAACATATAAAGGGAACAGGCAACACAACACAATGCGTGTGCCATGTTCCCTCTAATAGCAAACTCGGGGGGGGGGGGCGCGTTGCATGACAACGGGAAATGGAGATAAAATAGGACCACCGAGAGCAGTTTCCCTAAAATTAGCCCTGGTGTTCCTCTGATTCATATGATCAGCCCCCATTTTCTCTGTTTGCACCCCCTAAATTCCCATTCTGGTTTTAAAATATATATATATATATACCATTATATTGTTGTCTTCTTGGTTTTATGTTGTAATTTTGTTTTAAAGATTATTTTTTTTAATCGTACACCATTTGGAGTTTTTTTAATGCTAAGTAGTTTATAAATGCTTTAAAATAAAACAATACATATACAATACATACAAATAAAATTCCTGTGGTGTTAGGTATGTATCAGTTTTATTTGATTGTTATTTGTATTTTGTAGTGTATTTGTATTTTATGTAGTTTGTATGTTTTTTATTTGTTGTTTTGTGTGGAAATACCAATAAATAAATAAATAAAAATACATACAAATAAAATAATACATTTCAGTGCCCAAGCATTCCGACGTTGCTTATCTTGAATGTGAGGAGTCAAAGGAGAGCTAAACGTTTCATTTTCAATGTTAAACCTCCTCCGCCCTGCCCAGGGAGGGATAACAGATGTTAGGAGTGGTTTTTATTTATTTATTTCATAGATTTGTTCTAATTTCTATTATATCAAAAGCCTGGAATGTATTGCTGCTCTCTATGCCCCGCCCCCCAAATTCTTTGTCCCCGCTTCGATATTTTGCAAAATGACCTGCACCTGAGGGTGGATGCCAGGCCAAGACCAGCCCATAGAAGGAAGAAGCCACTGCCCAAGAAGATTGGTAAAATAATCGAGTGAGCTATGCAGGACGTATTAGACAATTTGAAATCCAAAAGGACATTGGTTCCCCCCCTTTTTTTTAAACAAGTGAAATGTTTAAAGCATAACCTTGTGAGCTCTGTGTACAGTGGTACCTCGGGTTAAGAACTTAATTCGTTCTGGAGGTCCGTTCTTAACCTGAAACTGTTCTTAACCTGAGGTACCACTTTAGCTAATGGGGTCTCCCGCTGCCGCCACCGCACAATTTCTATTCTCATCCTGAGGTAAAGTTCTTAACCCGAGGTACTATTTCTGGGTTAGTGGAGTTTGTAACCTGAAGTGTCTGTAACCTGAAGGGTCTGTAACCCGAGATACCACTGTATAGGTTTTTACATTAGCTGAACTTTTAAAAGTCACTTGTAATAAGATGAATGAGGTTTAAAAATTAGATTATTAAGAAGATAAGATTTTAAGTTACAGGTAGGTAGCTGTGTTGGTCTGCCATAGTCAAAACATAATATAAAATCAAAAAATCCTTCCAGTAGCACCTTAGAGACCAACTAAGTTTGTTCTTGGTGTGAGCTTTCGTGTTCATGCACACTTCTTCAGATACGTGCATGCACACAAAAGCTCATACTAATACCAAGAACAAGAACCAAGAACAAACTCAGTTGGTCTCTAAGGTGCTACTGGAAGGGTTTTTTGATTTTTTGATTTTTATTTTGATAAGATTTTAAGGACGTGCATGAATAAGAGTAAAATAATGGAACCAGGAGGGGGAGTGGAAGGAAGTCAATTAAGATTTATGGTTGAAATTGTTAATTGTGAATATTATTATTGTTTTAATTTTTGGAAAATTAATAAAGTGTTATTTAAAAAGGTATTTCGCAAAATGATTCCGTTTTGCGTTTGATTCTGTATTCTGATAAAACAGTAAATAAATATAAAATAAACAGATTTACGTTTTCCCTCCCCAAGTATCCCGATTTTGCTTCTTTTGAAGGTGAAGAGGGCAAGACGTTTCGTTTTCAGGGTTAAAACCAACTCCAAGGTGCCACCAACTCCCCACGTGTACCTGAAAGAGGCGGGTGAAAATGTCAAACTCGAATACGGAGATGTGCCCATTGCAGGTGAGGTCGATGGTGGATCTCAGGGCTAAGGCCATTGGGCCAGGATCCACGGGGTGGACCCGATGGAGTCCTTCTCGAAATTCAGACCAGGTTACGAGGCTCCTGCAGAGAAACAAAAGGGTGAGGCCAAATTCAGAGTAAGGAGGGTCACAGGCCAATTGGAACATGCCCAGACGAGGGCAACTAGGGGTAGCAAGAAAATGAATGAAACACCATTCATTCGAAGCACCATGAGGACACTTTCACATGACATGGCTTCCTCCAAAGAATTCTGGGAGCCACGGACTGTGGAGGGAGCTACAACCCCCAGAGAGGTTTAGCATTCAACCCCTCCTCACAAGGAACTCTGGGAACTGTAGCTCTGTGAGGAGAACAGGGGTTCACCTAAAAGCTCCCAGAGCCCTCAAGGAACTACAGCTCCCAGGATTCTTTGGGGGAAGCCATGACTGTTTAAAGTGGTATCGAGGTGGTTTAAACGTGAATGTGGCCTGGGGGGGGGGAGAGACAAGGGGAATGAAAAGATGGTTTCAGCAACTAAGGTGGATCAATTAGGGACCCTCCAGACTGCTGGGTTGTTGGGTTTGTTTGCAGATATGTTCTGCAACATGGCATTGACCTAATCGTAGCGTATTATTTGATGGTTTTATACTGGACTGTGCACACCTTCGGCCTTGTCAGTTGTTCTGCGATGCTGTCTTATATTAGTGCCTGCTTGGACAGGCACTCTTGCACTGTAGCACAAGAAAACCTGGAGATATATAACATACACATACTGGAGCATTGGTACCGTAGTATAACGTTTCCTCTATTTATTTATTTATTGCATTTCTATTCCACTTTTTTTCTCCAACAAACAGGTGGCGCATATGGTTCTCCCTCTTCTCATTTAATCCCCACGACAACCCTGTCAAGTAGGCTAGGCTGAGAGGCAGTGGCTGCCTCAAGGTCACCCAGCAAGCTTCAGGGTTGGACTAGATGATCCTCAGGGTCCCTTCCAACGCTGCAATTCTATGATTCTACTACTGAGTCAAACCCTGGCCTCCCAGGTCCTAGTCCAGGCTTCCTCAACCTCAGCCCTCCAGATGTTTTTGGCCTACAACTCCCATGATCCCAATCTAGCAGGACCAGTGGTCAGGGATGATGGGAATTGTAGTCTCAAAACATTTGGAGGGCTGAGGTTTCCAGGGTTTCCTAAACTCGGGTCTCCAGCTGTTTTTTTGGACTACAATTCCCATCATCCCTGGCCACTGGTCCTGCTAGCTAGGGATGATGGGAGTGGTAGTCCAAAAAACAGGTGAAGACCTGAGTTTGTCAAACCTTGTGTTATTAACCCTACAACACAAGATTTCAGCAGGAAGTTTCGGGACCTGCGCCGATCGGAAGAAAAGGCAGAACGTCTGCCCCGAATCTTTCGCAGGCACGAATGGGATCGAAAAGCAGGATCGTGTACGAACCCCCTACCCCCCACTATTACCCTGAGTCACGTATGACACCCCCCCCCCCCAATACCATTAAAAGGTAAAGGGACCCCTGACCATTAGGTCAAGTCGTGGACGACTCTGGGGTTGCGGCGCTCATCTCGCTTTACTGGCCAAGGGAGCCGGCATACAGCTTCCGGGTCATGTGGCCAGCATGACTAAACTGCTTCTGGCGAACCAGAGCAGCGCACAGAAACGCTGTTTACCTTCCCGCTGGAGCGGTACCTATTTATCTACTTGCACTTTAACGTGCTTTCGAACTGCTAGGTGGGCAGGAGCTGGGACTGAGCAACGGGAGCTCACCCCGTCGCGGGGATTCGAACCGCCTACCTTCCGTTCAGCCAGCCCTAGGCTCAGTGGTTTAACCCACAGCGCCACCCACGTCCCAGTCTATTAATAGTGAAATACAATTAAGAAGTATATTAATAGTGAAATAATTATTAAGCTCTAACTTAAAATGACTTTTATTCATAACAAACTTAATAATGTAAACCTATTGGCATTTGGCAATAACAAATTCCTTTAGAAACACAATTTACAAAGACTCATAATCTAGTCTCCGGAAACTTGCTATTACATGAAATAATAATAGGTGTAAATATGTAGTGCAAACTACTAATAATTATAAATAGCAGAACATAGGCACCCTGTATATAGAAATGAGCAAACAAGTGATATTTTCGGGAGCAGGCGGGGCCCATTACTTACATCATAGGAGCCTACACAACACAAAACACTGTTGCTGTATGTAGGTTTGGTTTTATTTGTTTTTTTATCATATATTTTGGAAATGTACATTCAGGTGTTTTTTTTTCCTTTAATTTTTTTTGGGGCCCCCAAGAGATTGGGGCCCTAAACTATAGCTTGTTTAGCTTATTCGTAAATCTGGCACTGGTCTGTTGCAGTAGGAAGGGTAGGATGTTTGGGTGTGCTGTTTGTGCCAAGCCTGAGTGACCTCCAGGGAGGGTCCTACCTTGAACCCCATGTCTCCCTCCAGAAGGTCTGGGCCTCGGGCTTGCTGAGCTGGTAGGTGCTGCCGCGGTCCTGCCCATCGGGGAACAGAGCCTGTAGTTCGGCCACCATGTGGCTGAAAATCAGGGACAGCTTGGTGAGGTTCCTCCTGCAGCAAGAGAAGGGGAAGTGGGGAAGGCCGACCAGCCCGTCAATCACACACAACTGGCCTTAGCTGTAGGCACAAACGATAAATCATTTACCAGCGGTGCCCGGGGAGGCAATTTTTACAAGCACACACAACACAACGACGAACAGCAGGTGGGAAATATAAAGCCGTTTCCTGCTTCTCACAATAATTTATCTAAAATACATGCTGGAGGTTGTGGGCTCTCCTTCACCGGAGGTTTGTAAGCAGAGTTTGGACGGCCACCCCTCATGGATACTTCAGTCGATATTCCTGCATTGCAGGGGGTTGGACTAGATGACCCTCGGGGTCCATCCCAGCTCTGTAGTTCTATGATTCCAATTGCCCCCCCCCGTTTGACTCATAGTCTTGAAAGCCATTCAGAAACACGCCATTCATAAAAACCACGCCGTGCAGTAATCAGCCGCATCTTGATAACAATAAAATTCAACAGCACAAGCTTTTAATGGATTTTCCTGCAGGTTTTGCGACAGCAAAGCTTCACCTGTTTGATTTCAACTGTGCAGCTGTCAAAGCCCTGGCCAGGACAGAAGAAGCAACCTTGCAGACAGGCATTAGGGCTGGCTTCTTGGTTGTTGTTTTTTTTGCGGGGGGGACGACAGGGGGGAAATGTGGAAAATATATGGGTTGTCGTTTAACAACAGCAGAACAGGCAGAAATGTGACAGGTGAAGCGCTTTCCTCCTCAATGCCTCCTGGGGTTTGTGGATTGGGTATACGTTGTGGTGGGAAGGGCTGGGTGAGTGGCTTCAGCAGGGTCCGAACAGGGTTGCCGAACGGCCAGGAAAAAAAAGCCAGGCCTGGCCTGCCCCTGTTCCTTTCACAGCAGGCTGCCATGAGGGAATGAGACCCAAAGGGACATTAACTGCAGATTGCTGTAGATCCAAAGGCTGCAGCTCCTGGGTTCAAAAGGCAGCAATAAACTTTTATTCTTAAGGTCCTATCCTGGCCTTATAAAACGGGAGGGGCGAGGCCCTGGTTACTAAGCAAACAACCAGCTGATAAAGGAGGAAACACTGAGGCCTCAGGTGGATGGGGGGGGGGAATGGCCAACTCTGTTTTCTTTCACCTGCTCCTGTGCTGCTATCAGTACCGTAATCTGCACATGCTAGCATGAAATAATCCCCTGACGAATTCTGCCGTCAAGTTGTTAAACCGGGCGGAGGCCGTGCACTTCTGAAAGCACACTTCCGAAAGGAATCATGGGAACTGTAGCTCGCCCCCCCCAAAAAAACTACAGTTCCCAGCACCCTTAAGAAAGCACAGTTCCCAGGATTCTTTGGTTGTGTGTTGTGGAAATGTGATTTAAATGTACGCAGCCCGCCATTCCCACCCACCCCCCGGCCAATTCACCTTCCTGGTTGCCATTTCTGCCAAATCATCTAATTTAAAATTCGCCAGCGCCCCTCTTGCCACCTCTCCTCACCCTGGTTGCAATGTTTCAGAGCCTAAGAGAGCCCCAGGGACTAAATGATATTGATCTATCCCAGCTTTCGAGGTGTACTTGATTTTAAATTAACCACAGCCCTTACTGCAACTTTTAATCCAGGGCTTTCACACCTGAGGTGTGTGCTTTCAAGGCCCACCCTATTCCCGTGATTGCAATCTGGTTTAAGCACTTTTTTAAATTTTAAATTGCTGTATCGCACCTGGGACCTGCTGGTGAAGGGAAGGTAATAAATGTAATAATTATTACTAACAAAAAATGATAATTGCCCATGTTTTACCATGGCAGAAACTCTGCTTCCCTTAACAGCTGCAGTGTGGCAGGTAGAAATCCAAAAGATGCAGCTTTTTCTTGAACTTGTACTACTCTTCCGTAACAGAACAAACTGCCCTGGTCATATTGTTTAGTAGAATACGAGAATTGTAGAGTTGGAAGGGACCACGAGGGTCATCTGGCCCAACCCTGTGCAATGCAGGAATCCTTCGCCCAACGTGGGGCTCGAACCCACAATCCTGAGATTAAGAGTCTAATGCTCTATCGACTGAACCCACAACCAGGTTGCTATTTAATAGGGTTTTTGCCATGAAAGAAGCTGGCAATAGAAACAGTGTTGCCTTATCCCAGAGCACCAGCAGGGTTGCTAGTTTGTAAAACTCCTTCTGGCCGGAATCCTGGGCTTTAGCCAGGCAGAAACCTAACAGGTGCGGCCTTCCACCAGCATGCTTGCAACCTGGGAAGGAAGCGAGGCGAAAAGCGTGCCCTTGCACCTAAATCTGGGGGAGCCACTGGGGTGATCTCTAGATGTTGCTGAATGACAGCCGCCGCCATCCCTGACCATTGGGCATGCTGGCTGGTGCTGATGGGAGCTGCAGTTCAGAAATGCCAGATTAATCCATACTTGGGGGGGGGTGGTCTTTAGCTTTGTCAAATCTGAGGGACCCCACAGCACTAACTACTTCCCCAAAATGTGTGCTATTCTGTCAGAAAACAGAAATAATGAACTTTCGCATTTGCTAGCTCACAAGCCAGCTGGAACGTAACTGTGCAATATCATACCCTCCAAGCTTTCTCCGATGAAAACAGGGACACCCTATAATACAACAACAACAACAACAACAACAACAACAACATTTATACTCTGCCCATCTGACTGGGTTGCCCCAGCCACTCTGGGTGGCTTCCAACATATATAAAAATATAACAAAACATTAAAAAACCTTCCCTATATGGGGCTGCCTTTAGATGTCTTCTAAAATTTGTATATTTACTTATCTCCTTGCCTGGGGGGGGGGTCCACATAAATTCATACCCTCCAACATTTCTCCAATGAAAATAGGGACTTCTTAAGGAAAATCAGAAATCTGGACATCTTCTCTAAATCTGGGACTGTCCCTGGAAAATAGGGACACTTGGAGAGCCTGCAGTATTTGGAAACTTAGCTTATGGTTGTTGTTGTTGTTTTAGAGACCCTGCATAATCAGAGGCTCCCTAAGCATCACAGAGTTCCACTTGCTCGCAAATCCAGCACTGGCGACCACCCTTGTCCCAGAATATGGGGGGCAGCGTAGCAAGATGTTGCAGAACCTAGGATAGCTCAGTTGGCAGAGCATGAGACTCTGAATGTCAGGGTCGCGGGCTCTAGCCCCACGTTGGACAAAAGATTCCTGCATTGCAGAGGGTTGGATGAGATGACTCTCGTGGCCCCTATGATTCTACGATTCGCCCTCTTTAACATGCAAAGATTTAACCCGTTTCTTGACGTTTACCTGGCAGCCGAGCCCTCCTGGAAGATCTCCTCCTTCTCCCTCTTGAAGAGCCTCGTGGCTTGCTTGATCTTCTCTAGTAGGTTGGTGAGGAAGACCCGAAAGTAGGTTTCTTCCCAGAGCTGGGCCAAACCTGCCCCGTAGTGTTCCCGAACAAGCCTCAGGTGTTGGTGCGTCTGGGGCAGGAGGTACGGCAGGTGAGGGGGGCTGTTGCGGAGGCCCAGGCGAGGCTGCCCCACCAGGTGCTGCAACTTCGCCAAGCCCTGGAGAGCTTTCTCTAGGGTGCGATGGGCCGAAATCCAGCGAGGCAGCCGGGACGGCCCGGGAAGTGTCTCCATGGCAGGGTTGGGGGGTGGGGGTGGAGGAAAGGAATCGAAGAAAGGCGAGGCCGCCCAGCCTAGCTGGAGTTCCCCAGTGCCAGCCTCGGAGCTAGGCTAGCAGGTTTCTGAGCGGGCACTGCCTTGCGTCACACAGAAAAGCAGGGAGGAAGGAGGAAAGGTAGAGAAATAAGAAGGCCAAAGAGCACAGCAGAGACGTGGAGGGGGGGGGGGAAACCTCTGACAACCCCTGAAAAGGAAACAACAAGCAGCGCCGGAGAGCGAGAGAGGCCTTGACAACACACCACAGGGCTGCCCACAAAAACACAGGGGAGAGTTTTGCAGCGGGAGTGGACAAGCTGATGCTTGCTCCAAGCAGGCTTGTTCGTCTGCCTCAGGGCATCACACACTCACCCTGAACACCCCGCACGCATGCAAAAAGTGCTCCGGTTATTCACCTCCTGCTGCTACTGAATATTTCCAGGCTGCTTGTTGTGCACTGGGCATGTCGCGCAGGCCGCAGCAGGGGTGCGGCAGCTCTTCCGCCCCCAGGGCCGCATTCTCTCCCGCGCAAGCTTCCGAGGGCCGCGTGCGTACCCTCCGACTTTTCTCCGATGGAAATAGGGAGGAGAGGAAACGCAATACGGAAAGTTAATAAGGAATGGGCGGTATTTCAAGAACACCTTAAAAAACTACACGGATAATGTAAATCTCCTGAAAAGACGCAGAATGAAATCTTGAAAGCGGAGAAAACGTTTGGCAAAAAATTGTATAGAAAAAAATACAGGAAAGTAGAATAACAAAAATGAAATGCGTACAGAATGAACAAATTACAAAACAACACAATGAGAAGAGTTGGAAGTCAAATATTCATGGTGTGTTTATGTTGGGTTTGTATATATGTAATTTTTTGCATTGTAGGTATTGTATTGTCTAAGTTCTATGTAAATTAAAGTATAATAAATATTATTATTTTTAAAAGGAAATAGGGACGTCCCGTTCCATAATGGTAATTTTACTATTTATACCCTGGTATCCCCAGCCACCCTGAGCAGCTTCCAACATATATCAAAACATAATAAAACATTAAACATTTTTTCAAAAAAACTTCCCTATTCAGGATTGCCTTCAGACGGCTTGGGGGGGGGGGTCAGATAACTCCATACCCTCCAACATTTCTCCGATGAAAATAGGGACATCCTAAGGGAAAGTGGGATCAAATCAGAAACTGGAATGGCTTCTCTAAATCAAGGACGTCCCTGGAAAATAGGAACACTTGGAGGGTCTCTGCATGCCAGAGTGGAGAGAGGACGGGAAGGCGGGAGGTGGGGGCTGGGGCCTAAGTTGAAGCCCTGCGAGGCTGTCTGCACCCAGAGATGTCTGGAGCCATCCTTCCCTCAGGCGAGGAAAGGGCTTCGTGGTCACAGTTGAAGGACATGTTTAGGGCAGTTATTAATGCTTGATGTTTTATTGTGCTTTTAATTCTGTTGGGAGCCGCCCACAGTGGCTGAGGAAACCTAGCCAGATAGGCGGGGTAAATAATAAAATTGTTGTTGTTGTTGTTGTTGTTGTTGTTGTTGTTGTTGTTGTTGTTGTTGTTGTTGTTGTATTCTGATGATGATGTTTCTCGCCAGGGAAAGGAGTTTGGGAAGGGGCTGAGCAGGGCTAGGGAACGGTGGAGCTTGAGGAGAGTTTCGAGGGCCGGATAGAGTGCCTGGGGGCCACATTCAGGGCCAAGACTGCAGGGAAGGTTGCCAGCTTTTCTGATTTGCCTCTTCTGCCTCCAACAGATGCATGCAGGAAATTATAATACTATAATAATAATAATAATAATAATAATAATAATAATAATAATAATAATTTATACCCTGCCCATTTGGCTGGATTACCTAGCACTGTTTCATCCTTGGTCAGGAAAACCTTCAATGGTTATGTTTCTGGCTGCAGGGTAGCCGTTCAGTAGAAAACCTGGCCTTCAACCATGCCTATTTTGCATACATATGACCTTTAACTGCAAGCATTTGCCTCTTTGAAAGGCCCATAAGCTCACTAAGGCCTCATCTGCACACTACATTAAAACAGTATCATGTCTTCTCCCAAAGAATCCTGGGAGCTGTAGTTTGTTAAGAATGCTGAGAGTTGTTAGAAGGTGCCTACTCTCCTCACAGAGCTACAATTCCCGCTGATTCCTGGGAAGAGGGATCGACTGTTAAACTGCTCTGGGGAAACCAGCCTCATATAACCAGCATGCTCAAGTCAAATTAATGCGTGAAGGGGTTAAGACCATAGAGTAAGCTGTCCTGCCAGGCTTAGCTAGGTCACACCCCCTCACCTTGGGAGGAAGGGTTATCAAGCTCCTTGTTCTTCCACTCCACCATGTGAACTCTACCAGTAAGGAGGTCTATGCTGGTTGTTCCAAGCTCAGACTCTGTGGCTTAAGCAAGCCATCCTTTGCGTTTCTATACAAACAATTTAGAAACACTCACCACTTGGAAACCAAAGTTTTGCTGCCTGTGTTTTCTGACTGCTGTATGGAAAAGCACATGAATTTGACCTTTGAAGAGTTTGTAAGGAAATCATTTTTAACTTACCAAACCTATGGTCTCTTTCTGTGCTAAGGGAAAAGAGGAACTTTGGGAGCAACTTAGAAGAAGATATTTTAAGGGTCTAACAGCCGATATTTCCACGCTTTCCTTTGCTGTATGTTTTGTGTGGACAAGCAGAGACCCTCACTCCCACCCCAGGTGACTCCCTAGTGGAATAATGACTCACGATAACGTGTTATGGGATTAAAATTGGCCACATCTTTATTAAAGATTCAGATGTAGGGAGATGTAGGCGTTCATCCCTCCCAGTCCCCAGCTGGGGATCTGGGGAACATCAGGGTTATCCAAAGTGTGTGGGGATTGGGCTGATTCTGGAAAACGTATGTTTAAGCAGAGAGCGCACCCTCAATTTCGCCACAACGCAGGGGAGACCACGGACAACCTATCTTAGACATCCAGCAAATTCCCTTTTTATTTATACCTGCACAAGAGCCTTCTCCCCTCCAGTGTTTTCCAGTCACGGCAAGCTGCATCATTTCCCTAAGATTTGCTGATAGATTCTTGTGATTTTTGGCCTGTTGCCTCGAGAGTCTGTTTTGGTGGAAAGGCGTGTACAAATGCCATTTTATTTATCTTTCAGGGAACTCAAAGACTTCCTCGCTGCTTCGTGATGTTTTAGTTGGACCTGATGCAAGAGATTATCATACTGATACTTATCCAAAACATGGTTGCTTTTCATTATTTTCCTTACCACTATTTTTAAATCTCTGCCGTTTGATGTAATTTCAATGTACAGAACTCTTTGTAGGGCAACATAAGGAAAAGCGGACCCCCCCCCCACGTGTCCCTATTTTCCAAGGACAGCCCCACATTTACGGAAGAAGTCATCCTGATTTAAACTCAGAATGTCCCACTTTTCTTTGTTGTTGTTCAGTCGTTCAGTCGTGTCCGACTCTTCGTGACCCCATGGACCAGAGCACGCCAGGCACGCCTATCCTTCACTGCCTCCCGCAGTTTGGCCAAACTCATGTTAGTCGCTTCGAGAACACTGTCCAACCATCTCATCCTCTGTCGTCCCCTTCTCCTTGTGCCCTCCATCTTTCCCAACATCAGGGTCTTTTCTAGGGAGTCTTCCCTTCTCATGAGGTGGCCAAAGTACTGGAGCCTCAACTTCAGGATCTGTCCTTCTAGTGAGCACTCAGGGCTGATTTCTTTGAGAATGGATATGTTTGATCTTCTTGCAGTCCATGGGACTCTCAAGAGTCTCCTCCAGCACCATAATTCAAAAGCATCAATTCTTCGGCGATCAGCCTTCTTGATGGTCCAGCTCTCACTTCCATACATCACTACTGGGAAAACCATAGCTTTAACTATACGGACCTTTGTCAGCAAGGTGATGTCTTTGCTTTTAAAGACTTTTCTTTAGGACGTCCCTATTTTCATTGGAGAAATGTTGTAGGGTATGGAGTCATGGAACCCCTGAGCCAAGGAGATAAGAAACTATACAACCTCTAGAAGACACCTGAAGGCAGCTCTGTATAGGGAAGTTTTTAAATGCTTAATGTTTTATTATGTTTTTATATGTGTTGGAAGCCTCCTAGAGTGGCTGGGTAAGCTTTTAAATAATAAAATCACCGTCCTCATTCTTAAGGACGCTCCTATTTTCATTGGAGAAATGTCAGAGGTTATGGAAAAGGTCTCTGCACGCAAGCAGCTTGCATTGTAAAGTTAGAACGGGGTTTTACTTTGGAGGGGGCGGGGACAATGGCATCGGGAGCAAAAGGTGGAATTGTCCCTTTCCGATTTGCTGGCCGGGAGCCAGACAGAACATAGGATGTCAGAAGAGGCAGAGGAGTAAACAAGAAACTTGTCTCTGCTTTGGTTGTAGGTAAGGATGGAGGGGGTGGGGTTAGGCCAAAGGTTGTTGGTTTTTTTGGGGGGGCGGGGAAGTCACTTGTTCAAAGTGTTATAAGAGAAAAACTGCTCCCTTTCCCTTATGGGGTACCCAAGAGACCATATAGAGTCCTTAATTAGGTTCTCTATCGGTAGGCGAAAACAACAGAGGCCAACCACAGAATATGAAGAAGCAAAGCAGCTAGTAAGTTTGATCTTTATTAAACTGTTGCAGCAGGGTGCTCACACCCCCACACAGGAGGGAGGAGGGACCCAGAACATTGGTGTGCAAGCCCTTATATAGACTTTTGAAATTGCCCACCCTGTAGCCCAAGACCACCCCCCTGAAACATCATACATACACCACAGAAGGAGGCGGTCAACAGCAGAGGAGGCTGTCTACAGCAGAAATCTTGTCTGCCAGGGTACCTGATAATGGTCACTGATTGCATTACCTGGGCAGTCTGGCCATTCTTTGTGATGGTAAATACTCAGTTCCTGAATCCAGGTCACAGGCTCGCCCTATTCATACACAGATACGCTCTTAAGACACAGGTAGGTAGCCGTGTTGGTCTGCTATAGTCAAAACAAACAAACAAAATTTCCTTCCAGTAGCACCTTAGAGACCAACTAAGTTTGTTATTGGTATGAGTATCTGAAGAAGTGTGCATGCACACGAAAGCTCATACCGATAACAAACTTAGTTGGTCTCTAAGGTGCTACTGTCTGGAAGGATTTTTTTAAAAATTTTGTTTTGCCCTTAAGACAGGATTTGTGAGCAAAGAGACAATGGGGATGTTTTCCCAGTTCCTTCCTCCTTGCAAAGAAACATCTGAGGTCAATTTGGGAGAGTCAAAATGGCTTTAGGACTATTTGCCTGTAGTGTTTCAGACATGTGGTTTATATATTTATGTATGTGTTTGCCTGGTACATTTATGAACATTTATTTTATATCTCAGACCTTATAATTCTCACAACAAAAGAAAAATGCAAGGCCATTTCTGGCACCATGCAGGTGCTTTGTAACAGCAAGAATGTGTGGGGAGTCTCCATGACACACAAAGAACAAGCTGCCTTCGTGGTTACCCACAGAGAGCGGTTTAATGGGGAACTCCAAAGATTCACCCGACAACTCCTAGCGCACTTCACAAACTGCAGCTCCAATTATTCTGTGGGGGAAACCGTGCTGGTTTAAAGTGGCATCACAGTGCTTTTAATATATGGTGGGAAATCATAGAATCGTAGAGTTGGAAAGGACCCCCAAGGGTCATCTAGTCCAACCCCCTGCAATGCAGGAATCTCAACTAAAGCATCCATGACAGATGGCCATTAAAAACCTCCAAGGAAGGAGAGTCCCCAACCTCCCGAGGGAGACCTCTCCGCTGTCGAACAGCTCTTACCGTCAGAAAGTGTTTCCGTATGTTTAGTCGGAATCTCCTTTCTTGTAACTTGGATCCATTGGTTCGGGTGCTTTAGTGGAAGATGCCTATCCTATCTCTTCTCAGTCTCCTCTTTTCCAGGCTAAACATACCCAGCTCCTTCAACCATTCCTCACAAGGCCTGGTTTCCAGACCCTTGATCATCTTGGTCTCCCTCCTCTGCACACATTCCAGCTTGGCAATATCCTCCTTAAATTGTGGTGCCCAGAACTGGACACGGGACTCCAGGTAGGGTCTGACTAAGGCAGAATAAACAGTGCTATTACTTCCAGTGATCAATAGAATAGCATTAGCCTTTTTTTGCTGCTGCATCTTGTTAGGTTGTGGGTGGACACAGCAGACGACACAGTGATTTCCAAGCAGCTCTTGTTTATTCTCAGGCTGGAACAGAAGTGAGTTGAAGAGCTCAGCAGCCTGCTTATATAGAATTCAGCTACAAGCAACAGTAACAACTTTCTGTAGTTACCCAATCCCTGAACGTCACTTTTCAATCCTTCATTTGCATGTGCAGACCTGAGTGAAAACAGCAGCAGAATGAACTACGGTATATACACACACCCCTAGTGGCCTAGGGTGAGAACTTCAATACATAACACATCTCATGTTAATCTTGTGGTCTGCTAAGACCCCCAGATCTTAGTACTGCTGCCAAGTATCCTGCACCCCATCTTGTATTGGTGTACAGTAGCTGGTTTTCCCTGCCTTAGTGTGTAGAACCTGGCATTTGTCCCTATTGAAATTCATTTTGCTGGTTTGGGTCCCAGTTCTCCAATCTGTCCGGGTCGTCCATGTGGCCTGAGTGTCCGTCTTGCATTTGCGCAACTCTGCCGGGTGGAGAATGGGGACAAACCCAGGAGGAATTGGCTCTGCCTGTCATTAGCTCTGGCGCCACCTACTGGTGGCCTCCCTCCCTGCCTTCTGCCCCACCAGACCCAATAGAAATCTGCAACCACTACTCACCAAGGTGAGGAGAGTCACTTTGCAGAAGCGGCCTACCATGGGGATAAGATAATGTATCAGCTGGCCCCTGGAAGAAACAGGAAGCAGAGCAAGTGGGGCAGATTATTTTCTAAGACAGCGCCCTGTAGTGGTTAGAATGTCAGACTGTGACTGGGGGCCCCCAGGTTCAAATCCTCATTTAGCCAGGAAACACTCATTGTGTACCTGTGTAACACATTGTCTCTCAGTCTAACCCACCTCTAAGGGATGGGCCAATATGTTAGTTTTGGTTTTGCTCAGTTTCTCATTTTTCCATTCATATTTCCACATCAGTGTGCGATGCTGTTGGGGTTTTTTTTAAGAGTCCTCGCAAAAACCTGTCAGCATTTTGGTGAGCGTTGTCTCCTGTTGTGCCCTTTTTGTATGCCCTTTTTGCTCAATATTCACATTTTTTTAAAGAAAAAATTTGCAAGCAGTTTTCCCCAAACACGGTGTGTGGATTTCAAGGAAAAGATACGTTTGCATACTTTTTGGAGGAAGTGCGGTTTAGTAGGTTTTCATTCAAACGTGAAGAGAACCGATATTCTCCTCCATCCGTACTACCCAATAGGGCTGTTGTGAAAATACGGAGGGGAGAATCACGGGCACCACACTGAGTGCCTTGCATAAAAGGATGGGATAAAAAGGGAATTAATAAGGCAAGAGGCTCTGGAACTAAGCTGAGCTTTGTTTGAGCAAGGCCTTCCCCAATCTTTGCTCCGAATCCTAGCTTTCGACACCAAAGAACTGGATTATCTTTCCGTCATAACAGATCAACCACCACATGCATTCCCATGGCACCTGGTTCTGGGCAGAGGAGAGACATCAGAGCCTCTGAGGTAAAATCAGCAGACAGACTTTGAACCCCATCACCTTCCTTGATCCCTGAGAGGGAATTTCCCTGGCTCTGATAGCTTCTACTCCCGGAAGGGTAAGGGTTGGTGGTGCTTGGAAAGGGAAAGGCACTTTGTACCTGCTTATGTATGCTCTGGCCTCAATTAATTCCTCCCCACACCCAAAAAAATGTTATAGGGTGGAAAATGTTCTCTTTCCGTGTCACGTGAGAAAAATAAAAGTAGAAAGCTTGGGAATCGGGAGAAGAGGAGGCGAGTCACTAGGTGTATTTGCTAAGAGACGGAAGTGCAAGAAACATGGAATAAAGGCCTGTGGCCACCCAGTCAGCATGGCCAATGGTCAGGGACAATGGGAGTTGTAGTCCAGGCAAGGTTCAAGGTCCTTGTGTTAATTCACAAAGGGCTAAACTACCTCAACAACCACCTGATCCCTTGATTGATGGCATCTTCTGAGGGGGCTTTTCTGGTGGTTCCCCATATCCTTGAGGTTCACCAAGGACTGAGCCTTTAGTGTGGCAAGCCCTGCCCTGTGGAACTCCCGGCCACAAGAGGTTTGGCAGGCACCGCCCATACCTACTTTCAGATGTCTCTCGAAAACAGTGCTTTTAAAACAGGCCTTCTTTTTAGCCAACATTGTTCAATTTAATTATGTTTCATATACAGTATGTGTGTGTGTGTGTGTTTAATTGAATTTTGTGTTGCAAGTTGCCTTGATCTATTTTACGATGGGATGGCGCCAACGGGCCTGAATACCAGGTGCATCTGGGGTCTAAAGGGAGTGGGGTCTTGTCTTGCATTGAGCCATCTTAGTGTTCCCCCGGTTCTTGGCTGACATTTTGAAGAGAAACAAAATAGAAAATTCTTTCCAGTAGCACCTTAGAGACCAACTGAGTTTGTTCTTGGTATGAGCTTTCGTGTGCATGCACACTTCTTCAGATACACTGAAACAGAAGTCTGTTTCAGTGTATCTGAACTTTTGTTTCAGTGTATCTGAAGAAGTGTGCATGCACACGAAAGCTCATACCAAGAACAAACTCAGTTTGGTCTCTAAGGTGCTACTGGAAAGAATTTTCTATTTTGTTTCGACTATGGCAGACCAACACGGCTACCCACCTGTAATTTTGAAGAGACGAGGTGGAGGACGTGACTTGCTGTACCTGTCTATCCAGCTGCTATCTGCTCACCTGGGAACCCCACCCTTCTCTCGGCTTACCTTGGAGCCTGGCCCAAAAAATATTTGCAGAGGAGGGCGGGAGGAGAGTCCCAAAAGAGATCATGTCCTCGCCACATTGCAGCAACCACCATGGGGCGATATTGTTCTGTTATTGTTTCCTTCTCCCATGGACCGGAGAGAATTTCCGCCAAATTTTGCTTTCCCACATCAGAGTGTGCGATGACATTGATCTTGAACGGTCCTAGCACGTGAATCGCCACCGTGTTTTTATTTCTGGTTTGTGTCAGACTCACGTGTGCTCACTGAAAAGTCCCTTCTGTCCAGGATCTACATTAATCTGCTGATGTTAAAAAGAAAAAAGGAAAAAAAAAAACTCGCAGCAAAAATAAATGTTTAAAGCCACTTTCTATCTCTGCGTGCCGATCTCCTTCCTTGGAGGTTTTTAAGCAGATGCTTTAGCTGAGATTCCTGCATTGCAGGGGGTTGGACTAGAGGACCCTTGGGGGTCCCTTCAAACTCTATGATTCTATGAAATGCTTATTATCCTAAAATGCGCATGTTGGTGTATTTGAGAGCCAAGGACTGTACTATCAGACCTGGTGAATTCAGAGTTTGAACGTTGATGGATCATTTCAATTTGCACATTAATCTGGGAGGCGGGAATCAGGTCAGTTTACGTCAGAATGGAGAGGAATAAATTTCCTTAAGCATCCTTACTTTACTGCTGCTTCTTCTTTGGTGATCACTCATAGCTGAGTAAGATTGTCTCCCTTAAACACGGTTTTAACAATGAGTCCGTAAGTGACTGTATGGAGGCCAATTCTGGATCCACACATCCTTCCACAGTGGGAGGCAGGAGTTGATCACAGTGAGGGTTTGCCAAGCGTGCCTTCCTCTTAGCGCATGTCTCCCTTGTGTCCTGAGTTTGAGTGTCTTCAAAGCCCATGACACCTTTGGTAAAGGCTGTTCTCCAATTGGAACACTCACAGGCAAGTGTTTCCCAATTGTTGGTGTTTATACTACATTTTTTTAAAAAAAATGCCTTGAGAGATTCTTTAAACCTCTTTTGTTGACCACCAGCATTATGCTTTCCATTTTTAAGTTCGGAATAGAGTAGTTGCTTTGGAAGACGATCATCAGGCATCCGCACAACATGACCAGTCCAATGAAGTTGTTGTTGAAGAATCATTGCTTCAACACTGGCAAACTTTGCTTCTTCCAGGACACTGGCATTAGTTTGCCTGTCTTCCCAAGTGATGTGTAAAAGTTTTGGAGACGCCGTTGATGGAATCTTTCGAGGAGTTGGAGATGGCGTTTATAAGCGGTCCATGTTTCACAAGCATACAGTAAGGTTGGTAGTACAAAAGCTTTGTAAACAAGCATTTTGGTTTCCCTGTGACCCTGCTGGGAGTATGAGATTCCCGATGGCTTCACACACAAGGGTCATAGGAACATGCAAGCCCACTCACCACAACAAATGAGACTTTACTGCAAGCAAATGAGACTTTACTGCAAGCACTAGAAGGCAGCATGAACGGTCTTTGCTGTAGGAGTAGGGGAGAGAGGTGAAAAGGAAGTAAGAAGAGCTGTACTGAATACCTGTTTAGGGAAGTTTTTTAACTGTGATATTTTAAATGTATTTTAATGTTTGATGGAAGCTGCCCAGAGTGGCTGGGGAGACCCAGCCAGATGGGCGGGGTACAAATAATAAATTATTATTATTATTATTATTATTATTATTATTATTATTATTATTATTATTATTATTATATACCTGCAGCTCTCTTGTTTTCTTCTGAGAGCCCAAGCTTTCGCCATGAGATACAGAAAGATGTTTAAAATAGCTATACCCAAGCATTTCTTCCAGGGATTATAGGGATGGTTAAGCAAGGAGAAGCAGTCCCAACGAAAGAAGAAAGGGTTTTGAAGCCAATGGACTATGCAGAGATGGCAAAGTCGACAGCAAAAAATAAGACACCACAAAGATGATAATTTTTGTCGAAGAGCGGAGGTTCTTTTCGGGATATTTGAAGAAGAAGAAAAAAAACCTACAGTGAAATGAAATCCCGAGCCTGATTTGAATAATAGGCAAGGGAAGGAGAATAAATGAATGATTACAATATAAGTTATAAGGCGGTTGAAAATAATTGGCAGCTGTGGCAGCAGATAAAGGAACACAACAGGAACGTCACAGGCGTAAAGATAGGAAGTGAAAATGTAAGAAATTATTATACTGAATGTGAACTGAATATTGTCAAAGTTTGTGTAAAAAAAATAAAACCCTGATAAAAATCCATTTGAAATAAAAAGAGAGAGACAGCCGCACCAGCACCAGTGAACTTGTTGGATTCTATGTCCTGTTTAGGATACCCTTTGCTGGCATATAACATTTGTATCCAGAAATAATTGTGTCCTTCCACTTCTCTCCAGAATGCTACAATATGCCTAATATACCTCTGCTGTTCCTTAAAACCAAGCACTCCAACTCACCCCAGAGGATACACTTTGTTGTTGTTGCTGCATTTCGATCCCACCTTTTTCTCCAAGGACCTCAAGGTGGGGTACATGGCTCTCCAACTTCTCGTTCATTCCCCACAACAACCCTGCGAGGCGGCCTAGGCTGAGAGGCAGTGACTGGACCACAGTCTCCCAATGAGCTTTGTGGCCGAGTGGGGATTTGAACACTGGTCTCCCATCACTCTAACCACTGCACAATGTTGCTACCTTGAACCAGTTTAAATGGCACCACCTGGAGCCACCATATGACATCACGCACAGACCCGGCTGACTTCAACCACAGATTTTCAGAGCTTGGAGCACAGGGTTGATTCATCCATCAAGGAATGCCGACCGGCTTCCTCCAGGCATGTGGCTACCAGCCCTTCTGGACACCTTGAGAGTCTGAATGAGTTCTGCTCATTCCACTGTGGCACGACTGCGCTAGGCAGGAGCAGGTTAGGATGTGTTTTTCCCAAATGACTGGGTCTACCGTACATTTTTCCAAGATGCAATCTCATAGTTTGTGCAATCTTTTTCATCCTGGTTATTTCCTCATTTTGGTTCAAGCGTTACTCTAGGAAGGAAGGAGCCAGGAATGAATTTTGCAGAATCAGTGGTCTCTGAATCTCTGCCAGTCACTTCCACGGAAAGGCAACAATGTATTGTCTTGTTTACCCTGAGTTTTTGTTTTCCGTTTTTTCCGGGAATGGCTTCACAAAGTTAGTCCAAACTGACACACAAGCTGTTGACATTACTGCTTCAGCTCTAAATTCATCAGGGAGCAATCCCAAGATACCACACAGTTATTCTGGACTTGTGCAACGCTGCTGTGTGTTTGTGACTTTTATGGATTTCATATTTCAGGAACTCTGCCTGCAAAAAGTTCTAATCATAATTGCTAGCATTTAAAGAGCACATTTCCATTGCTGAAAGCAGTTTGCCACAACCCTCTAAGGCAGGACAGATTTATTTATTCTGTTTTATTATTGTAATTTTATTTAGAATTCCAGGGCAGTGCTCAATCAGTTGGATTAATTATAAAAGACAACATATTGTGAAACGGCCTACTCTGGAGGTAAACAAAGCGAAGTGGGCCTGATCCAAAATGGTCCAAAGTGACGCAGCTGGTCTCCAACGCTTTGGACCCACTTAAAAGGGGTTTCCTCTCCCCCCCCCCACCTTAAGTGCACAGTTTGATAGATTAAATTCTCCCATGGCAAACTCTCCCTAAATGACAAATTCCAGGAGGAGGAAGGTGGTTTCATTTTGTGACTGACAGCTGTAGCTTCCAATCGGGGAATGACTTTAGCAGGGCTCCCCAATCAGTGCTCCCCCCCACCCCTGTCCTAGGCAATGTGATGCCCTGCATACGATGTTGGACAACAAGCCCTATCACCCCAGACTAATCGCCACGCTAGCTGGGGCTCATGGGAGTTGTAGTCCAACTGCGCCTGGAGGGCAGCACACCATTTCTCTCTGCTCTTAGCCATTACTAGCCGCAGCCAGAGCCCGCTGTTGCATGAACCAGACTCGTGGCATCAACAGCTGCAAAGGAAGGCAAGTGGTGGTGATGAGCCAGCACATTAGCATACTGTTATGAGCCCAACTTCCTTAAATTCCTGGATTGAGCTAGTGTTAGAATTTAATTACGGCTTGTGTTAGAACGGTGCTGGACCCAATGTGTATTAAGGTGTTTGTGTTCGGTGCTTTTGATCTGCTGGAATTGGCGTGTGCTAAAAGGTAATTAAGCCAGGCAAACTTCCTAAAGCAGTGGTGGCGAACCTTTTAGAGACAGAGTGCCCAAACTGCAACCCAAAACCCAATGATTTATCACAAAGTGCCAATCCGGGGGATAATGGGGGAGAGCTTTTTTTGGGAGGAGTACCCCAGAGTTGGAGGCCTGGCGGAGGGCGGGCGAGGCTCGGGGCCCCCAAGGCTTTGCAATAGCTCCAACCCATTGCAGTCAGGGTGATCGGAGACACACTATAACAGCCTGAGGGCCACACCTGGAAGTGGAAATTGTATGGCGAGTTGCAAATCCTCAAGAAGCAAACTATACCATCATAATGATGCATTACAGTAACGAAACTAAATGTGCCTCCCTTTTAAGGTACGGGAGGGGAGTGAAACTTGGCACCTCCACCTGCCACCAAAGCTGCAGGAATAGGCAAAATACTCCTTCTGTCCTCCTCACACTCCTAGCCAAGGCTCAGACAGGAAGTGGGGGCTTACGGCACCCCATTCCTCAGCCTCTTTCCAGCAAATCCTCCATCAGTGGCTGGGAGAGAAAGAGGAGATGCTGTTTTCTCCTCAGCCTGCCACTCTGGCAAGGGCCACAGAAGGGAGGGTTCCCGTGCCCTCTGTGGCTCTTCTGTTGAGTGAGTCTTGGCAGGTGCAGGTTCCCGCCCTTGTCCCATCGCTGCAGCCCTGTGACAGCCTTTCCACCACGGAGGCCTGACTGACTTGCGCAAAGGAATCCTGAATTTCTGCGCGTCCTGCTAAGGCGGGGGAGGTTGGGCCTGAGGCCTGTGGCTTGAGGCGCCGCGACACCAGCCCTGCGAGGGAGGCCGCCCCCTTCTGCTCCCCCCCCCCCCGTCTCACCAGGCGGCGCGGGCGCTGCTCCTCCACATCCCGGCGTTTCTCTCTCGGCCCCGCCGCGGGGCTCCCTCGCGGAGTGTGGCGCCCAAAACACGCCGCCGCCGCGCCACCGCTCGGGAGACCCCGCGCCACTAGGGAGACCCCGCCCCCTCGCCCTCGCACCGCTCGGGAGACCCCGCCCCCTCGCCCTCGCGCCGCAGGGCCTAGACCAGTGGGGCGATGGCGCGCGTGCCCACAGAGAGGGCTCTGCGTGCCCACTTGGGCACGCGTGCCATAGGTTCGCCACCACTGTCCTAAAGTATTAGACCATGATAATCCCAGGCAACCAACATGAGTTAAGAGTTAATTGAGTCAAATTTCCTTTGAGGCAATAGTCTGGGGGTAATGAGCCGTTAGCACAACACAGGATCAGAGGAGCCATGTGAGATGCGAATGAAAGGGTGAATGAATGGGCCCTCCCTCTGCAGATAAAAAGAGCTGAGCTCTAAGTACAGGGCATTATGTGACCTAGGAAGTCGAGGTACAGAGCAAGGATCTTGCTGTGTCTACCGGGTATGGGAGAAGCTGGTGTCCGATGCAGGTCAGCAGGAAAGATGTGTGGCTCTGTTGTCCGTGAAGTTAACTCTTTAGTCAAGTTACTCCTTCATCTGAAGAAGTGTGCATGCACACAAAAGCTCATACCAATAACAAACTTAGTTGGTCTCTAAGGTGCTACTGAAAGGAATTTTTAAATTTTGTTTCTTTAGTCAAGGAAACTACAAGGTGCAGGGGCGTCGCTGGGGAGGGGCGGTGGGGGCGGTACGCCCCCAGTGACAGGGTGAGCAGTGGCGGGTGGGGGTGACAAGCGGCGGCCCCTCCCGCCACTCCCACGCACCGCCGCTCCCTCCGTCACCCCAGGAGCAGCAGCACACGGATGGGGTGCTTCTGCCGCTTTTTTTCGGCGGGGGGGGGGCCGACCAGCGAGGGGGGTTGTCACGCTTGTCACCCCCTCCTCGCTGGTCACCACCCCCCGCCGAAAAAACCGCGGGGGGGCGGGGAAAGCCTGGAAAGGAAGCTGAGCAGGCGCGTTTAAGCGCCGCTCTGCTTCTTTTTCCCCTTTCCGCCGCTTTTTTTCGGCGGGGGGGGGGGGGGGCGACCAGCGGGGGGGGGGGTGCGCTTGTCACCCCCTCCTCGCTGGTCACCACCCCCCGCCGAAAAAAAGCCTCGGAAAGGGGGAAATCCCCCTTTCTGTATACACGTGCGTCGTGACGTCATGATGACGTCACGGCGCGCGGGTCGTGCCCCTCCCCCAGGGGGTGCCTCTGCGCTGCCACCGCCCCCAGCAGCGCAGAGGCTAGCGACGCCACTGACAAGGTGTGACTGGAAAGTTCAGTGCATGGTCACAGAAATCGGACAGCGAGAAATATTCGAGCATACATACCTTATAGGCCTTCAAAGTAGGCCCCCAAAGTAGACCTCGTTCTGGAGGTCCGTTCTTAACCTGAAACTGTTCTTAACCTGAAGCACCACTTTAGCTAATGGGGCCTCCCACTGTCCCCCCCCATCCGTCGGTGCTGCCTTCACCTCTGTCCCCCAAAACACACATATGCAGCTTTTGAAAATAGAAAAAAATACTTTATTGACAAATATGGAAAAGACCCTTCCCCATCCTGTTTTCTTGCCACGGGATGAGCAGAGGGTGTTACTAGTACTTTTCAAGTATTGGTCCCACAGAAGCAGAGAAGGAACATCTGGCAAGACGATTGCGAGGGGGGTTGGGGGTTGGGAAGAGAAGGATCTGAGACCTTGCTACTGGGTTTTTTTTGTGGGGGTGTCGGTGGTGGAACCAGGGAATGAAAGGGTTAATACCAACAAGAGTGATGGGGAAGCTGCCTTATACCAAGCCAGGCCATTGGTCCATTTAGCTCAGCATCACCTCCACAGATTGGCAGCCAGTTTCAGTCTTTCCCAGCCCCGCCCAGAAATATCAGGGACTGAACCTGTGACTTTTCAAGTGGTGCGTTTCACAGGAGGGGTTTTTCGAGACAAAGTTGCGTGTGACTCCCTCTTTCTTCCCAGTTGGCAATCTCTTTTGTAAGTTGGGCAGGAAGGAGGACGGTCCTCCTTGCAGGCGAGATCTGATAGCCAGGAGGACCACTAAGCCAGCCAGCCACACCTCATCCTTCCCTCCCTTAATCATCTCACTGCCCTGACTAATCATCTCCACCTCCACAACTTCCTCTAAAGACAATAACCCGTCTGGGAATTTCTGGTATTTCAGTCCCTTAAAATGCACCCGGCATTCCTCTTTCTCTGGCTCAAACTTTCAGAAAACCCCCTTGTTCGCCCCCTTTCCAAGTTCCTTGCGTCACCTTCTTCCCTCTCCGCCACCACCACCACGTTAACATTGCACTTCCTGAAATCCGTGGTTTTGTAAACGGCCAGGAAACCTGGCAATTGGGGTGGCGCATCCCGTTTTGCCGCCTGAGGCAAGATGGGAAGGTAGCCCCACCTCCCGAGCCGTTGTGCTTCCTCGCTGCTGCTGGTTGGCCACTGGTGCCGGGTTCCAGCGAAATCAGCAAAATCTAACGCTCTCTCACTGGAAACCACTGCTGCTGCTGCTTCTCCACCAATGGTGGAGGGGGGCAGAAATCAGGGGTGGATTTCGGCCTTTCAAATTCCAGCAGTGCCCTGCAAGAGGCCAAAATTCGGTGCCCGCCTGCCTCTCACCTTCTGTTCTGCTCAATTCATTTTGTCATGGTTGCGGCACCCACTAGGCTTCCAGCCCAGTGCGGGGGAACCAGTTGCTGTGCTCTAAATCTGCCTCTGGCAGGATGTCTACAGGGGTGCTACCTTTAAATATTTGGCTGCCTCTGGTCTTGCTGGCAGTGTTACTGAGCAGAGTAAGGGCAGTGTGTGGGGAGAGTAGACCAGGGGTCAGCAACCTTTTTCAGCCGTGGGCCGGTCCACTGTCCCTCAGACCATGTGGTGGGCCAGACTATTTTTTTTTGGGGGGGGGAGGGGATGAACGAATTCCTATGCCCCACAAATAACCCAGAGATGAATTTTAAATAAAAGCACACATTCTACTCATGTAAAAACACCAGGCAGGCCCCACAAATAACCCAGAGATGCATTTTAAATAAAAGGACACATTCCATTCATGTAAAACACGCTGATTCCTGGACCGTCCGTGGGCTGGATTGAGAAGGCGATTGGGCCGCATCTGGCCCACAGGCCTTAGGTTGCCTACCCCTGGAGTAGACTGAGAGAGAAATCTTAAACTTGTGCCTCCTAGCTCTTACCAGGGAAGATCTGTTTTGCATACAGCGCTACCTTTTAATGGGGTGTGCAGTTCCACCTCCTTCCAAACGTGCAAAAACAACCCTGCTTAGAAGCAGCAAGACCCGAGTATGGAAGGCTGCTGGGACTGTAGTTGGGGGTCAAGCTGACTGGCCCACCACTGCCCATAGGATCATCTCAGCTTTGTCATAGAATTGTAGAGTTGGAAGGGACCACGAGGGTCGTCTTGTTCACCCCCCCTTGCAACGTAGGAATCTTTTGCCCAATGTGGGACTCGAACCCACAACCCTGAGATCAGGAGTCTCATCGGTCAGAGCTGCGGCCCTCTGGGTCCCGAAGCCGCAAACAAGTGCCATTTTCGCGCCAGGAACCCATAGCAGCAAAAGTCTAGGACGGGTTGGCCCTTTGTTGCCTGGTGAGGCACAGCATCGAGTGGGAAGCCCCCTCTGTACAGGAATCAGGAGGGAGTCCCTCGATCTCCTCCTGTCAGCTGCCGCCAGGACCACTGTCTCTGCTCTTTGGCCACTGCCCTTTGAGGTCGGCAGCTGGCGGGGTCTCAGAGTCCAGCAGCGTCTGTGATTGGTCCACCTCTGTGCCCCGCGGGTGAATCCGATTGGCTTGGGGCGCTGCGGGCAGGGATATGACAGAATGCTGCATGCCGGCGGGAAGCAGGCAGAGGTGGTGCGGCGAATAGTTGTGGCTGGACGACGCAAAGGGGTAGAGGGTGGTGTGGAAGGCGGGATCCACCAGGCTCTCAGCCACTGGCAGGAAGAACTTGGGCATCCCTGGAAATCCCATTGGCTGCTCTGGTGTGGGCGGAGTCGGGCTCCTTTCCAGTTTCACCCCAGACAAGGTGCCATGTGTCAAAGGCCCATTGGTCGATGCGGTGCTCTCGGGCTTCTGATTGGCCGAGTTGGGGGACTGCACGGCTCTGTGGGGCTTCGGGGTCTGGGCGGGGCTTGGGGTGGTGGGGCAGGAATCGGGAGAAGCCCTCAGCAAGCCTGGAGGGAGACAAAAGCACAGAGAAGAATAACACAGTCAACCCAACAGAAGAACTTAATTGGTTAAAAATGACAAATAACTTGAAATTCAGTGGAATTTAAGCTTTGCCTATTACCAAAGCCTCAACACTTCTCTGAGATACTAAAGGAACCATAACATAACTTGCTACTGAGCAAAAGCTATTGGGAGAAATTTCCTATGGGAAATCATACATTAAAATCATGATAGCCTCAAAACAAATAAAAATGTGTACAGTCGTGCCTCGGAAGTCGAACGGAATCCGTTCTGGAAGTCCGTTCGACTTCCAAAATGTTAGGAAACCAAGGCGTGGCTTCCGATTGGCTGCAGGAAGCTCCTGCAGCCTATCAGAAGCTGTGGAGGACGTTTGGGTTCCAAAGAACGTTCCGGAACACTCACTTCTGGGTTTGCGGTGTTCGGGGAGCCAAAACGTTCGAGTCATAAGGTGTTCGACCTCCGAGGTACGACTGCACTTAACTTGCTATCCTGTCAGTTATTGGTGAGGTTTTTTTTTTTTTAAGTCCCCATTGGTTAATCAACTAAAGGTTTGGTTGATTAATCTACCCTTGGCAGAGTTCAGCCCTACATGAAGGATACTCCCTGACCTCAATTCTTCTTGCACAATGCTCCCTATTTGGCATGTGTGTTCGAGAGTGTCTGTTGCCTCAGATACAAATTCTCACACCCCTTTTAATCCAGGACTGAGGATGAAAACATGGCCAGCTGTCTCGCACTTGGGAAGAGATTACTCACCAGTGTGGACGGGTCGGATACCAGGGGAGCTGGCATTGCTGGTTGCTGGGGACGAACCCTCGCGGATGTTTTCAGGCGGCGGCCCAGGGCGGGAAGTTTTTCCTCTCAGGATGTCGATCACCTGATGATGGGAGAGGCAGAAGAGATTTAAAAGAAAATTCCCCAACTGCTCAGCTCGCTCGGAAGATTTCGCCTTGAACACCAGGCGCCCTGACATGTCCGTAAAGCAGTCACCCTCTCCCAGAGTGCCAATCCACCTTTTAGATCTCCTAGGACTATTTCCTTACTTGTCAGTTCCCAGTGCAGTGCAGACGCTGAGATTGTGAGCAACGAACTGGAAGGTTGCGGGTTCAAATCTCGCCACCGCCAGGAGCTCACTAAGAATCCTCAGCTCCCAGCCTCAGGCTTCCCTTCTGCGATACAGCACTGACCTACACTACAGGGTCATTGGATGACGCATGCGCAGTCAACTGAACAATCTAAAAATTGCTTAACAAACGGCAGGTGTTGGTGACCAGAATCGAATGCCAAGCTCCGACGGAGGCATCGTGAAGTTCCTCTGTCTCTCTCTGTATCCTCTCACCCTTTTATTCTTGGCCACCATCAAGGGGGTGTCGTTGTGGTAGTTCTTCAGGCTGCCATCTGCCCCGTTGCGCACCAGGAGACGCAGGGTTTCCAGAAGCCCCCGCCCACAGGCCGCATGGAGCGCTGTGTTGCCCCCGTACGATTGTGCATTGACGTTGGCTCTGTGCTGCAAAGTGGGGGAGAAACACGGACACATTAACAGAATGGCTGGGGGCAGATTTGAGGGAATCTAACGCTCCCACATGTTTAACAATAAGAGAAAATCCCTGGGCAAGGAGGCCGTTGGGGAAAACCACTGGAGGACAGGCCTGTTAGGTTTGCAGAATTTTATCCAGTGATGCCGCAGTTAGATTTGAGAAAATATAAGCATTTTCCACTTAAATATTATTTGTAGCCCTTTTGATTCTGGAGCACGCAGCCTGTTTCTCCAATTTGGACAGGGGTCACAGCTGTCTTAAGCGCCCCCCCCCCCACCTCCAGGTTGCCCAGAGTTGTCCTTATGTTCCTTTTTTAGGGAGCTGACACCACGCTTATCTCTGCTCAGGAATAGAAAACGGGAAACATAAGGAGCCCAGTGCGACAAGGCAGCCTGAGGCATCAGCGTTGGAGACTGAGCGAAGCCGGGTACCTCGTGGTGTAAGCAGCGTGCGCTGGGCAAGCCTCTCCACAGCCCTACGTCAATCCCAGGCGCGCAGGACGGCGGAGCTGGCTGCCTACCTCAGCACCTCGCTGGCTCGCTCACCCCTGAACTCGCAGCGCAGAGCGGCCTGCAGCAGAGCCTGCTGCAGCGCTCTAACCGACAGGCGAGCTCTCCCCGGCCTCCAACTCTTGGGCCCCGGACTCTCAGCCTGGCGCCCCTGAGAGCCCAGGGCCTGAGTCCCCCACACCCCTGGCACCTATGGTTAAGATGGCTCTGAGTGGGGTCTACGCAGCGCCAGCCCAAGGCCAAAGGTTGAGATGGCACCATGCCCATCTCACATACAAAAGCTGACCAGGCCAGCAGGGCACTGATATTACAACTGGCCGGACGTTGAGGAGTGTTAAGAGGGACCAGCTGGGGAACCCCCAAAGGGAAGAAGGCTCAGAGCCAGGGGACTGGTGGTAGGATGACTATGAGTGGTTGGAGGAAGAAGACTGGGAGGCAACAGGGCTTAGTGAGCAGGAAGAGGCTGGGGCAGAGAGCAGACCAGAATCAGAGGCAGGAGAGGAGGGGGGCCAGGAGACAGAGATGAGGCAGGCTGCTGAAGAATCCAGGGAATCCGTGCCTCCTGCTGCGGTACGCTCCCCTCTCCCCTGGTCTGCCAGAACTTATTATTGTTGGGGTGGGGGCGGGGGTTTCCTACTGGATTGTTTTTTTGTTTTGTTTTTACTATGTATTTTGTGATTTTATATTGTGATTTTATGTCATAACTGCCCTGAGACAAATAGATGTACCGGTAATACAAAATACATAATGAAAACAAGAACAATCCAATAGCCCCTCCCCCCGCCCGCAACACATTTTAAAAGGGCACTGGATCAGCCAAAGGCCGGGTTAAAGAACAATATTTTTGCCTGGTGCCCAAAGGTTTATAAGGAAGGCACCAGGCGAGCCTTTCTAGGGACAGCAATTCCATGAATGTAGAGAAATGACGAGGGCAGAGCAAAGAGAGACAAGACGAAGGAGTCTCAGGTAGTGTTGCCATATGACCAGAATTTCCCGGACGTGTCTGGGATTCCAATGACGGAATTAGCGCCCAGGGGGGATTTTGGGAAATCGTCAAAATGTCCAGGTTTTTGTTTTGTTTGTTTTATTTTTTTATTTTACTTATTTTCTTCTTAGTTGTGCTTATTGTATGTGTACATGTATAATATACCTTGTTCAGAATTGGGAAAATATGACGCCTATAATCAAAATAATTATTGTATATAACTTTATTTAAGTTTTGTATTTGCGTCTGACTTGTATTTGTAATTGGAGACTTTGTGTTTTAGTTTGTTGTATCTGTAAAATCTATAATAAAAATATCAAAAAAATAATGTCCAGGTTTTTGACCCCCCCCCCAAAAGCTTCTTTAAATATGGCAACCCTACCTCTGCTTTCTGGGGAGGGGTGGAGAAAGGAGCAGTGGGAAGAACCGTCAGTCCTCGCAACTGCCTCACTGGGACAAGACATACTGAGAAGAGTTGCTGCAATCACTAGGCCTGTGCTGTTTTGGTTTCTTTGAATAAAAAGCTCACCGACACCGGTGTTGTTGTTTTTATTATTATCTCTGACCTACTCCTGACTCTGGCTCCTGACAGCCAGGCTGGCTGCTCTGCCCACGCAGCTGTGCTCTCCAACACCTCAACACCACTTCCTGCCCTAAAGAATCTGCCGCCTGACACTATCGCCACCTCTGCCCAATGTTGGGGCCGGCCCCTCAAGAGGTTTGCGTTCATTAATGTGTGCAATTTGGGGCAGAACAAGGGTGCTCGGCTCTTACGAAACGGTCACAAGGGGTTATGGGTGGAGGAGGAGATGTGAGAGAAGCTTACCTGTAGCAGCAGCTCAACCATCTCCAGGTTATCGTTCTCCACGGCATGCAGTAGCGGAGACCGCCCGCTCTTAATATCCTAGGGTGGGGAGAGAACCACAATGGTGCGAGAGTAAAGATTCGGTCAAATCCTGCGTCAGTTCTCAATTTACGGGAGGGAGGATGGAACAGAATTCACAACCCTCTTCCTCCGACCCATTCCAGTCCCAAAAATAGTGGCTTAGAGGGCCACCAGAAAAGGGTAAGGAGGGCCGGAGCTGCCCTCTGTCCTGCCCCGTAGCAGAGATAAGAGAATGAACCGGGGGACCACCAGAACTATACATTTATAGCACCAGGATACTGTTTCAACAGAATCCCAGAATCCCGGGAGCTGCAGTTTGTGCTGAGAGTTGTCAGGAGAGCCGCCATTTCGTCCCCAAAACTACAATTGCCAGAGGAACTCTGGGATTTGTAGCTCTGTGACTTTGAAATTAGATTTGCATTAGGAGGTACTTTCTGTTCTTAAAGGGGTGTGTGTGTGTGTGGAGGGGAACTCACATATCTGTTAATTCTGCCACATTCAGGCCCTGTCCTATTAGGCGAGAGCAGTATGTCGACACCCTTGCGTACACTGCAAATGGACCCATTCACCGGCAAATGTGTGCACACAGAAAGAACGACAGCTTAAACAACAACAGATGAAAGAGGAAGCTCGGATTCTGCTTAGCAGGGTTGGTGGGGTCAATTAAGGTGCAATCAGTATCTCCTCAGTGCAGAATCAGTTTCCGTCAAACTCTCTTTCAGGTTGGCACTGTTATCTGCATCTATACCCTGCTGTTGTGCCTCAAGAATATTTCAATAAAATGCATGGTGGCTTATTTTATTTTATTAAAAAAATAAAAGATCTGCATAAATTTAAATGTTAGTGTCAGAAGGGAGCACAAGGGTCATCTAGGGCTGCCATACGTCAGGAACTTCCCGGACATATCTGGGATTTGTTTGTCGGAAACAGTG
This sequence comes from Lacerta agilis, assembly GCF_009819535.1. NCBI lineage: Eukaryota > Metazoa > Chordata > Lepidosauria > Squamata > Lacertidae > Lacerta > Lacerta agilis. The sequence goes on along the minus strand of NC_046319.1, from coordinate 75,096,223 downwards.
TCCGTGTAAAAATTGTTTAAAATGTCCAGGAAAACCTGGGCGTATGGCAACCCATGCTGGAAGTGTTGATTTTTTTGGGTGAATTCCCTAAAAAATAGCTCAAAAACTTCATTTTTAAGGGAGATCTTGCAAAGAAAAACTCAGTAACTTTTGTGTCCGGAATATCACCCTTTGAAATATGGCAACCCTAATCTAGTCCAATCTTTAGCCCCATGTGGGGCTCGAACCCACGGCCCTGAGATTAAGAGCCTCAGGCTTTACCGAATGAGCTGTACACACATGAGTATGTGTTTATTTATTTATCCCCCACCTTTTCCCCCAACGAGAATATATAGTATACTCCTGCATGTTACTGCACAGCTATAAACTGAGAATAAGGAATCCAGAGGCTTCTGTTTAAGAAGGATGGCTCAGTCTCCAGCCCTTAAGGTATATCTGACTGTAGTTTATATTATTTTTGTGTGTGCGCTTGTTCAGGTTTGCAAGTCTGCAGGGAGCATCTGCTGCATTTTAAAAAATCTTGCACAGCACTTAGTAGTTTGGGCTTTACAACAAATAAGGTAAGCTTTGAGGAGGGGGAAAGCCTGATTTACATCTGTTTCAATCAGTTTGTTTATTGCCCGGCATTTGATGACCATTCGATGAGTGTGCGGGTGACCTCACTGCAGCCCGACTATGCCGATGGAATTTTTTTTGCAAATGAGTCAATGCCAGAGGACATAAACACTTTGATTCATCTGAATTCTCCAAATTCCTGTTTTGAATTTGCTTTTAGACCAGCCTCGCTGGTTTTGTACTGTATTTTTGCTTTGATGAGTTAAAAACAAACAAACATTTTTTCAGTCACATGCCACTTCGAGATTTAAAAAATACTGAGTGGTTTATAAGTGCTTTTAAATAAATAAAGGTTCAGAAAATGGTAACCGACAGGATCGAAGGGGATGATCAAGCATGATCTTCTTCATGCAGGGCATAGGCCAACTGTGGAACTCCCTCCCACTAGAGGCAGTGACGTCCACCTACTTGGATGGCTTTAAAAGAGGAACAGACAAATTCCGGGAGGTTAAAGGCTAGGAATGGCTACTAGCCACAATGGCTAGGCTTAGCTTGAGTCATGGTCAAAGGCCTGGAAACGATGCCTTATGAGGAACGGCTTAGGGAGCTGGGTATGTTTAGCCTGGAGAAGAGAAGGTTAAGGGGTGATATGATAGCCATGTTCAAACACCGTATTTTTTCGCTCCATAGGACGCTCCGGACCATAGGGCGCACCTCATTTTTAGAGGAGGAAACAAGGAAAAAAAATATTTTTCTGGTTTTCCTCCTCTAAAAGCCCCGTTTTGTTTTGTTTTTTGTTTTGTTTTTGAGGATCAGCTAAAAGTTTTGCAGCTTTTTTTGCAAAGGGAAAAGCCCTGGGGTTTGGGGTTTTTTTTTTTTTTTTTGGAGGATCAGCTAAAGGTTTTGCTGCTGTTTTTGCAAAGGCAAAAGGCCTTTTTTGAGAATCAGCTAAAAGTTTTGCAGCTTTTTTTGCAAAGGGAAAAGCCCTAGGGTTGGTTTTTTTTTTGAGGATCAGCTAAAGGTTTTGCAGCTTTTTTTGCAAAGGGGGAAAAGCAAAGCTCCTTTTGCAAAGGGGGAAAAGCAAAGAGGAAAACCCCCATTTTTATGGGGTTTAACTCACATTTCTGAAAAATCCTAAGGAAAGGGAGCCATTTCTACTGTTTTCAGACAGATAATCTAATCAGCCAGTCACATGTCCTGGGGAAACAAACAACCTCCCTCTGCAGCACATTCAACAAAGGAGGGCGGGGCTGAAAGGGAGCCGGGGACTCTTATCTCTCTCCCGATCTCTTGCTGATCAGCTGCTGAGCGGGTCCTTTCAACACCCCTTTTTCTCTTTGTAAAATAAAAAGCACAATTTGCTTTTGGCCCCTGGGCAATTCAGCTCCAGGGACCACCACTCGCTCCATAAGACGCACAGGTATTTCCCCTTACTTTTTAGGAGGAAAAAAGTGAGTCTTATGGAGCAAAAAATACGTATATAAAAGGATAGAGGAGGGAGAAAGGTTGTTTTCTGCTGCTCCAGAGAAGCGGACACGGGGCAATGGATTCAGACTACAAGTAAGAAGATTCCACCTAAACATTAGGAAGAACTTCCTGACAGTGAGAGCTGTTGGACAGTGGAATTTGCTGCCAAGGAGTGTGGTGGAGTCTCCTTCTTTGGAGGTCTTTAAGCGGAGGCTTGACAGCCATCTGTCAGGAATGCTTTGATGGTGTTTCCTGCTTGGCAGGGGGTTGGACTGGATGGCCCTTGTGGTCTCTTCCAACTCTATGATTCTATGAAGGTGACTCGGAAACTACAACTAATCCAGAATGTGGCAGCCAGACTGGTGGCTGGGAGCAGCCGCCAGGACCATAGAACACCAGTCCTAAAATACCTACATTGGCTCCCAGTACGTTTCCGAGCACAATTCAAAGTGTTGGTGCTGAGCTTTAAAGCCCTAAACGGCCTCGGCCCAGTATACCTGAAGGAGCGTTTCCACCCCCATCGTTCTGCCCGGACACTGAGATCCAGCTCCGAGGGCCTTCTGGAGGTTCCCTCCCAGTGAGAAGTGAAGCTACAGGGAACCAGGCAGAGGGCCTTCTTGGCAGTGGCACCCGCCTTGTGGAACGCCCTCCCATCAGATGTCAAGGAGATAAAAAAACTATCTGACTTTTAGAAGCTTAGAAGCCATCTGAAGGCAGCCTTGTTCAGGGGAGTTTTTAATGGTTGACTTTTTATTAAGTTTTTATGTGTGTTGGAAGCTGCCAAGTATAAATAATAAAATTATTATTAAGGTAAGGTAAAGGATCCTTGGATGGTAAAGTCCATTCAAAAGCAACTATGGGGTTGCAGCGCTCATCTCGCTTTTCAGGCTGAGGGAGCCGGCGTTTGTCCACAGACTGCTTTCCGGGTCATGTGTCCAGCATGACTAAACCGCTTCTGGCGCAATGGAACACCATGACGGAAACCTGAGTGCATGGAAACGCCATTTGCCTTCCCGCCACAGCGGTACCTATTTATCTACTTGCACTGGTGTGCTTTCGAACTGCTAGGTTGGAAGGAGCTGGGACCGAGCAATGGGAGCTCACCCCATCATGGGGATTCGAATTGCTGACCTTCCGATCAGCAAGCCCAAGAGGTTCAGTGGTTTAGACCACAGTGCCACCCGCGTCCCTAAAATTATTATTATTATCTGACTGGCCACTGTGAGAACAGGCTGCGGGGTTAGATAGGCCTTTGGCTTGTTCTAACAGACAGGCTCTTCTTACACTAAGGAAATAGAGGGGGGGGGACATCTTGCTTGCAGTGATTAATCTGTGTTGGGTCATTTTCACATGCAAGTCATCTCCTGAGGCTGCAGGCAATGAGATTTGGAAGTCTGATGTTGAAATCTCACAGCCATGACAAGGCACCGTTCAGCAGCTTGTCTAGCAAACGGGCCGTGATGACCGAGCGCAGCCTCTCCCTGTGACTTGCAGGAGCAAGTAACTCTCCACACCTGCGGCTGTCTAATCAGCTCTTATGTCCTCAAACAACTCCACCCACCCTGCCTCGCTTGCCCAGGAGCGCTGTGGTGCCCATTTCGTCTCCGCTTCCTCCAGAATCCTTCCTCAAAGCCATTGCTTCTGCAGAGCTCTTGGCACAACACTGTAGATCTCCTACCCTTTGTTTACAATCCATTCTCCAAGCGCCATTGTACTGAATCTTATATTGTAAGCTCCTCGGGACAGGGACCTGCCCTCTTGTAAAACACTGTGCAGTGGTACCTCTGGTTATGAACTTAATTCGTTCTGGAGGTCCGTTCTTAACCTGAGGTACCACTTTAGCTAATGGGGCCTCATGCTGCCGCCATTGTGCGCCATTTCTGTTCTCATCCTGAGGTAAAGTTCTTAACCTGAGGTACTGCTTCTGGGTTAGCGGAGTCTGTAACCCGAAGTGTTTGTAACCCCTCAGCAAAGAAACAAGCTATGGAAACAGATGCACATTTGCTGAAATTTACAGCTTTATGCAGGCAGCAAGCTTTGCTTGGAGTTGGAAGGGACCCTGAGGCTCATCTTGTCCAACCACCTGCAATGCAGGAATATGCAGCTTTCCCATACAGGGATCAAACCTGCCACCTTGGCATTATCAGCACCACGCTCTAACCAACTGAGCTATCCAGCTCCTGGACAGAGTTCTCTTGAACCCTGCAATATTAGAGCTGTGAGCAAGACATCCTCTCAAAATTCTTCACCCCATTTGTGGGCAACTACTGGGTGGGTTGTTGGTTTTTTCCCCTTTTCTGGAAGGGGGAAGGTGGATTTCACTGAATTTCTCGGAGGAAGGGAAATCCCCCAACAGTTTCTTGGGAGTAGGGCTCGTCATTAGTCATGACGGGAGGACAAATTCTTTCTTTCTCCCTCTGTGACTGTGTGTGTGGCCACAGTCAAACCATGTAAAGAATTATGATGCCACTTTATACAGTCATGGCTTCCCCCTAAGAATCATGGGAGTTGTAGTTCCTTAAGGGTGCTGAGAATTGTTGGGAGGGGTCCCCTGCTCCCCTCAGATAGCCTCAGTTCCCAGAGTCCCCTGGGAAGAGGGATAGAGCGCTAAACCACTCCGGGAATTGTAGCTATGGGAGGGGAATAAGGGCTTCCTAACGATTCTCAGCACCCTTAACGAACTACCGCTCCCAGGATTCTTTGGGGGGAAGCCATGACCGTTTAAAGTGGTATCATAGTGCTTTACATAGATGGTTTGAATGTGGCCTGTGTGTGTATTTGTTTGTAGCCCGGGCCCTATTTTGCATCCTTCATAATGCCCCAGGCCTAGCTTTGTTGCAGGGCATTGTGGGAGGGAAATGGCAGCCGCCACAAATGTTGGAGAAAATTCTGCGAAATGGCCTTCCTCTTCTAAGCAGAGCAAGAAAAAGGAAACCCGTCTTCAATTTTCCTCAGAACAACGTCTTCTGAGAACGTTCAGTGCAGCTCCAGTAGTTACTTACCACAGCATCAACATCTGCCCCGTGTTCTAGCAGAGTCAGAATAATGTCACGATTCTGGGTTCCAACAGCCACATGGAGAGGTGTAAAACCTGGTCAAAATGCAAGAGAGAAAGAAATGAGACGACTGAAGAAGGAAGGAAATGTACACCTGAGGATTATCTGTCTCACGGAGGCAGGATAGTTCCTCCATATAATGACTAGAAAATGTGGAAACAAAACAAAATGATGCAGAAAACGCAGTAGTAATAATAATTTTATCGCTGTGGTTTAAAATGGTATTTCAGGATTTACGTTTAGATGACTTTGACTGCTATATGTAAACCAGTTTAAGGTCTCCTTGTGACTGAAAGCAGTATATAAAAGTGTATGGTAATAATAATAATAATAATAATAATAATAATAATAATAATAATAATAGGAAGTACCCTATGTTGCAATCATATTTGGAATACTTTATACAGCTCTGCTCACTTCACCTCAAGAAGTGTGCAGTTTGGGGCTTTTAAGCTTATGTGAAAAGATGACTTTAATTGCTGGTGTATGCAAAAATAGCAGATTGTTATTATTATTATTAATAATAAAACTATATACTATACTATAGATACTATAATAATTAGTATCTACAGTCGTACCTCAGAAGTCAAACGACTTGCGAGACAAACGTTTTGGCTTCCGAATGCTGCAAACCCAGAAGTGATTGTTCTGGTTTGTGAAAGTTCTTTGGAACCCGAATGTCCGTCGTGGCTTCTGCACCTTCTGATTGGCTGCAGAAGCTTTCAACTTTCCCTGCCTTGGCTCCCAAACATCCTGGAAATCAAACGGACTTCCGGAACGGATTCCGTTCGACTTCCAAGGTACGGCTGTATTAGATTTCTTAGCCGTCCTTCTTCCTAAGGTCACAGGGTGGGTGACAACAATTGAAAAATGCAATATTAAAATCAAAACAATTTGCAGCCAGAAGAGTTGGGTGGGCCCTAAAAAAGTAATCTCAGGCGCCAAACATCTAGATTTAACATCTGTATGAAGCTGCTGGAAGTGGTCCTTGGGAGTCTGTGGGCAAGGTGACAGCCTGTTCTGTTTCTCTGTTGCAACTGAGTCACAAGTAGCTGTGCATGCCTTAGACTGGAGGTTGGGTGCCTCGGTGGGCTGGATGAGGGCCAATAAACTGACACTGAACCCTGGTCAGATGGAATCACTGTGGTTGGTTGGTTCCTAGGTTCAGGAATACAGAAACCTGCTTTTTTAGATGGGGCTGTGCTCCCTCCCAAAGAGCAATTGCCCAGCTTGGGTGTGCGCTTACACCTATCTCCATCACCCAAATGTCCTCAGTGGCAAGGAGTGCTTACTGCCAGCTTCAGCTGGTACTGCTGATGGCGGGCATTCCTAGAAGACATAGCTTAGCTGCTGTGATCCATGCACCGGTTAACTTCACAGCTGGATTGCTGCCATGTGCTCTGTGTGGGGCTACCCTTGAAGTCGGCTTGTAAGCTGTAGCAAGTTCAGGATGCCTAATAGAGGTTCCTGCTGCTCACATATAAAATATGCCAAGGGATCTACACTGGCTACAGTAATAACGGCATTTTATTTATTCATTTGATTGGCATAGGTCTTTCTTGGGAGACCATGGGGGGTGAAGTCAAGGAAGGTTACAGTGCCTGCTGTGGCTATAGAGACCGATACGGGAGAGACATGTTTTGTCCATCCATCCATCCATCCATCCATCCATCCATCCATCCATGTATTCATGATTATACTATGTAGAGGCCAAAATCAGCTGCCATAGAAAGTTGAAGATGTTGGCTTTGATCTCCAAGACCGCCATTTTCCATACAGTCTACCCAGATCACAGTAATCTACAGCTAGTGGGGACCCCCCCATAACTACTAAAATTCAACTGCCCAGGGTTCAAGTAACACATCCATTGTGCTCAAATTGAGAAGTTCCATGACCATGGGTGGTGTTACGATGGATGGAAGTTAACCAAAGCTCCAAACTTCATTAGGGCAGCGGTTTGGGGAGTTACCGGTATATCCTTGGGTCCCAATCAACACACCAACCCATTTCCACACCCCATTCCTGGTTCCTCTTCCACGCTTACCCTCAAAGTTTCGCGCCTCCAGATCCAGAGGACCCGGGCTCCCATCCAGCAGCTCCTGCAGGCAATGGATGCTGTCGTGTTCGCAGGCAAGGTGGAGGGCGGTCTGCCCATTGCGGTCCAGCACCATGGGCGACGCTCCGTGAGACAACAGCAGCTTCACCAGAGTTGGCTGGGCTGTGATGACGGCCAAGTGTAAGGGGGTCTGGAGTTTGTAGGGGACAAAAGAAACTCTTTGTGAATGCGGGTGGCTGCTGGTTATGTATTTATAGAGGTCTACTATAACTAACGGGACGCGGGTGGCGCTGTGGTAGATAAATCCCCACAACGGGGTGAGCTCCCGTTGTTCGGTCCGTGCTCCTGCCAACCTAGCAGTTCGAAAGCACATCAAAGTGCAAGTAGATAAATAGGTGCCACTCCTGCGGGAAGGTAAATGGCATTCCCGTGCGCTGCTCTGGTTCACCAGAAGTGGCTTAGTCATGACCCGGAAGCTGTACGTCGGCTCCCTTGGCCAATAAAGCGAGATGAGCGTCGCAACTCCAGAGTCAGACACGACTGGACCTAATGGTCAGGGGTCCCTTTACCTTTACTATAACTAAGGTTCTTAATCTGGGCCCTCCAAGGCCTTCATATCCGTCAAAGCCAGCAGCTGCGGTATGTTTCAGGCATGCTTTGAAGCAGCCATGATGGATCAAAATGGATGACGGCGTCTCTTCCATAGAAGCAGCTCACAGTATTGTGTACATGTTTGCTGCTTTAGATAAGGGTCATGCAAGCCTTGACAATTGGATTTAGAATAACAGGAAAAGCTTTTTTATGTATGTGACGATGGCTGTGAGAATGCTTCTAGCCCAGAGATGGAAGGATGGAGAAGAATGGCAGACTAAACTGATGGGAGTATGCACAGATGGTAAAACCGATGGGAAAGATCAGAAACCAGGAAGTTCAAGTATTTGTAAAAGACTGGAGTAAAATTTTCAATATATTAAAAAGACCATTGTAAACAGTTAAAATCATTGGCAAGGATATAACGACACTTGTAATGTGGAATCAATTATGATAACTATGGATATATAATAGATGGATAAGGGTAAAAAATGCAGAATACTTTATTTTAAATATGGAACCCATGGAGGGAGGGAAGGAGGTCCAAGGGTTTGAAAGAACCTTTTGTTTTAATGTTTGAAATGGTTAAAGTTGGAAACGTTCCCTGCGTGAGAAACCGTGCATGCAACAGGGGTCCCAGTTGCTCATCCCCCCCCCCCAGGTAGATTATGGTCATTCACAGTCTATGTTTTTTATGGGTCCTCCCAAATGGTAATTACAGTGGACCCTCAGGTTATATAACTCTCTGGATACGTAAGCTTCGGGTTGTGAAAGCGGAAAACTCAGAAGTATTTTCAGGGTTTTGCTGCTTGTGCGTGCGCCGAAGCAGCACCTCTGGTTACAGATTTTTCGGGGTGCGCATGGACCCCCGGAACGAATTAAATCCATATCCAGAGAGTCCACTGTAATGGAAAACTCAACAGGAAGGTCCAGCCCCTGCTACCATTGCTGATCAATATAAAACGTCATACCCGCCAAGTGTCCCAGGAGAAGATGGGAGTGGAAGCTTCTGATTCCAACTGTAAACTAATAACAGTTCCCTGTGATGTTTGGGAAACTATGGCTTGATTAAACTCTAGTTAGGATCTATTTGCAGTTTCAGAACCTGGCTTACTCTGAAACCATAGCAAAAACAACAGCAACACCCCACAGTTTTTGAGTTTGGGCATCATGGGGAGTTGATTCTGGATGTAGAAACATCCTGTCTCTTTTTTTCTGGCATGTAAACAAGGAGGAGAGAGGTGGAAGGGGGTGAGAAGGAGCTTGGGGGTCTCCACAGCTAGGAGAGCTAGCAGGAAACCACGGTCACACATTAAATCCGAAACAGACCTTTAAACAGAGAATAAGCTCGTACTGAATGCTACCGGATTTGCTTCTTAGTAGCATTTAGGATCAGACTAAGGATTCGTTTCCAACACAAAACTCAATGAAAAATTGTGCTGTGTTGTTGCAGGTCATTTCTGGGTAACAGCAGAACAACTACAGGGAAAGTTGAATGCAGACCCCCCCCCCCGGAGCTGTTTGTAGCTGGAGATGTCACAGAAGAGAAACCGAAGAAGTGGCAGGGTTCAAACTCAGCATCTCCTACGCAGCCAGCTAACCAGAGGAAACCCAGCTGGTTCCCACAGAAGAAACCGCAGCCCCCAGCACCTGCCTGCGCTGACGCAATCGGGCGCTTCTCAGAAAGGGACAGGGTTGGTGCAAAAGAAGGGTTTATGAGAAACAGATAAGGAAATGACAGCGAGGCTGGGAGGGCAATCTACAGCCCGCTTTACCCTGAACTCCACGCAGACACAAACACAAACACACACCCCTATTTTGGCGGCATTGCGCCATTCTCTCGAACCCTCGCCGCAATCTGACTTGCGTAGGGTGCAGTTGTTTTCCTCGGAAAGGCTTCCAGACAGAGAGAGAGAGAGAGTGAGTGAGTGAGAGTCTGTAAACAGGAAAGCTCTTTTTTTTCGGAGACCCTCCAAAGTCAGAGCCCAGGTTATCTTTTAAGAGTGTGCTGGACCGGGCCAAAGGCCCATCTAGTCCTGTTTTCCAACCAGATGCCAGCAACTGGTTTTCAGAAGCATCGCCGCCTCTGACTGCGGAGGCAGAGCCATCGTGCCTCGTAGCCATTGATAGCCCAATCCTCTTCTTTTAAAGCCACCTGGGTTGTTGGCCACCACTGCCTCCTGTGGGAGAGAGTTCCACAGTTTAACATAGCACTGTGGAAGGCATTTGGTTTGGAAGTCATTTGGCCAGACTTTTGTGGTAGAGGTGGGTCTGTAAGGGACGAGGCGGAAAATGAACGCCGTTGGATGGCTTGATTTGGCACAACTGGAGGGTGTTTTTTTTTTTTTTGTTCTGTTCCCAACCCCACCGGCTTTTGTAAAATGGCATCATCTGCCTTGATACCTAGGGAGAGGGTGGCCCACCTTCAAATATCTCAAGGGCTGTCACATAAGAAGAGGGAACAAGCTTGTTTTCTCCAGCTCTGGAGGGTAGGACTTGGAGGTAATGGGTTCAGGTTACAAGAAAGGAGATTCCAACTCAAAAATAGGGAGAACTTAAGAGCAATTTGACAGTGGAACGGATTCCCTCGCGAGGTTGCGGGTTCTCCTTCCTTGGAGGTATTTAAACAGAGGTTGGATGGCCACCTGCCATGGATACTTTAGCTGAGATTGCAGGGGGGGGTTGGACTAGATGACCCTGGGAGTCCCTTCCAGCACTTCAATTCTATGATTTTGATATCAAAAATGTACCAGGAAGCATTTGGACATGAGGAAGCTAGCTCTGCCCCAGCAAAACTAAAAAGAAACCAAAACTGTAGAAGACAAAAGTGAGTGTCATTCATGGCTGATTGAATTTTCATTTCCAGTTAAAAGGATTTCCAGGAACAAGCCTGTGCGAGCTTTCATCCACCCACCCCCCAAGACCCTGGAAAGCCAGATGTTACAGCAGAGAAACTGACGATGAGGCAATACTAGTAACAGATGGGTCCAGGATCGCCGGGTAGAAGGCAAGTTCGCATTGTCACTTTCTGCTACTAGCTTGGGGCAGGGGGATCTAAACACGTGACATTTGTACATACTCCAAGAGGGTGGAGCTGTTTCCCGATCATGTAAAATCCAATTGGCATTTGTTCCGATTCAGCAGTAAAGAGGGGGTTTTCCCGGGGAAAGCGGCAAGACAACAACAACAACAAAAACCCACCCCACTCTCCTACTGTGACTTGAAATCATGGGGGAAATTAAAGTGTGCATGGGCTGTGAGGAATCCTGAGTACTTGTGACATCGGAACGGGTCGTCGTGGTCCCCCCCCCCCGCAAAATGGGAGGTATAGGTTTGCTACCCCTAGGTAACTAGGAAGCTGTAATACAGAGAGACAGAATCAAATGCAATTTGAGGACTAGGATAATGCCAACATTTGGGGCACAACACGGCAGCGGTTGGGTGGCAGCAAAACCAAATTCCAGCTAGTGGAAAAGTGCAGTGAAGACGACCAGAAAGGGGGTCTCCTCCAACCTTGCAATCAAATCAGCGAAAAGGTTCAACTTTTCATTTTTGAGAGTCCTTATTAGATCAGGACATCTCCGAAGAGGACTTTTCCCTGCAAGTCTTCCTTTTTGGAAGGCAAAATTTCTGGACTCTCACTGCTTGGGATTTCAAGCAGGAACATTATTCTTTATTAAACATGGGTTGCTTTTTTAAAAAACAACAACATGCAAGTAACAAACAAACAAACACACATACACATTAAAACCAGCAAAAAAATCTAAAGATCATTCATCTTTTTTTAAAACACAAACACCCCACCCACTGAAGGAAGCCACAGCTCATTAAAAGCCAAAGAAATGTTTTTGCCTGGCGCCCTAAGGTGAGCAATGATGGTGCCAGGTGAGCCTCGCTAAGCATTCCACAAGAGGGGAGTCACCACTGAAAAGGCCCCATTCTGGTGTTGGCCTCCTCTGGAGGAGGAACACGGAGAAGAGCTTCAGCTGAGGGTTTGAGCTAGTTCATAAGCAGAGAGGCAGTCTTTGCGAGATTGGCGTCCTGAGCCATGTTAAGGCTCAGAAACAGCATTTTGAATTTGGCCCGGAACCTATCTATGCTGGAAGGATGCAAGATGGATTTACCCAGGAGCCAGTCTTCATTTAGTAAGACATCTCCTTAGCTGCCACTGGGAACCTTCTTTCCTGCAGTCTGAGGATTGCGGATGGGCGTGAACAAGACAAAACTCCCACGAGCCGTCCTTTCCGTTGCGCAAGGCCGCGCCTGCTTTACAGATTTATGGCTGCCACAGAAATCTAGTTTAAAAACCTTGCCCGCCTCAAATCCGAAAGCTGGCTGTGCACAAAAAAGGACAGAAACAGAGAGAGGAGAAAGCACACAGCCTTGCATGCTTTCGGAGGCGGCTTTTTATCTGCAGGATGGTTTGACCCTAAACTGCATGCTTATATAATATATATATATAACCCCGACCCCCTCTAAAACCTTTACCCACCCCCCTGCAACTTCCGCCTGTTGTTCCTGGTGTTGTGACTCAGTGCTGCTGAGTGCAGAGTCCTTGTGTCTTTCTTGAGCCACACATTGAGGAAGTTGCCTGGGGTTTGCCACCAGTGAGGGCTAGGGAAAGTCCCTTGGGCGGGAGAGGGGAGGGCAGAAGAAGCTGCTGGGAATTAAGCCGTCGAAGACTCCTGAAGGGCTGCAGTGTTTGGGGCCTTCTCTCCTTGGCGTGCAGCTTTTGCCAGGCTGGTCTCCTTCCAGACTCGGTGCCACTGCTAAACTACAATCTCTGCTCCGCTTTGTGGGAGAGCTGACCTAGGAAGCCTTATGCAACCTGCCTGGTCCAAGGATTAGGAGACCCCCAGCCTCTCAAGAGTTTACTTCTCCCTGCTCCAGCAAGCTCCCATGCTACTTCTGTTGCGTTTTGTGCTTTCCAAATGCAGTGGTACCTCGGTTTTCGAACGTAATCCATTCCGGAAGACCGTTCAACTTCCGAAATGTTCGAAAACCAAGGCACAAAGGGCGGCCTGCCAATCCAATAGAAAAAAATTGTGAAAAACAACAGATACACACAGCGGAAGCCAATTGACCTCCAAGGCGCGTTCTAAAACAGAAACATTAGCTTCCGGGTTTTCGGCGTTCGAAAACCGAAACGTTTGGCAACGGAGATGTCCGAAAACAGACTGTACCACTGTAATTTTTTTAAAAAATATATGTAGCAAAGAATGCTGAATACTGAGATCTCTGTGAATTATGGAAATTAAGCTTATTTGGGGAGGAGAAGTTACCTGTGAACTTAAACCCTGACCCTTGAAGTCCTACTCAAGCCTCACTCCCTGCTTCAGACAAGAATTGTCCATCAACTTTCAAGCCTTTCTTCTCAGCCTTAAAGGCTAGAAACTTGGGTTGAAAAAAACACATAAAACCCTCAGTTTTTAATAAACTGAATTTTGTGTCTGGAGCCTCCACACACATTCAGCACATTGGAATAATTCAGACTTGATAAAAATCAAGATTTATCCTCACTTCATCACACAACAGCGAGGCCAGGGACTCAAAAGGATCGCCAGCAATTATCTTCTGGAAAAACCCACCAGAGCATTGTTGGACTACAACTCCCATCATCCTGGGCTACTGGTCCTGCTTGCTAGGGATGATGGGCGTTGTAGTCCAACAACACCGGGAGACCCGAGTTTGAGAAACACTGGACTGTGGCAACAGGTTTAAGGCACCCCACTATCATAGCCAGACCCCGCTCTCTACTGGGAGCAAATACAAAAACGGAACAAGGAAAAGGTGACATTTGGAAAGAAGAAATTGGTGTGGGGGAAGGAAGATCTGGACTGGGAAAATGTTGGGGGGAAGACTGGTGGGAAATTGAAATGGGAAGAGGGAAAGCGGTGAGGAGGGGGGTGGGGTAAAAGAATGCATGAGATTTATTAGGAAGGCTAGCCATGGTACTCCGACGTCAGAGGGCAATAAGCGATTTGGAGAAGGGAAGAAATATTTAGGCTTTTTTATGATAATGTGTTGATTACAATTTTTATTTTTAAGGTAGGAATTAGAAGTAATAACAGCAATAGCTTTACTATGTCAAGAGGAAAAAAAAGATATAAGAAGTTAAGATTTGGAATAGGATTTTATGTGATATTAATAAGTGGAATGATATAAGATGTTTATTTGAAGATTAAGAATAATGTTGAATGATTGTTAAACTAGTTATAAAGTTACTAAAGTAAATTAGAATTGAACGCAGAAGAGAGAGCGGGGGAAGTCCCCCCTTAATAAGATTTGAAATAAGATTATAATTAAGAATTGGTGTGTTCCAGTGTCAGGGTGTGAGGTATGTATTAGTTTTCTTTTAAGTTTTATTTGTATTGTTTGATGTGTTTGTTTTTTATTTGTAGAATGGGTGTTGTTTATTTGTTGTTTTCTTTATGTGGAAATTTCAATAAATTTTTATTAAAAACAAAAACAAAAACGAGAGGGGTGCATTGGGCCGAAGATCATGCGAGCCGGTCCCTTGGTTGCCATGGAGGCCGCAAAATCCCAGGCTGGCCCTGAGGCATCCTGGGAAGGGACCAAGAGTCCTGAGTCCTTCCTAAACCACACTGGAAACAGGCCTGTCCAACTTAGTTACTGAGGTGGGTGGTGTCCCAACAATATGGCGGATCAGTACGTCAGGCCAATGATTGCATGAGCTCATGAGCCACAAAACAGACCCAATTTGGAAGGGAAGGCCTTTGTATTGATCTCCCAGCAGGTCCTGATCTGCCGCCACCTCTCCACCTCCGCTCTGAGAACACGCCCAAGGCTTCTCCATGGCGACGGATCCCAGGGGAAGATAGGATTGCGCAAACTTTCAGGGAAATTCACCAAGCATTAGGAAGCTCAGATATCCCGGAAACCAGAGTTGGTCCCAAACCAAGAGGGTTCTGCTCAGGCCCCATTTGCACAATAACGCAATAGGATAGCACTTTAAACAGTCAGGGCTCCTTCCCCCCAAAGCATCCTGGCAACTGATGTTTTGTTTTGTTTTTTAATGGGTGCTGAGCGTTGTCAGGAGACCCCCTTCGCAGAACTACAATTCCCAGAGTTCCCTGGGAGGAGGGATTGATTCCGTGAGCGGAATAGGGGGCCTCCTGCTGGCAACTACGTTTCCCAGGATTCCTTGCGGGGGAAGCCACGGCTGCTAAAGCGGTGTAACAGGGCATCAAATACATAGCGCAGATGTGGCCTCAAGAGTAGACCCATTGCAATTAATGCACCCAATGCGTCAACTCTTGAGTAGAATTAACCCTGGATATGACCCTTCGCCTTTTCAGACTCAAAATCCCAACCTGCAATACAGGACCTAATGCCCACCACCACTTTTTACATTTTGAAGTCGTTTCTCTTCTCTCTCTCACTCCAGCAGGGCACTACATCTGCACAAGATGGACCTGCATGGCTGTGGTCACGTTAATAATCAATTCTTAAAGCTGCCAACTTTCCACAGGGGGCACAGGCGTCCAGGAACCCCCTGCCTCGGCAGAAGAATGGATCGATAGCTCAGTAAACCTCGATCGATCTCTGGTCTCCCCTGGGCAAGGTTTCTGCCCAAATCCCTGTGCTTTCTGTGTGGGTCTTCCTTCTCTTGAGGGCCGTGTTCTTGAGGGAAGGCTAGTTACAGGTAGGCAGCCGTGTTGGTCTGCCATAGTCGAAACAAAATAAAATAAAAAAATCCTTCCAGTAGCACCTTTGAGACCAACTAAGTTTGTTACTGGTATGAGCTTTCGTGTGCATGGTATCTGAAGAAGTGTGCATGCACACGAAAGCTCATACCAAGAACAAACTTAGTTGGTCTCAAAGGTGCTACTGGAAGGATTTTTTATTTTATTTTGTTTTGAGGGGAGGCTGTATGTTAGCAGCCAAAGGAAATGGATCCCGTGGTGGGAAAACACCCCCTTTCCTTGTCCCTCTGCTGTCTGCCCCCCCCCCCCAAATTTCCTATTTCGCTCTCTCTTTACTGGCTGGATTAACCATTCAGCAAAATAAGGACACCCTCAAAGGGGGCAGCACAGAAATTTTCCATTGCTGGATTTACCATGGTGCGTCGGAACCAGGTCCCAGCAAAAAATGGCTCCCACAATAAATGAAAAAAATTACATACCTACATACATGCGTGCATACATAGAACGAATAATAGTAATCATAGAGTTGGAAGGGACCCTGGGGGTCATCTAGCAATGCAGGGATCTTTTGCCCAATGTGGGGCTTGAACCCACAACCCTGAGATTGAGAGTCTCCTGCTCTACCGACAGAGCTATCCCAGCTAGAGGTTGATGATATACATTCATCTTGGGAATACAACCAAATTGGAACCTTGGAACTTGTATATGGGGGCACCAAAGTCTATTAACTGCTTAGGGCCTCTAAAGGTCTGGATCCAGAATACCCCAGCATTACTGGAAGCCCTGGGAAGAGTGGGGGAACCTGTTCTCTCTCCCTCCCTCGATGCACAAGACCTGATCATGCTCTAAAACCTCCTGGAGGGGGAAGGGCTGTGGCTCCGTGGTTCAGAGCCTCTGCTTCGCATGCAGAAGGTCCCGTGGCTCATTCCCCGGCGTCTCTGGGTAGGGCTGAGAATGTCCCCTGCCTGAAACCCTGGAGAGCCATGGCTTTGTCAGTCAGTGCACAAGCAAAACTGAGCTAGACGGACTTGGCCCCAGTTTGCACTGTGCATTTAAAGCACCGTGTGGGGCCGGCCCACCCAAGAGACAAAGTGAGACGACTGCCTCAGGCGGCAGAGTCCGCTGGGACAGCAGATCCTGGTGTAGAACTTTAGCCAGGGCCGGCCCAACCAAGAGGAAAGGTTAATGCACTATTTAAAGTAGGGCCAGCCCACCCAAGAGGCAAGTGGAGACGACCGCCTCAGGTGGCAAGATCCACCAGGGTGGCATAGCCCTCATGTCCATTTTTCTCTCCCCCCCCCCTTGCTCCTGATGTAGATCTTCCTTCACCCCTTCTTCCCTGGCGGGGAGAGAAGTGCCATTTTGGGCTCTGCCTCAGGTGCCAAACTGTTTTGGGCCGGCCCTGGCACTATGATACAACTTTAAACAGCGCCCCCCCCCCAGGAAAAAATTGTGGGAGCTGTAGTTTGCTATGGGTGCTGAGAGCTGTTAGGAGATAACTGATTCCATTCGCTAAAACTACAATTCCCACAGTTGTAGTGGGAAGCAGGATTGACTGCGAAACAAGGCTGAGGATTGTAACAGGAGGTCTCCGAACAGGGCTTAACAAACTACAGCTCCCAGTTCTTTGGGGGAAGCCACGACTGTTTAAAGTGGTATTGCGGTGCTTTTAATGTCTGGGGTGAATGTGGCCTTGGTATAAGGCAGGTTGCTATGATTCCTCTCCCCACTTTTCCAGCTGTGTGAAATCAGCCTGAAACCTACAATAACATTTGGCTGCCCACAATGGTGTGAAGAATGAAAAGCCAGAAGGAAACTTTCTCCCCGTGGCCTAAGAGAGAGGCGATCACAACCCCAAGCTGTGAGCGCTCGGATGGAGAAGCCCTCCAAGTCCTCCCAAACGTGCTGCTAAAGCAAAGCCCCCATGTCCAGGAGCAGTGTACCTCAAAATATCAGGGGCTGCGGACAGAAAACAAGGTATGATTGCGTTCACATCCTCTATGCTAAGATTCTTGGTGGCCACGGTGGGATTTATTTATTTTTCGCATTTCCGTTTGCCTTGCTTTCCTCCAAAGAGCATGCATAGTTCTCCTTCCCATTTTACCCTCTAACAATAACCCTGCGAGGTAGGTCAGGCCGAGGGCGAGTGACGCCCAAGGTCACCCAACCAGCTCCATACCCTGGTCTCCTGAGGCTGGGTCCAACACCTCTAACCCCTACACCACACTGCCTCTCTCTGAATGATGGACCGACAGCACGCCCCTGCCCCGTGGCTCACACTTACCTGCCGCAGGTTGTTGAAGGTGTCCAGGCTTTGCCTCCCCTGGTGGAAAAGAGCGATCAGCCGTCTAGCGGCCAGAAGATTCCCCTGAACCACAGCGATGTGGAGAGGCCTGGAACGGGACAGAGAAATGAGCTGCGAATCCATTAGACCAGAGATCCCACCCCTCCTGGTCTGCAAAGCAGGCTTTGTTAACCTGGTGCCTTCCAGACTACAACTCCCATCAGCCACCTGGAGGCCCCACTTTGGCAGAGGCTGCATTACAGGGACATTGACACATGAGAAAAGTCGACTGGGGACTGAAGGTGGCGTGGATTGGAGCAGCGGCTTCCAAGCCGTGGAGCTCCCTG
The DNA here is from genome assembly GCF_009819535.1 of Lacerta agilis. Classification (NCBI taxonomy): domain Eukaryota; kingdom Metazoa; phylum Chordata; class Lepidosauria; order Squamata; family Lacertidae; genus Lacerta; species Lacerta agilis. The sequence continues at coordinate 75,078,200 of NC_046319.1, read as the reverse complement.
CACCCAGAAGCACGTCCGCCACCTTCATTATACAAGAAACACTATACCGGGGCTTCTGACACTTGGAATCATAGAGTTGGAAGGGACCCCCAAGGGTCATCCAGTCCAACCCCCCCCCATGAGATGCAGAAATGCTAAATCACCCATGACGTGAGATGTACGTTTTTAGGACGCACTTTATCTCTGTGATTGGGTGCCGTTTTAAGCTGTTTTTAATATTGCCTCTTAATAGTGCAACCAACCTATACAAGTCATTTGTACTGCACTGAGAGCCAGCTCTTCAAAACACCCCAGTCACTACACCACCATGCCCTGGGTGCAAGAAACCCCACAAATGCTCCCCCCTCCCCGTCCCTGCCTTTCACCTCTCCGGAGTCGGCCCACCCCCTTGCTTTGCTCAGCTCAGCAGCCTGCCATAACCATTTGCAAGGACCACCAAGGGGCGCCCATCCACGAGAGTGAATGGGGTACGCCACAGCACCCCATTGCAGCTGGCCCCACCTGCCTTCCCTTCCCCCATACATTTCAAGCGCTATCACACCGGCCCTCGCAGCCGAGGAGCATCCAGGAGGCTGCAGTTTGCTCAGGTGCCGGGAACTGTAGCTCTGCAAGGTCAGAGCAAATGGGGAGTGTGAATGCAGCTTCCTCTTTGCCCCTGCAGAGCTCGGGAGGGAAGGGGCAAAGCCTGAGATTCCTTTGCCCAACACGGGACTCGAACCCATGGCCCTGAGCTTAAGAGTCTCATGCTCTACCGACTGAGCAACATCATAATAAATTTCGCCGGGGGCGGGGGGGAAGGTGCCTCGTCATTCCGTTGTCAAAGTTCAAGGTGCCATTTGGCGATCAGCTTATATATCTGAGCTTCTAACACAGCCAGAGACCCAAGTTTGAGAAACACCGGTTTGCTGTCTGAACCCTCTATAAAGGGTCATGTGTGGGATTAAGGGGTCTCCCGGCTTGCAGCCCCCTCTTGCTCTAGGTCAGGGGTAGGCAACCTAAGGCCCGGGGGCCGGATGCGGCCAATCACCTTCTCAATCCAGCCTGTTTTTACATGAGTAGAATGTGTCCTTTTATTTACAATGCATCTTTGGTTTATTTGTGGGGCCTGCCTGGTGTTTTTACATGAGTAGAATGTGTGCTTTTATTTAAAATGCATCTCTGTGTTTTTATTTTTATTTTTGGTGGGGCATAGGAATTCGTTCCATTCCCCCCCCCAACAAAAAATATAGTCCGACCCACCACATGGTCTGAGGGACGGTGGACTGGCCCACAGCTGAAAAAGGTTGCTGACCCCTGCTCTAGGTTGTCCAAAGTCTCCTCTGCCCAATGCCCCCACCCCCTGCCACATAGCACCCCTGGCTCCACCTGACTTCGCAGAAGCGACCTCTCTCTCTCCCCATTTGCAATGAAACGAAACCACCTTATCGTCTGGGGCCAAGCCCACAGGCAACGGGAAGGGCTCCCAGGGCACCGACTTCCAGTAAGTAAGCAGAGCCCTGACCTCCGCTTCCTGTCTCGCTAAGAGAGCCTCAAGGGCTCACCGCAGGAGCCCCCCCTGCGGCACAAAGCAGCCGAGAGGGAGGAGGAGAACAACAACAACCCCTGGTTCGGGGCTCTGCAGCTCAGAAGGATCTGGGATGGCTTAAGGAGGAGAGTGGGGCGGGGGATCACTCCTCCCCTTTGCTTTGCCCCATTCCAGAAAAAGGGACGGAACTGCCAACAATTACACAGCAGGGGAAACGTAAGCAGACAGGGAGGAAGTCAGGGTGTGTGTAAGAGAGAGGGAGGGAGAGGGGTGTAGCTTGGGTAGGGGATTCCCCCTTGGCAGCTTCACTTGGCTCCAGTTAAACAAAGCTGCTCAGTGAGAGGAGCAGGAAGGCGGAGAGGCCTTCCTCTCCAAATGTCCCTCCACTCCACTCCCCCCCCCCCAACCCAAACCAGAAGGAAGAGCATTACCTGTACAACTTAGGCTACGTCTATGATCTTTCCAACCACCCAGGGTGGAAAGAGGCAGGCTCCTGCTGTTTGGCCCTAGAGGTGGGGTAGACTGCTTTTGGATATGGAGGCTCAACTTAGCTACTGTGGCGGACAGCCTAAGTAAACGGCTGCCCTGACATGGTGCAGCAACACAATTCCGCACACCAGGGGCTGACGGGAGTTGTAGTTCGAAACATCTGGAGGGTTAGGGAAGGCTGGTGCGTGTTGATTATGCAAAGGGTGGATTTCTTCATCCTGGGAGACCCGGGTTCAAATCTACAGCAGAAAGATTCCAGAAGGCTCAACTCTTGGATACCTTCCAAGTCAAATAACCTACCCTTTCCCTCCCCTGAAAAAAAAGTGTATTTTTAAATGTGTTTGCTGCAGTTATGCTCTTTTTTATAGAAATGTCTGTACAGAATAACCAACAGCTGCTTGTTTCCTTTTTTTAAAACAAAGGGGCTGTGTGCTGTTGGCTTAGCTAGCGCACAGGCCCATTTCACTGATTACGCAGATAGTCACTGAGGCTAGAACTACGCGTTCTGCAAACGCATTGGGGGTGGGTCATGGCATTTGCACGGGAAACTGCTGCAATTCCTCTCCCCACAACCAGAATCTGCAAGCGGCTGGTCACCAGCATAGAGATAAGAGATACCACAAAGCAACCATTTGCATGTGGGGTGAAATATGGGGTGTTGGCAGTTGCCCTCTCTGCCTCCTCAAATGATGCCTCAAATTCTTCAGCCCCACCGTGGAAATTGAATCTAGAGGCGAGATTCAACTTCCACCCAGGACTCAGACTTCGGTGCCGGGATGGGAAAATCAGAAACAAGGAAGTCCTCTGAGCATGTGCAAGCTGCCGTTTAATTATAAATCCCCAGGTATTGCACACATGCCTTCTCAGAATCGACCCTCACAACTGAAGCTCACCCCCCCACCCCCATTGCCTGCCAGGCCCCAATCCGTCCCGGCTTCTCCTGCACTTCCAGCTCCCTCCCCTCGAGCACCCAGCTTCTCCCTCTCCTTACGTGTCTCCGTCCTCATCTTGCTTGGTCGCTGTGGCAACGTCTAGGGCCAGCTGGGCCTCCATGGGGCAGAGGAACGAGTAAGGGGTGGGGACCCTCAGCACTGGGTTGGGGGTCACGGGATGCAAAAGCGGCGACATCTCGGGGCTGATGAAGGGGCCGGCCAAACCTGAAACGGGGAGGTGGGGAAAAAGAGAAAGAAGGGGTTGGAATGAGACGCAAAGCCGACCCTAAAAGAACCCAGGCGTCCGGGACTCCTAGTCCCCTCATTGATAAGTTCACTGGAAGGCTTTCCTTGAGCTCTGCCCGTCGCCAGCTTCTTCAGGAGCCAGGAATGCCGTTTTGAGCCTCGGTAGTGGTGGCAGAGAGAATGGGCGCATAGGGCCGCAAGCAGCAAGAGTGGCAGCAAAGCTCCAAGGTTGCATTTCATTGCCTCCAAAGGCAGCAGCACATTTTAAAGGGTGCTTTGTTATCGCTGTTCGTATACGCAGGTGCGTTTTAGACATCGCAACAACCGAAGACAAGGGTGGTCCTGTTGATTTGTTTTAAAAATAGAGAGAGAGGAGGAAACTGCCCCCCTCCCAAAAAACCTTGGTTCTTGGTGCTAAGATGCTCAGATTTCTTCACTCTGGTCAAAGTGGGTGGGACGGCAGCAGAAAAGGGCAATTAACGGGTCCAATCTGCGCCATACAGTTAAAGCACTATTTATACCACTTTGTACTGCTCCCCCCCAAAGAATTCTGGGAGCTGTAGTTTGTTAACAGTGCTGAAAGAGTGCTTTAAATGTGTTGAGCGGATGTGGACTGCATCCAATAAGATGTGCTTGGTTTCGGTCTGGCCGCATTTGCGCCGCAACTCAGGACGGTCTTTGCTTAATTGCCGCCTGAGGTGAAGCGCAGAGTTTCCACACCCAGTGGGCAGCAAGGAAGGGAGTGGTTTCAAAGGGAGAAGGTGAGCTTCATGGATGCTCCTTCGATGGAGACACGGGCAGAAGTAAAGCCTGAGCATCTAGCGCTGCCACAGGTGTGCTTCTCCCGATGCCACAGATGCCACAATTCTGACAAAACATTCCGTGAAGTCTGGATTCCCCACGTGAAGAGGGGGCTTCAATTTACCTTGCACCTGTGCTGGCCTCACAGCTGACAAAGACTTCTGTTGTGCTCAGAAGCTTCGTCATCTCCAAGCCCCTAGCTGGTCCAATGGCAAACAACTCATAATAAATAATAAAATAAAAAATACTTCAGGCGTTTCTTTCTACAGCACATGCGTTCTGCAGAGTGCTCCAGCTCGCCAACAGTAGGCTCTTTGGACAAGAGATCTTTCCCAGTCTGCATCTTTACTGCATCAAGATGTTTTAATGATTTTATATCTTTTAATGATTTAAAAGATCTGCCCTGGGCTCCAGAAGGAAGGGCAGAAATAAAATGAATAAGAACAGAATCATAGAATTTTAGAGCTGGAAGAGACCATGTAGTCCAGGGTTTCCCAAACTTGGGCCTCTAGCTGTTTTTGGACTACAACTCCCATCATCCATAGCTAGCAGGAACATTGGCCAGGGATGATGGGAACTGTAGTCCAAAAAAACAGCTGGAGACCCAAGCTTGGGAAACCCTGACTAGTCCAACCCCCTGCAATGCAGGAATATACAGCTGTTCCATACACCGATTGAACCTGCAGCCTTGGTACAATAATAAAATAAATGAAAATATTCTTCACTGCAGGCCAGGAGCAGCTTGCTACAGCCACCTAGGCATTTTCAGGGCTGAGGTGCGATGCACACAAGGGGACTTCTCGATTCAGACCAAGGCAGGCACCAACATCTCCATTTCACCCGCTTCACAGACCTCCCATCCATCTGGCTGCCACACCTGCCTGACAGATTCATTTCCTCCTTGCTGCAGGCCTTCCTCTTCTTGACCCCTACAGCTGGGAAAGGTTTTTTTAAAAAACAGAACAAAACAAAAACAAAACAAAACAAAAACCTTTTGTGCAAGTCCAAGGCCTTTCCATTGCCTTAATTACCAAGTGGGACCCTTGGATCGCAAAAGGGACGATGCAAACCAGGAGTGGGTCACCTGTGGCCCTCAAATGTTGTGGGGCTCCATCTCCCACCGGCCACGGCCAACACAATCCGGAGATGATGGGGTGTGTGGTCCATCGAGACCTAGAGCACCGCAGGTGAGCCACTCTCGCTGCTGGAAAGGCAAGCGGGTGGGTGCCAAGTGATTGGGAAGGAAGTTGCCTGCAAAATAAACCCTAAAGATACAGAGGTAGAAAAATCAGCTGCTGGGGGAAGGGGATTGAGCATTCCAGAGAGGGTGCCTTCTCTTTACCTGAGTAATACACAGCTGGGAATCTTGGGTAGCTGACAGAGATATAAGGAGAGTGGTAACCATTGAAGGGGGAGCCCCACAGCTCGCTGCTCTCCGTCTTGGGGACTTTGCCAGCCAGCGGCCCCTGGGCGCCCCCACCTGCCCCCGGCACAACATACGGGCGTTTCCGCAAGGGCAAGCATGTCTTGGCCTTCTTCTCCCCCTCCAGCCCCGCCTGGGGGGAAGCCGTGCTCCGCATTCCTGGAAGGATGGGGCCGGGCTGGCAGACGGCACTCGGGGCTTCCTCGGGCTCCCGGGAAGTGGGCAACTGCCTCCCGGAGGCATCCAAAGAAACCTCTCTGTCGGGGGAGACGCATCTGCCTTGGCTGCCCCCTTTCCGCCAGGTGCTCAAGTCCACAGGTAGCTCTCCGGCCATGTTTGCCAAATCCTCCTTGCCGTCGCTGGGCAGGGACTCCCGGGCAGGGTTCGCTTTCGGCTCCAGAGCTGGGTCAAGGGCTGGTGGAGGGGGAGGCGTCCACCTGGTCAGCTTTCCCGGGTGCTGCTGAGTGGGCAGTCGGAAAGTCACCATCACCTGCTCATGTTCGCAAACCAAAAGCCCCCAGGGAACCTGCTCACCCAAGGGAGCTTGGGGGAGGCTCTCAGTTTCTGACGGCTGCCGCTTTCCAAGCGCCCTCGGACGGACGCTTCAAATCCCTTTCCATAGGCTCGAAAGAATGGATGGCCCGGTTACCTCCACCGACGTGCCATGTGATCACACCTGGGCGCTTTGCTGGTGAGGTGTCACTCTCAGGAAGCCGGCAGGCAGTCCTTTCCGAGAGCAGCAGGGAGAGAGACGAGGGTGGGTGGGGTGCAGGAAGGTCACAACCCCACCCGCACCCTCCTCGTCCGCTTTCTGGATTCCGGGGAAAGGAGTCACCAGCCAAGCCGCGCCCGGTCTCCGTGCTCCGTCCCTTGCCAAGTCATTCTCTTCTCTTGTTTTTCTTTTTCCTCGCTGGAAGTGCTCCCCCGCCGCCCAAACACGACGGTCCGGGTGGCGATGGCAGTGCCCTCAGTGCCCTGCGGGCGCCCACGAGTGAATCCCGAGGAGCGGCGGTGACACCCGCTGCTTCTCCCACCCTCCGCGGTAGAGGAAGCCGGGACTTCCCCGTCGGCTCAGCTGAATACTAGGGACTTTCACAGACGCCTCTTACCGGCCTCCCCTCCCCGGGGGAGTTCCGCCTACAGCTCCTCCTCTTCTTGGCCGCCTGCCCACTCTCGAAACTCCTTCCCCCGGCAGGCGCAAAACGGCCAGGGGAGCCCTGCGCGCCATGCGCCCGAGGCGCATTGCCAAAGAGGCCAGGTGCGCCCAGGGCGCTTTGCCAGCTCCCCGGGCGGAGAGGCGAGCGGGATGGGGGGGGGGCGCTTCGCTTCGCTTTTGCGGCCCTTTTCCCGGACTTCTCCCCTCCCAGCGGGGAACGCCCCAGAGGGGAAGGGCAAGGAGTGCGACCGCCCTTCGCCAGGGCGAGGAGGCGACGGGGCGCTTAACTCTTTCCTCGGGAAGCGGCCAGGCGAATGAGAGAAAGACGCCCAGCGATGAATGAGGCTGCGTGGCTCAGTGGTTTTTACTTAAGGGTAGCTTCGGTTCTGGAATTACTGGTCTTGCAGTCATAAGAGCCCTGATGGACCATCAGGCCAGTGACCCATCTGGTCCAGCATCCTGTATGGCCAATCAGATGCCCGTGATATGCCCGCAAGCAGGACCCGGGC